>NC_064239.1:2223750-2541428 GCF_023101765.2 Spodoptera frugiperda | reverse complement strand
ATTATTTATATTTTTTTAAGGATTTATCAAATCTAGTTAACGTTATCACAGCCCAGCAAACACTGACATGCGTAATGACAGCTGTAAGCATCAGTATCCTAACAGGGGCTACGCGAGGCCCACTTACATACGCCTTTTGTGGTATTTTCTCTGTTCCATAGAGTATAGGAGTAATATTATTATAGGGCTCTGAACCCTCCTTCAAGACATTTACGTAGAACATCTACTTTTTACGCATAAATATAATCAAAGACTCAATACTATTTGACTCTACCACTCTATAAGCCACATTCGAAGTTTCAATGGAAATTATTTTATTTATCCTACAATTTTATTTAAATTAAAACCGTAGAAAAGTTAGCGCATTTAATAATAAATTAACAAAAACAAAATCACTGCAAAATTTTACTCAACATCAATTCGTTCACAACTTTATTTTATCTGTGGTCTGGTTTGACGTAAACACAATGAATGGAACACAATCGCGTTGATTCGCTGAATTTTTGACGCATAGTGTTGTGTTGTTGACAGAGCTGACAGCTGGCCGAGGCTGATGGCTGGCTGAGTGGCTGATAGGTAGTCAATATTTCGATCGAACGAAACACTGTGCGACGTAAAAAATAGAAATCAAAAACATATTCCAATAATTTAATTCGAAATGCATAAGTGAAATGTGACTCTAACTACTTAATAACGACATTTTTCTACGCAACAATACCACACGTAACAGTGATATAAACCAAAATATTGGAGACGTTTCTTACGATTTATTTTGGCGTAATATTTCGTCTGTTTGATGGTCAAGATGGATACGACAGGGTCTATTAACACTGAGGCTTTAGATGCCATTGAAAATGAGGAGGAGGTTATTGACGATTCGGAGGAGAGGGAGCTGGTGACTGACTCATGCTCGACAAAGGTTTTGAGCACAGGAGAGCAGCCTAGAGACAACTACAGCATTGTTTATATACTGTTTTATTTATTTGGAATCACTTCGCTTGTGCCCTGGAATTTTGTTATTACTGCTAATGATGTAAGTAGACAAGCTTTTTATTTTTTTAAACTCTATGTAACATCTGTGTCTAAAGGAAACGACCTTCACACTATTTTTACTACCTCTTTCGATAGACGACCTTTTTGTTATCTGCAAATGAGTGTAATACTAATTTGTTTTTAGTGTTACACTATTTATTTTGTCTTTTATAAAACTCTATGTTGACTCTACAACATGAAAAATTCTAACTATGTAATTCTACAATAATATTTTTGCAATTAACTACTGCTTGATTAAATCAAGACAAAAAAGTCAATTAATTTTTATCAATAATAAACTACTCAATTAACCCTTTGTGTGCTAGAATGCGGATCCACATGAGACACAATGTGTTTCCTATTGTTATCTTACATACGAGAGTTTAATTTAACCAACTTTACCTAAAATGTTACTATTTAATTTTGATTTTAGTATTGGATGTATAAATTTCGGGAAGTCAAACCGAATAATCTTACGATGGTGGTGCGTAAGACGGAATTCCAGGCGGAATTCACTTCGTTCCTCAACATGGCCACCGCTGTTCCTAACTTAGCATTTCTACTCCTCAATTCACTTTATGGGCATTTGTAAGTATCACTATTTCTTTATAAAACAAGCTTATGTTATGGAAATGGAAAAGCTCTACTAGTTTCGAGTCACACAGAGAAGACTGATGAAGAGTCCCTCTGTGACTCAAAACTAGTAGAGCTTTTCTCCATTAATAATATGTGAGTAAACCATGATTTTTAGTTAATTTTGTAGTTATTATAAAAAACTTATGTTATAAATGTGAAAGTAAGTTTATCTGTTGCTTATTAATCCCTATGCTTTATCTACTCAAACAGTCTTTTTGATACTTTACATACATAAATGTATTCGAGAGTATGGAAAAGGATGTAACCATGTTTTAACATGGGTAAAAGGCTCTCAATTTAGTTAGTTAGTTAGATAATACATATTATGTTCCTGCCATCAAATAGTCCAACATATCTTTTGTTTCTATCTGTGGGAATGTTGTTATAGTTATGTATAATTGGCTTCATTTAGCTATGTTTGTTGTTGTGTCAATTAAATATTGACTGCTGGCTTTCCTAATATAAAATAAATAATGATAATACTCCGAGGTACCTTATTTTCATATTTATTTATTTAGTGATAATATTTTTTTAACATTATTTTTTTCGCTGTCTGTGTCACTTAACTAACTAGTTACAAGTGTTTGTCTACAATCTGCTAATTATATACATAGTTAATGATTGCAGAAAAACAATAAAATCTATTTACTACTTGTAGAGGTAAAGAATTAGTATTAATTAGCAAATTGTTATTTACATTTCTCACTTCTGTGAAAACAATGACAAATACTTCTTCTACCAGCAGCTTCTGCCCGCATTCCCGTCGATAAAAAGTAGCGTATGGGTTATTCCATAGCATAGTCTACCCTTGTTCCAAATTTGGTCCCAATCGCTTCAGCTGTTTTGATGTGATGCAATGATTGAGTATTAGTGCGATTATCATTGTTGTCATGGGTTATTTAAAATAATACCTTTAGGTAGACAGGGTGTGAAAATTAAAGATCTAATTAGTCTGTCAGTTAAATAATAAAAAAATATTTGTCACAAGATTACATTACTACGTCACTACGTCACCGTATCCTATAACATGTAGTAAATCGTGACGTCACACGGTATTTCAAATCGATATTATGACGTCGAAAGTATTTAATTTTGTAAGAAAAGAAAAATACCTATATGTTTAATGTTTTAACTGAATCTACTAGACGGACATTCAAATTGTATTTAGGAAACTACCGTATTTACTATCTTGCTGTTAACTCTAGCTACTTGTGGTTACCATATCTTTCTGTTCTACAGTTAGTCCCATTGTCATAAATAATCCCCTATTGTGTTACATTTTAGGGTGGGTGGTCATAAAAAAATGCTATTGTAATTTGTACCTTGAGTGTATTGTCTAGAAGTTGAAGTTGAACGAAATAGAAGCCATGATTTTGTAGTAGATAGTTTGTAGATAAAATAGTTAAGGTTTTACTTATTCTAAGAACAAAGAAATGAGATGAGGCATTAGTTAAAGTTAAATTCCAGTTTATTTGTTCTAGAGTTATAATTTTCCACAATTATTGTTAATTTTGTCACTATGGAATATAGTTATCTCTCTCTGTAGCAATATTCATCAAAATTAGTCCAGTTACTGTTTGCCTAGATTGGCCAAGTGGTCACGAGTGCTAGTGTGACTGTCGGGCAAGAGGTCTCGGATTCGATTCTCGGGTCGGGCAAATGTTGCTGGTGTTTTATCAGTAGTAGTGCGGAGTTTGAAAATGTGCCCATTATAATTTGGCAATAGGCTCACCCCATATTACATGGGACTTATAACGTAAAGTAGGAATACATTGTACACAGGCATCACGTGCCATAAAGCGCACATCTGCCCATTACATGCCGTAAGTAATGCGCACATCTGCCCATCCCTTCGGGCATAAAAGGCATAACGATATCTTATTCCACTAACTATTTAAAAGTTTCACTCCTCGTAAGCGTTACTTTCACATTTTATGTAATGATTAGTAATAGAATACTTAGTTATATTTTGATATTAAATTCCATTTGGTAGAGTCATCTCAATAATTTATACATATATTCAAGATTTGCAATAGCTAGAGATTATACTCAGTGGTATTCTATTGTAGAAGCTAACATCCAATACTGGACCAAAAAAAGAAGTACATCACGCTGAAAATACTGAACAGATTTTGATGAAACTTGTAATACAGATAGGGTATAAGCTGACTTGGTTAGTAGGATATATTATATACCACGGGAAAGCGGGCAAACCCGCTGGTAGAATCTAGTACTTTTTGTAAGGGACTAGGGGGGTTAACCTTTGCTGACTGTTCAACTGGACGGAAAAAAGGGGAAGAAAATGTTGATGCAGATGTTTTTTTTTTCAGAATACCAATGAAAGCAAAATTGCAAGGATCTCTGGTTATAGTGACTTTATGCTTTCTGGTGACGACTGCCTTTGTCCAGGTGGACACGGATGAGTGGCAGGCAACATTCCTCATCATCACTATTGCCACTGTCTTCGTTATGTCCGGTGAGTAACTATTCTAAGTTTCCCATAAGCTAGTTGAAAGTAAAACATATGTGATTAATACCTATACAATGATTGATTAATGATAAATAAATGATAAATGATATTTATTTTGCAAATAGGTTACAATGTAACTCTATTACACGTCAATCTCTTAAATAACTAGATGAGGCCGGCATTTCCTATCGGACTACTCTGAGAAGAAATGCCGAAACAAACTCACATGTCATAGTCTCTTTTAAAGTCCAGACAAAATCAATTAAAGATGTTGGAGAACCGAGCAAGTTGAAGAAGATAGAGATTGAGAAACTCTTCAACTTTATACATAATATGTTAGTATAGATTACTCATCTCCCGGAGCTGCGGACTACCTAGCGGGTTTACCGGGGCTCCGGCTCGAAGGGCAGAAGTAGGAACGAGGTGGTTTTTAGTCAGTTAGAGTCTGACACCTCCCTCTCGATTCGCCCAAGGCGAGAGAAGTCATTGGATGCTTTTCCCCCTTAAAAAAGCGATTACTCATCTCAAAGGAGTAAGTTGTATACCACTTTCTTTTGTCTTCAATAAGCAAAAGTAGGTACAACTTTGCTATCTAACCAATAAACCTATTGCTATGTGCATACAAATTGTTCCTTATCAATATGTAAATAAGTCATAATTAAGCAGATGTGCATTTGACCTGATAGCTGATGTTTTGATAGTGTTTGTCTTAGTAATCTGGGTCACGTTTCATATTCCTGTTTTCTTTGTAATAGTTAGTAATTGGTCTTATTACAATATTGTGTGGTACCCAAGTTGCAAGTACAATCTTACGTACTATGTTTGACTATATGCGTTGACAGACCACTAAATCTAGGTTCCGAGTTTTTTTTTTGAGAAGGAAATAATCCTGATTTCTCCCGCCTTCGGAGAGGCGAGAGGGAGTGTCAGACTATTACTAACTAATACCACCCCCTTCCTACGCTTGCTTTTCGAGCCGGAGCTCCGATAATCCGTTAGGTAGTCCGGAGCGCCGGGTCGGGCATCAGTCCTACTGGGCCCCATCTGTGGTGGTCTGATGGCGCTTTGAGACGCGACACTCCTTACGCACGGGTCTGGTTTTGGCCGCCGGTGAAACTGACACTTACCAATCAGGCACTCTCAATGCGAATTGCACCATAGGACAATCAAAATTGTACTCATCCATAGTAATACTACTCTGAATAGTGAATAAGCCTTTGCATAATTATAATTATTGTGTAGATACTACATTTTTATATGGTAGTGTTGTGACCACAGAGGACAACTCATAGAGTCATAACATGATATCGCAATGAATCATCATGGAACGCAGCTAAGCGGGTTGTTCGAAGTCTTTGCCGAACATACCTTTATGTTATAAACTTATAAACAGAAGAATATTATATTGAAAGTTACAGTATTTAAAGTTGAATCAACTTTTATCTCTTGGGATGAATGAGCCATGAGCCGGTTCGATCGGATTAAACACAGAAGAGTCTCTCTATGACTCGAAACTAGTAGAGAGTTTAGTTATTTAAGAATTTTTATAGTTAAAAAGCCCAATAATATGTATATTACCCGATTTCTAGAAACTAAGGACCTGTTTAACAGTCAAACTCTTTATGACTCAGGACAAACAACGAATGACTTTATGTTAATGAAGCAATCTTACGAATTAAACAAGAATTAAGACATGACTCATTTGTTTTCAACCAGTCATGTTTTCACTAAATTCTGTTTATTCAATTATGTAACTTAAAACCAAAGAGATAAGGTTTCCCCATACATATATGCTGCTTTTATTGCACACTTAATGAGTTTACAATCCAAGAAACATTAAAAACTAAAACTTATGTTTTCTGTTTTTGAGTCTAATTTACAATGGTTGTATTTAGGATTGTAAAACTTTATAAACTAGCACTTATTCTTTCGGTTATTAAGTCTAATTTCCAATGGCCATTGTTAAATTAGTACTTTAGATATCTTAAACACGTGTAGGTACTTCAAGTACATAGCACACTGTAGTTATTATATAGGTACTTGTGTCAGTAAAATGTATCAGGTATTTGAATAACTGTGAATTAATATACTGTTTTCAATTTCATGTCCTAATTAATAATTAATGCAGAATAATGGATAAAATGTACCAAATTTCAGTATTCTAAGTAATTTTATACATGACCACGTGAGTTTCGGTTTCGGTTTCGGCCGAAACCAAAGCCACGGCCGAATATTCGGTTTCGGTTTCGGTTTCGGCTGGAAAACCAGTTTCGGTCAGACTCTAGTTTTCTGTATTTACTAAACTACGCATTTCTTTTATTTCTGGTTTGCTTGAAAGTATTTCTATTTGTACCACTTATTTCCATACTTAGTATAGTAAAACGTTGGAATTGGAATCTATGCGTGACTTTGACTAATGACCTAGCCCTAGCCTTTTCACGGTCACAACCCAAGTTAGAGCAGCAACATTGTTTTGTATTATAAAGCCTTGCTCCGCATTGCTTACGTACCTACCTGCGAATTGTAATCGCAGAATCGCAATGATAATAATAAACAAAAAAATGCCTCTTATTATCACGAGATAGGCAAAGGAGTATCTCATTCTTGTACCCATAAAAGAAGATAACAAACCATTTCCAAAATTATAGATTTCTAGCTTCATTATTAAGTGTGGAAAAGCTATGCTTCGGCACTAAAGGGGCGGCTCGACCGGAGTAATACCACAGCCTCACAGAAAACCGACGTAAAGGAAGAGACCCAATTACCCCTTTTCCATCTTACCAAGCATAGATTTGACCGGCGTACACAATAAAAAAAATGTGTATATGTATGTAGTTATTAAAGAACATCACAATCACAATGATGGTCCTAATACAATAACACAAGTTATAATTAATCTCAGGTCACCCAATACATGTTTTGCTACCTACACATATTTAGGGTTTGTAATACAATACGAATGCAAAAAAAGAGTTGATACTGCCCATAAAAGGTAGGTCACCTCATTGACTTTAGGCAGGTACTAGGTATAATTTGAAACATTTAGGTATTTTAGACTTTTTGTTAGGTATTATAATGATGTTATTCTGGTCTAACCACTTCGCCTGTTTGTGACTCATTAAGTTTCGGGTTATTGAGACGATTTATTTATGTAGGTTGATTTGTTTTGAGAGAAGCGATATTGTTTACAACATGAAACTAGATCTAGAACTAGCTTATATTTAGTTTTTCCAGTATAGTTATTACACATAGAGAGTAAAGTAGCGTATATAGAGTAAATACATACGTATGTAGGTATTTGAAGTTCTCCAGCTAATGTCTATCTAGCTTGAGTACGTTATCTTTCCTCAAGTTTGTTACCTCACTTGGTTTAGGTTGGTATTACGATGTTAACCATAACCTTTCCTCTAATATTAGGCAATAAAATGTATACAATTTCGAGGCAAAGGAGCCCCTTTTGGGATCAATAGATTAAACGACATTATATCAATTATCTGACAGTTAACTAAATCAGGAACTTATACGGGAGCGTTAACTTAACTAAATTAGGATATTCATAGATTGTACTTAATGTCAAATGCGGGTGTATAGAATAGAGTGTCCAGTATATTTATGTCCAATGAAACAGCAAATGCAATTTGTAAACTTGACCTCTCCTACTAACTTACCCTCTGTCTAACCTTGGTCTTTTAAGCGTGGGAGAGTCATGCTTCGGCACGAATGAGCCGGCTCATCCGGAGTGATACCACGGCCTCACAGAAAACCGACGTGAAACCACTTTTGTTGTGTTTCGTTCTTTGAGTGAGGTTATCGGAGGTCCAATTCCCTTCCCTTCGCAATCCCCGATTCCCCAACAACCCTTAAAGTCCTAACCACAGAAAGACCGGCAACGCACTTGTAACGCCTCTGGTGTTCAAATGGGCGGCGGCGATTGCTTACCATCAGTGATCCGTACGCTCGTTTATTATCTTGTACCTTAAAAAACCTTGGTCTTTATTTCCAGCTGCCAGCGCGGTGTTCATCGGAGGCCTCGTTGGCATAGCGAGCAGATTCTCCAAAGAGTACATGGCAGCAGTCGTAAGCGGCCAGTCTTTGGGGGGCATCATCGCAGCTCTAGCGCAAATCATGTCACTGGCATTCAAAGTGTCCCCTCTACACAGCGCCCTTATATACTTCGTGATAGCCGATATAATGGTCATCACTTCCTTGATATCGTATATGATGTTATACAAGATTGATTTCTTCACCCATCATATTCTGCGAGGCAGTGGTGGTATGGGCAGTAACAGACATAGGGATGTGTTTATTACGGTGATTGCTAAGAAGATTTGGGTGTACGCCTTCAGTATATTTGCTGTGTTCGCTATCAGCATGTCTGTGTATCCAGCTGTTACAGTGCTGGTCGAATCTCATCCTTCTACTACGGGCACTGATTGGAATAGTGAGTATATTTGTAAAGTTATGTATTTAAAATTGTTCCATTACTGGTAATTGGGTGACAGGCAAGAAATGCACAGATTAAACTATTGGAGAAATGTGAATGCATTTGGATATTTGTGGAGCACTAAAGGATGTACCAAAATGTTTATAGGAACAGGAGAAATAATGATTTTGCACGAGAAAATACTTGTGATTTGCAACGGTTTTTAAAATGTGCACTGAAGACGACTATACTTAGTTGTACTGAGATAAATTACATCACTTTGCATTTATAAAATAAATATTAACTTCTTTAATAATAGATACCTAACGATAAAAATTAACCTTGAAACCAATTAATTGCTGAACTATATATTTTCTTTTGTTATATTTCAGATATTTACTTTGTCCCCGTTGTGAATTATTTGATCTTCAACTGTGGTGATTACGCTGGGCGATTAGTGGCTGGATTCTTGTTGAGGGTGAGTATTATAATTTATTCTTATCAGTATCACCTTTCTATATTTGGTTTTGAGTAACCTACACTTTATCGTGTTTTTAACCGACTTCAAATAAAAGGAGGTTCTCAGTTTGACGTGTTTGTTTGTGCGCGTTTGTTTGAGGTGTTCAACATAGTATTTTTCAGATTTAGGTATATTACTCGACTTTGAAAATGTAGATTCGCAACAAAACAGTCGAAGGCGGTTCCCTTATTTAAAAAAATAAGAACTCTCCAATGAAGTCTATTAAAATTAACAATTGTATTGTATAATTTACAAAAACACACATTTCACATTCATAAAATAGTCTACGATCAACCAAATAAGCCAATGTCGATAAATATCTACTACCTATACACTATTGTATTCGTTCCGTATCAAACACAGAAAAAATAATGTATTGTTTATAAAAATAATGTTATCGCATGAAAAAGCATGCGTTCCGAACACTCTGTAGTACGTATTGTAATTTGTACCTACCTACTATCAAAGTGTGTGGCCACCGACGGCCTTTATAGCATTCCATTTATAATGCGATAAAAGTATAATTAATTCGTTGTTGGGTTAAAACTAATCGTTCGCAGTTAAATGTTCTGTTATCTCTTTAATTTAAATTCCCTATTCAGCACTCTGCTGATAGGCTAGTTTCCTATCAGTCAAATTCATTTTTTTTTTCGAAACGTTTAAGAAGATATTTTCTATGAGTTTTGTATGAACTATTATGACTTTATTAATTATTCACATAATAATTAATTTAGTATATTTCACGAAAGTTACAATTATATTATTATGACTTATATGCGTCATGAAATCAGATCTCTCAGACTTCAAATAAATAACAGACTTATTTCTAGAAAATTTGAAGAAAGTTAAGTAGATCTTCAAACCTATGAATGAAAGTGTGTTTTTTTTTTGTAATAACTATAGTGAGACATACTAAATTATCTAAAAATCACGGTGTAAACCTTTTCTCCATTAATTTACGTGCGTGACGGTATTTTCTAAGATCCCGAACCTAAATCATTGGTTTCAAAAGTCATAGAAGATATTTTGGCTACCTGAAACGCGTCTAAATCGATATTTTATGGAGTATCATAAAATAAGCATAGGGGCATTAAGTTACAATTAGCAACAGTCTTATAAAACAGATCTGCGTAATTTATTATTTATTGTGTTATTCTTAATTCCAGCCAACGAACCAATGGATAATCCTCGCAGGCAGCATCCTCCGTATCATAGGCGTGCCAATGCTGATGTTATGCAACGCCCAGCCCCGCAACTACCTGCCAGTACTGTTCCTGTGGGATTGGGAGTACATCATCATCATGATCCTGTTCGCATTCAGCAACGGATACCTTACTAATATTGTGATGATCAATTCTACCAGGTAACACTTGATATAAGTTTTTAAACTGATATGGTCACTAACACTAGAATTGAAACTTAAAACGGGATATTTACTCCAGTTTATCCGTGATCATGGCGCTTGCAACAGTGCCGAAATATCGGAAACTCATAAATATTGAAAAACATGGTAAATATCCCGTTTTAAGTTTCAATTCTATATTGTTCTAAGTCAAAGCATTTATTTCAATTAATCCTCCATTAGGCACTTTTGAGATGTTAAATTGAATCGTCCGTCTCAGTCTGTCTATCAGTGGAGCTAGGTGTTCGTTCCAAAGTGTAGCTTCAAATGGAGAAACACGAGCAAGAAACTCCATTATAACTTTTTCCTGTGCAAAGTATAGCATTGATTTCAATTAATCCTCAAATTAGGCACTTTTGAAACGTCAAATTGAATCGTCGTGAATCTGACTGTCTGTGAAGGTGCTCGTTCCAAAGTGTAGCTTCGAATGGAGAAGAATGAGCAAGAAACTCCATAATAACTTTTTCCTGTGCAAAGTATAGCATTTATTTCAATTAATCCTCAATTAGGCACTTTTGAAACGTCAAATTGAATTGTCCGTTAATCTGACTGTTAGTGAAGCTAGATGCTCGTTCCAAAGTGTAGCTTCGAATGGAGAAGAACGAGCAACAAACTCCATTGTAACTTCTTCCTGTGTAAAGTTAAGGCATTTATTTCAATGGGGTCTACTGTATGCTCACCAAATGGTGCTAGTGATTAACCTCTCGTTCTCCGTCCAATAGGGGATTAGCTAGTGCCACGCCATTGAACGTTTAACAATTGACAGCTGCAGTGGTTAAACAAAAAAAAAACAAAAAACAATCCTCTTGCTGCATGTGTAGCCCCTATAAAATACATATATTACGTTCCGATCTCGTTATACGCAAAAGCAAACTCATTCTAAGCCCTCAGATTGTAATACAACTTATTTTTTTCTGCCGTTTGTGTATCGTAAATTGACTTGGTGTAACAGTATCTATTATTTTAATTAAATAGGTACGCAAAATATCATGTTCCTGTTAGTATGTAAAACTACATATATATACATAGGCTAGGTACTGATCTACATTCTAGCTCTAATATTCAGCCACGTGAGTCAGACAGCAACAAGCTATCAATATGACCCTATGACTAGGCTGTGCACTATGTAGCCTGCAAATTAGGTTATCGTTACTTTCTATGATTAATTATTATGTTATCGGCTTACTCACGTAACGTTTTGACGATTAACTCGACTAGTTTCAAGCCATGCAAGAGGCTCATATTCATGAGGAGCATTTCGCGACACACGACGCGGCGATTGTCACGCTGCTACTGACGACTCGAGTTTCGCGCCCATCGCGCCCTCTGCCTGGAATCGCGCGTACTATACGGCGCGTGCGACGTTGTTGGCTCGTTAGACTCGTTCGCCGGCGGCTGCGTAGGTGTTGGGTTCGATTCTCGGGTCGACGCAAAGACAGTGCTGCATACCGCGCTCACTGTGTCACACTCCAGACCCGCAACATTGTAGGCTGACGCAGATTCGTCAGGTCAGACAACAGGTCAGGTCAGACAGGTCATCAATTTGTCATCAAAACAACTATCTTGCGATGCCGTCAATGTGTTAGCCCGAGGCCTAAATTATGCTCCAACCCCTCGGAAAATACCTGTCGAGGATATCATCAGCAGTATCGAAAATACTATTATACGGAATAGGATACCTCGCAGTGATGCCGAGTGCCTACGGCAAGATGTATCATCGTTGTTGCGTAGATCTACACCCCCCAAGAGTAACATACCGCGGGAAGAAATGTTTGCACTTCGCGATCTGCGTAACGATCCGGACATTCTTGTGCTACCAGCTGATAAGGGCAACGCGACTGTGGTTGTTGATACCAAGGCGTATGAAGAGAGAATCACGCAAATGGTGAGTGACACCACAGTCTACAAAAAACTGTCATACGATCCGACAGCCCGGGTGACTACAAAAACTGTAAAGTTATTGCAAGGCCTAGGTGACAAAGACTTGGTAGCACAATTACGCCCTCATAACCCTACACCGCCCAAGATCTACGGCTTGCCCAAGATACATAAACCAAACTGGCCCCTGAGACCTATAGTTAGTCAGATTGATGCACCAACCTATAAACTGTCGCGGCATCTGGCAACTATATTACAGCCTTTTACTGGGAAAACGAACTCATACGTAAAGGATTCCCGACACTTCATCACACTATTGGCTGATATCCGACTCCAAGAACAAGAGATAATTATGAGCTTCGACATCACATCACTTTATACAAATGTTCCAGTAGATGAGGCAATAAATATTATCACCACAACATTGAACGGGACAGATTTACCTACTGGATACATTGATAGTGTAAGCCATTGCCTGACAACAGGTTATTTCTTGTGGAGAGGGGATTATTACCAGCAAGTGAACGGGGTTGCTATGGGTTCGCCGCTAGCGCCAGTGGTTGCTAATATGTACATGGAGTGGTTTGAGGGTCAAGCCTTAACATCCGCCCCGGTGCGACCGCGATACTGGTGGAGATATGTTGATGACGTATTTGCTGTCATCAACCGGGAACATGTGGCGGAATTCGTGGGACACCTAAACTCGGTGCACGGTAGCATTCAGTTCACTACTGAGGAGGAGAAAGAAGGAATGCTGCCGTTCTTAGACGTGCTCGTGAGGCGTGAAACGGACGGCCGCCTGACACACACGGTTTACCGTAAACCAACACACACGGACCGGTACCTACGAGCCGACTCACACCATCATCCCTCCCACCTTGCCTCTGTTCCCCGTACTTTAATCAACCGGGCACTGAACCTGTGTGATCCCCAGTACATTGACGCGGAACTTGATCACCTTCGACGGGTACTGGAAACTAATGGGTACAACTGGCGCCAATGTACTCGACTGGCGAGCTCATCATGTAAAAGACGACCGGCAGTTGCGGAGCGGACTCCAGCATTTTTACCCTATGTGAAAGGAGTAACCGACACCATCGGACACCTGTTACGCCGAAGATACAGCATCAGGACGATCTTCCGCCCACCCGGTCAATTACGAAACTTATTACGCTCGCCTAAGGACAAGGATCCACTGGCAGTTCCCGGGGTATACATGATACCGTGCGACTGTGGCTCGAGTTACATCGGGGAAACTCGCCGCAACATCACAACCAGACTAAAGGAACACATACGCAGTGTGAAGAACATGGACACCCATACATCTGCAGTAGCCGAGCATGCTTGTAGCGCGGGCACGACTCACTTCCTCCGTTTCGACAAGGTCTCCGTACTAGCGAGGGAGAAATACTTCGTACCGCGGAAAGTACGTGAGGCCATCGAAATAAGTCGTCGTCCCAACTTCAACAGAGACGGTGGCTGGGCATTACCTCCTGCCTGGAAGCCAAGTCTACAATCTGCGTCAGCCTACAATGTTGCGGGTCTGGAGTGTGACACAGTGAGCGCGGTATGCAGCACTGTCTTTGCGTCGACCCGAGAATCGAACCCAACACCTACGCAGCCGCCGGCGAACGAGTCTAACGAGCCAACAACGTCGCACGCGCCGTATAGTACGCGCGATTCCAGGCAGAGGGCGCGATGGGCGCGAAACTCGAGTCGTCAGTAGCAGCGTGACAATCGCCGCGTCGTGTGTCGCGAAATGCTCCTCATGAATATGAGCCTCTTGCATGGCTTGAAACTAGTCGAGTTAATCGTCAAAACGTTACGTGAGTAAGCCGATAACATAATAATTAATTTAGTATGTCTCACGAAAGTTACAATAAAATCACTTTCTATGATAATTACATACTTAGTATATGTGTATGTAGTATGTTGTATATAGTGGTAGTTGAGTTTTGAATTGAATAACTATCGCTATATCACTTGCCTTATTCCTTTGTATATACGGTTCACTTTGTATACACATACGTATTCAAAATATTGTTACTAAATATTTGGTTTCCATAATTTTATATTACAAGGGGCAAAATCAAGGGCCTGCCAAACTAGGCAGAATGCTAAATGTTGAACTCATGTTACACTTACACCTAGTATTAGTTATCATATTAGTCACACCTACTCTAAAATGTCTAGTGCGAGTTTGTATTCCGTTAACGTGATCGACCCAAAAAGGGTCGTAACGTACGGCGCTCCTTATTGGCTGCCCCAAGTTAATGTAAAACTAACTCGCACTCGGTAATCTGAATAGACCAGGCCTCCCCAATGACTGATTCTGCTAGTATTCAATAAATTGTACAGCATATTTCTTGTAAATAACTGGTATTAATTGTTTTCTCCTTATAATTCCAGGGTGGTGGAAGTACATGAACGTGAGAAGGCATCAAGTATAATAGCTCTAATGCTGAGCGTGGGATTGTGCGCAGGCGCCGGTTTTGGCATGCTCCTAGTACATCTACTATAAACTAATTACCCAGTCGGTTAAAGAAAGGAGGTATCGTGTCTTTGAAATAATGTTACCTAGATACCTGTTAGGTATGAGAAATATTTATTTATTAATCTTATTTATTTTAATTGTATTTTGTATGATTTTATATTATTTTGACATTTTCTATTTTTAATTTAATTTTAATAGACAAACTTTTACTCTAAATATGAGTAAAATAATTATGATACATACATATTATTATGTATTGTTAGAAAAATAAAAAGTCTGCTAGTATAAGTTGACCTTCCATTATATAAGTTCTCAATTCTATGCTAGGCCATCTTATACTAGCCATTTCGTTAATGGTGACATTATTTCAAAGATTCCATTAATATAAGAAGAGATAGTATTATCAAGTAATTATGCGGGATTTAGTACTTGAAACATAATTGGATGTTGGGGAAATAGGCCGCAGGCGGTACTTGCTTAAATAAAATATGGATGATTCTTCGAAAAATCTTGATATAGGCATTAATTTTTAATAGACTAAAATGAAGTACAAACTTTCAAAAAGACAGACAGGACTTAGTACGTTTGTTTGACGTTTAGCGAAATCGAAACGGAATCCAGTTCGGCGTTCTGAGAGCTTAATCGAAAATAGAGCGTGAGCTCTGATTGGTGGTATCATTCGCGCCGGCCAATCAGAGCGCTGAACGCGCTCTCATTTCGTTTTCATTTAACGTAAATCAATCTCCTACTAAGGGTACTGATTGGCCTGCTAAAATGAGCCGACCAATCAGAAGGCTAAAAGCGGTAACGTCTCGAACTCTTCAAACGTAAAACAAACTTGTACTTGGCTTCAAGTCTTTAAATACATACAATTAACAGTTTACGTCAAACAAATTAAAATGCGAATCTTGTTCATGTCCAAAGCAAAAAAACGACTTGAATACTTTTTCGAAGAATTATCCGAAATTACTACTATATTATGTGTAAATGTTAATACTCGGTATAGCGTCCCATTTATTTAGTAATATTTTAAATAATCGACTAATTTGTACAGATTTTTTTTTTTAGTAATTATTGCCAAAATATTTTTTCCAAAGCTAAGTTGGTATTGTGACATTTTTTCATACATATGTATAGAATATAGAGCTACAAACGGTGTATCATATTTATTATTTACCAATTATTTTATTCATGAACAAATCAACAAACCTATTTATAGAACGTTTTCTCAATAACAAATAGTAGTTTGAACGTTGAAGGAGACAAAACAAGTTTTCATTAAAATACTTTTATTGTTTAGTCATGTATGAGAAAAAAAATGTATTTATTTTATATTTGGTATATTATCATAAAATACGTAATTATTATTATCTTGTAAAATTATAGAATTTATTCGACAAAATCAATCACAATATAATATAAAACAAAATCGCTTAGATCTTTAAAACTACTCAAGCGGAAAGCTAATATATAATATTGATTTATTATTTGTTATGCTTTCGCATTTTGTGAATTGATTTTCTTGGATATTGTTCTTTACTTTTTTCAAAAAGACATAATCATAATATCCAGTGGCGTAGCGTGCCTTGACGTGGTCCTGTATAAAAAAATTGTTTGGTGGCCCCGTTTTTTTTTTTGAGGGAGAAAAAGTCAGCCATTGTCTTTTTCCGCCTTGTTTCTCAATCCTCAAAGAGAGGACTTACCGATGCTATAACAGCGAACCCACGTTTGGGGCCCTTATGATGACGTTAATTTTCCTAAAGTTGCTATCAACTTTTAAATGCATGCTTTACGTGGAAAAAAGGAATTGATTATTTATACTTTTAAAATGGGCAGTTGATATTTTTTGCGTATACGTAATTGATACGGCAGATACTGGGCTAGCTACGCCCCTGATAATATCTCATAACATAATAATTGTCTATTATAACGGATTAATGTAATTTTTACTTTTAAAGTATAACATTCCGACATTATTGTTAACTGCCTTTAGCTTTTATTATGTGGCATTAAATATTAATTAAGGATTTAATTACTTGTACATAATATTATTGTTTGCAGGCGATTGATTGATGACTGTGATGATTTTATTTTTTTATTATTTGTGTGTTTTGATTGTTCAAATATTAATCACGATACTTCCATACCGTTAAATAAGTTGTACTTATTTTTTTACAAAAAATAATATTGACAGGATATTAATTTTGCATTGGCAACTTTAATGTTAATCGAATACTGCCATCTATTGCCACGCTTCTGTACTACGTAGCAAAATAATTCAAAATATGTTTTAAAAACAGTTAAATAAGAGGCAAAAAGACACTAATATGCAGTATAATGATATCAACAAAGTATAGGCAACTTAATTTGCTTTAGATCGTCAATCGAAAAATACATAATAGCCGTATCATAATCTAATTGTTTCTTAATACTGTGTAATATTGCAAGCAGTAAATTATTAAAGAAGAAATGGTACTTGAGAAAAACAATAATTTCGACATCAGATATTACTTTCCCTACGATTCCTAACAATTGACATTAATTTACCAAACCTTAGCAAATGTGTGAATAGATCTCAAATAGATTAGTTGTATAATTTTAAGTAGTCCAAATAAACAGTTAAGTTTACATGTTTTGTACCAAAAGGAATTTGTATGTATGGTTAATACATATTTTGTATATAGAAAATGATTTTCGTATAAAATAGTTTTGTACCTGATTTTAATTACATAGTAAAGAGTTGAAGCGCAATCAAATGTTCATCTGAAATGTCACAGCAAATTCAACTTTATTTTCAGCCAATTAAAGCATAAAATCTGTGTTAATTGCACGCTTTAAGAATATAGACATTACTATGCAGAGATATTAAGGTACGCGTCCACAGGCTCGCGTCGTACGCATCGCACGCAACGGATTTTAGTTTGTCTTGTATAGAAACTCATACAACTGCGTCCAATGCTCCGCATCATCAGCAATGCTTTCATGCGATGCGTGCTGATGACGTCACACGCGTACTATGCGTGCACTGCGTACGATGCAGGCCTGTGGACGCTTACTTTTAAGGTTTATTTTGCTGTGACATTTTAGACGATTGACAACCCTTCGACTCTGTTCGACTATAAATTAACCCATACAGGTGCTTTGATTATTTTATTCTGTGTTATATTATGTATGTGTACGTTTTGTATGTTGTATGTTAAAATATCATATAATAATAACAAGTTACCACAAATACTGTTACGCATTTTTCTATTAAGTTTGTTATGTATAAGTGTTGCGTGATAGTAAAATTAATATTCGCTTTTCTATCATTGTTAGGTAAACAAGTTATTGTGTAAAATGTACGCAGTTTCATATTCTTTCAGTTAATATTAAAAAATGACACAAAATATTCCAATATTGTAAATAATAATGAATAATAAATACTCATACTATGCAGGTCAATAATTGTATCGGTCAATTTTGTGAAATACATTCTAAGTATACTATATAATATTGGGTAAAATATAAATATGTATTGTAATGGACGGTAGTTTTTCAACTCATATCTGCTACATAATCAAACTGTTAGTTAGACTTTTTCAATGCACGTACAGGTTCAATTCTGATAAATTACAAAACCTTCTTTTATGGTTCATTTGGTGAAGTTCTATAGATACTAAAAGCGGTCCTGTCTTCTTATAGGCTCACGAGGAAAATAGCTCTTCCCGCGCAGTGTCACCCAATCCTCGTATTCCATAAACCGTAACGTGATGTTTATAGCCTGTATCTTCCCTCAATAAATGAACTATCCAACACAAAAACATTTTTTCAAATCGAATCACTAGTTCCTGAGACTAAAGGTATTGTAAATTATCAGGATTGGATCTAAAACATCACAATTGCAGCTATAATGGAAATAAGCAAGCAATTATCTAGCTAGCCAGATGTGAACTTAATTAGAAAATATGTAAACTTGTGATAAATGTTGGTGAATGAATTGAATTTAAATTTTAAAATAAATATATTATTTATGTGATATCCATATGTGTTTGTTTTATTATATATTATTTTTATTATATTAGAAGTATGACATACTACATGCGTAGTGTCTGGGTGGCTGGCTGCTGCGCGAAGAGTGGGAGGTTCGGTTGATTACAAAGTGTTGTTCCGGATCAGGATCTGATCGTTTGTCAGTGCATACGTTCACTAGACAAAAAGGAATATTTGTAAGGGTCGGCATCGATCGATATTGATCGATTGGAGTGGTAAATTTAATTGATCGACGAATACCAGTCGATCGATTCGATTGCTGGTCGATGGCATCGGTCGGCATAGATCGATTAATCCTGGCTATATTTCGCCGAAAACCATCGATGGCATCGATCGACCACCGCTCGACTGGTGTGATACCTAACACCCTAAAACCACATAAAAAAATATAGAGACTAACACAAACTACAATGCAATAATGGTAAAGTATTAGTGTTAGTACCCAGATTACCCACTATTTGCATACCTAAACAGTAGGAATGAAATAAAACACTCACTGATCAGTCAGTCCGTTTAATAAATAATGTCATGTAAAAAAAATCAATCACAATTTCAGACATATCTAATTAAATGAGAATGATTGTAATTATTTGTAATATAATCTAAAATTACACATTACACGAAGCGATTACTCATATTTACGTGTTTAAACATTGTAATAATTCCAGGCACCATTTGATATACCTAATATAAAACTTAACTTTTGATTGACTATCCAATATGATTCTAAAACTTCACGAGAAAAATATATTAAAGTAAAATATAGAGGGAACCACTATCATCTGTGTTTGTTTATTATTTAAGCTCACTTTTAACTGCAACAGTATTTCTTAAATTAAATGTGAGACAATATTATTTTTACGAGTAAATAAACTCTGTAAAATATGTTCTATACTTCCTTTGAAGGAGTCAATATTTACATAGTTGGTTTACTTTATCGAAAAAAATAAATAAAAAACGTAGTTGAAGCTCCTAAATACGCCATTTCAATAATAAGCAACCTTAACCCGTGGTGTGCCTCTATGTGTTTTCCATTATGACTCATATACGTACCAACAGACAAGAGGTTAAATATCGAAACAGAACTTTATTAACTTCTAACACAGATGATAATCGCTTACACCAAATATAGCTGCATGATTATATTATACCTAACCTTAAAATATTGGATAGTCATTCAATCCCCTCCGTTCGACAACAACATGAGCAATGCGAACATCAATATGAGAACAATATACATAATATTTATAATATATAATATATTTTGGACAACACTATGCCTCTCAGTCACCTACAGGGTTGTGCAATTAAGTTTTGAGACATACAATAAATTTTCGCTAAAAAATAGACATAATTCTATAAACTACCAGCTGACTCGGCAAACTTCGTACCGCCTCAAACATTATTTTCTCACCTTTTAAACCTTCCACAAATAATTCAAGACTAAAATTAGCCAAATCGGTCCAGCCGTTCTCGAGTTTTAGCGAGACTAACGAACAGTAATTGATTTTTATATAATAATATAGAGAAGAGACAATATGATATAAGATCCAATTGATACAATAATAGGATCTTTTTCCTCACTAGCGCCAAATGCTGAGCGCAAAATAAGAAAACTCTTTGGTAACCATTCTGGTACACCTCCCACAATTTTCATCTAAAGGAATGGTTACAAAATATACGCACAACTATATTTTGGCTTCACTTTTATATAAAAATATAATTGTACTAATAAAATAGAATTTGCCATAAAATAGTGAATAAATAAAACTGAACTTTCTGTTTTTGAAGTCGGTGCAAAAATCTGTGTTATATGGTTTAAAAATATTTGTTTTTTTTTTATTTACTATTAGAGTTTTGCGAGGTATTATAAATTCCTATTGATATGTAACTTGTAAAATTTTGCATTTAAAATGTTTATGTTTAGTATGGTTCGGTAAGTAACTAGCTATATTATACAGGTAGTATGAAATCAGATTGTGCTACTTAAAAACTAAATTAGCATGCATTTTTTATTTATCTAATAACTGAAATAAAAGATCTAGGAATATCTTTTATTTTCTTATCTAATTCACGTCGGTTTAATATGTATATTTGTAATTTGAAAAAATCATTAAACTAAAATTAGTTTTTCCTGTTTATGTACCTGTTATCATATTATTCATTGAGATGTTAAGTTCTCAATGAATCTTAATATTGACGCTTGAAAGGCTAATTGATCTAAGCGACATTTTTTTTGTGAAATTGAGTTAAATACATATTCGGAATTAGCGATTTTTTCTCCATCGAATGTATATAGAACTCGAAAAAATGTCGCTTTGATCAATGAGCCTTTCAACTATCGATATTATTATTACTTAAAATATAAAAATATAGGTCGAACTGACTAGTTACAATATAAATGTGATGATTTACTAAAAAATATTGTATTGTACAACATGATTAGGTACATATGTAGATATAACGACATATTTGTGTGTTCTACGTCTAAAATACATTTAAAGCCAGTACCACAACATATGGTTTGACATTTATTTGAGAAAAACAAGTTCTTTTTTAAATAAAAATACTTTGCCCCACTCTGGGATTTTATCTTATGTCGTGGGTATACAAGTTCACATACACAATGACACCCAGAGTCGAAACAACAATTTGTGGATCACACAAAAAGTTGCTCCGTGCGGGAATCTAACGCACTACACGTTACGCGGCAGCTGGTTACATAGCCACCGCGCCAACTATGCAAACTGTTGTAACGTATGTTTACAACTCAAATATTTTGATCCTACCCAAATCATATAAAAGCACAATTTAGATAAAATATGCCAAAAAATAAAACTATCCAAATACATTTTCATCTTTAATTTTGCCATTTACAAAGACCAATGCAATGCAATAATATTTTAAACGAACATTTCTAGTAAAAAAGATCAATGCAAAAATAATGTTCATATCACAAGATTATAGTTTTGCACAACCCTGCCTCCCTACCTTTATACTATATAGCTTAGTAGTTAGGTGTCGGTTGGCAGTCACCTATTCCGTTGTGTCACTACATCGGCTCCCTGGCGAACGAAACGGAACAGTCCGTTGGAAATCGCCACCACTGGCGAGAATAGGCGTAGAGGATATTCGCTGGAACAAAGAATTTGGTATAGTTTAATGCTTAGCTACAAATATATTGTAAGGTCTAAGATATATAGCACTGAGAGAGAGTGTCGGATAACTTTATTTTTTACTTTTTATGTCTTTGACTGCCAAAAGAAAGCTAGAAAACTGTTGAAGGCATCCTCCGCTAACGTCTGTCACCGCTGACCACCACAGCGTTAAATGTGTTAAAAACAAAGGGAACCGCGTTCAACTTCCTTCAACGCCTCCATTTTTTTTAAGTCAGGTAATATCCCTAAAACGTTCTCCTAAGTCTGAAATAAACTATGCTGAAAATCACATCAAAATCCGTTCAGCCAAACGCTAGATAATCGCGCACAAACATACATACATACATAGGTACAGGTCAAACTGAGAACTTCCTTTTTTGAAGTCAGTACTGTACTGTAATAAAGTAACTGTGTCTATCTCTTTATCTGTCTGATCCAATCTCGTTCAAAGTCCAGACGGTCTCGCTCGGTGTAACAATGTGGATTTATTATTATCTACCTATTAAGAACTTTATCTATTAAAAATGTATATAGGAAGAAATATCAAGTTGATTCTAATTCGTTAGTAAATTTGATTTTAATGAGACAAGACAAATATTATAAATAATTTTGTTGAACTATTAATGATGGTATTTAAATTAGCCATGTCTTAAATTGTTTATTTCTCACAAATCTTACTAATGCGAAAGTTTCTGTGTTTGTGTGTAAGGTTGTCTGAAGAGATCGGAATGAGATTTAGAAAATGGGTAGTGTATGATTTGGAATAACCTCTGGCCTTTGGCAGAAGCTAAAAGTTTTATAATTATAAACGAGAACTAATTTAAAGATAAACATTTAAGTGAATAAATGTCCATCTTAATCTTAGTTAGCGCATATGCGCAGTTGTCATGTTTATTCCGAACAAGGATCTAAACTTGATTTGTAATATGTATTTATTTATGTATATAAATGTCATTAATGCGTCACAAAATATATTAGAACAAAATATTTATACAGTTTTCTTATATGTATTAACGAGAATATTTCATTAGTGCCTATTATTGCGTATCAATATGAAACGATCACACTGTATTACTAGTCAACTACATAATAGTAATATAAGTTGGACACTATCAGAATTTGTATTGTAACTCCTAGTATGGGTTTGCTTTACGTTTAATTTAATCGAAATGAGAGCGTGTTCGGCGCTCTTATTGGCCGGCTTGAATAAACTAACCAATCAGAGCTAAAGAGTAACCAATCAGAGAGAAACTCGTACTAAGTGTACAGATCTAAATTCTAATTTATATTATGAATGTGACACTCACCTTCCTATAACGGGCGTAGCCTCATTACCGCTCAATATAAATACAGGGAAGAATATAGAGAACACGCAACCGCTGAAACAAAAAGACATTATAAAATTATTGTTACCTACTATATACGAGAAATATTAAAATTATACACGATAGTAAATTAATGTTTGTAATTAATCGACACTTATTAATTCAGTCTTATCAATGCCTATTGCGTGTTATCGTATAGTTATAGTTATTTCGTAGTTTAATGGATTATACGTAATATTACGTATAATTTCATATTGAAGAAATTCTGCTTGATATTAGTTTAAGAGCTAATGAAAAGTACCCGTATGTAATTGACTAGATCTGGATTTTGAGTGTTGATGAGACCCGCAAAAATACAGAGAGATACATGATATTGTGAGTAACTAAGTCCAGTAGTGTACTTGTAGTAACTTTTGGCAAAGTTTAAATTCGTTTGACCACATCTGCCGTTTCGACCACGCATCATCCATTACTCTGGGCTTAGTCACTCCCATCAGTATCAGTAGATATTTTTTAAGGGGGGAAAATCATCCTATTTCTTCTCTTCGAAGCGAGATGGAGTGTCTGGGGGTGTCTGACTAAAAACCACCCCGTTCCTACTCCTGCTTTTCAAACCGGAGCCCCGATAAACCCGCTAGGTAGTCCGCAGCTCCGGATAGGTATAAGGGCCTTAAGGGGCTTTTCTATATGGGTAAAGGAAAAATAAACTTACCTAATAATATAAGACTGTGGAATCTGCGTAAGTACGGCGAGTGGTAGTCCAAAGCCAAGGAAGTATGGCCAGTTGGACTCGATGAAGGTAAGCCGCTTGTGGAGTTCCCAGCCCATGTTGAACCACTTGTACTCGAACGAGTACAGAGAGTACAGCAGGCACATGTGAATCAGGCATAGAAGCTCGCCTATGTACGCTATTGGTAGCATACTTACTAACATACTCTGGAAGAAATAGGTTTTGGAATTAGTTACAATTATAGGGGTTAATGCAATAACATTGTATGTATTTTATTAACATTTGGATTGGGGGCGAGATACAATGATTGATTTTTCAGGTAGTCTTTGGGCTGAACTTGTGTGTGGGTGATTTTTTGTCTTATCTTTTTTTAATTCCAGAAAAAAACGTTATGTATTTAATGAAATGAAAGAGAAATAATTAATCGCTTCATCAAATTACTATACTTGGCACTGATAGCAGGCATTAGTTTATTACTATGTAAAAATATAACTAGTTATTTCTGAAATATGGTAATGAAACAGTAGATAATATATTACCTGTACTAAAAACAAGGCTTGCACCAGCAGACTGAAGAGTGAGTCAGCAATAATTTTGCTCACGCTAGACATGAACTGAGGCCGCCCCCGTCTGTGGCGGTAGGCACTATCTGCTATATCCTAGACAAAGTAATAAAAACATTAGCTTCTTTTATTGTCAAACGAGTGGGCGGATCCTGATGGTAAGGTGACGCCGCATATGGACGCTTAGGCTCGAATACGTATACTTTACTCAATTTTAAGTTGTACTTAAGTATCGTGCTACCTCTGTCATTTATAAAAAAACTCGTAGTGACAGAACTATTCTTGAGAGCGTCTTAAAATTAAGTGGCGTTTGAGTATTTGGACATTAGAACATCAATGCAGTTTGTTGGGAACTAGAGAGAATTGGATTGTTACCTTAATGGTAGAGTAAGAGTAGCTTGAAACATTATTAATTGGAATGGATAAACTAGGTAGTTTAAAGGAATGTCCATGACAGTGATGATGCCTACAGATTTAATAATTTATTCTTATTAACTTATGTCTTTAAACTTTAAAGTTTAGAGTGTAATACATATAGATAGTGTAGCATAGCATAGCGTGGTAGTTAAAGTAGTCCCTATTGTTATTTCCAGATTTGAGAATAAAATCATTGAACACCTGCCTATCACATAAAACGGGTACAAACCTGAACTTATGAAACTACACAAAACTAGTTCACTAGTCCTATCTTTAAGGAAAAGATATTAAATTCACAGAATGAATTAACAAGGAGTTTATACAATAAAAACCTTGGATTTATTCATGAGGATATTATATTGTATTGAGTATTTAGCTGCTACAACATAAATAAAATAAATAATGTAAAATGTGTTAATAATTATGCTATAATAAACAAAATATATTAAAATGGATACATGTACAATTTAATACTTGTTGTACATGAATGAATTTTCACACCATGTACAGTATTTGCATATGTACTGCTAAAGGTTGATTTTCATTATAGAAACATTTACTTAAAACTGAAACTGACTTAAGTATTTATTTCTGGAGAACTGTGCTAAGTGGACGACCATGCGGCCCTATAAAAAGTGCTCCGTAGCAGTTACCTGCTACGTGTCGCACGAGGCATACGACGCGTGGCGTGCGACCGCCCGCCGCGTCGCCCGCTCGCCCGCCGCGTCGGCCGCTCGTGCGACACGTTGTTATTTTAAACGGGATTACTGGCTGTTGTTTTTTTTTTTCTAGTCGCCATTTTGCTATGTAATAATTGCATTAAGTTCTTCATTAAAATAACTCTATACTTATGCACACGGTTTATGTTTGAACTAATGAAACTTAACAATCCGATTTACATGTGGATCTACGAACGTAGCCTAACGCGTGGTCATGCGACGGACGATCGTCGATGACGTCTACATAACACAGTTGCAGTCCTATTACTGTACTAACCCTAATTAACTAAAGATAGAGAAAAAAGATGTAGATAATGAAGTTTGCCTTATGTACCACTATTTTATTGTATTGTGTACATTAAAGATTAAATAAATATATAAAGAATTTTACAAGACCATAAAAATCTCCTGAAACTCACCTGAAACCATAAACTGTTGACTAGTTTACTCAACAGGAACAAGGGAAGCACCCATATCATCCGGAAGGTCATGGACAGGAACGGCTGCATCCATGCCCACACATTGTGCGCCACACCGGGGTTGTGGCCAAACACAGCTATCACTAAGTACTTTACCGCAGGCAACAGTGCATACTCAAAAACTAGTATGCTAAGCAAAAATATAAAACCATTCAAGATGCATGATTGTAACACTCGTGTAAGTACTTTAGATTCCCTGCAACAATATAATTAAATTGTAATTTTATGTTTATGGTTTTTGTGATTACATTTAATTACTTTTTAATTTAATTTAAATCGCCCTGAGTAATGGTTTTCTAGTTTAGTACAAAAAAGTAAAGTTGTCTTACAGAGACGAAAACCAGTGCCATTGAAAAAAAAGGTAACAAAAAAAAATTGCCACATGGGCTTACTTTTTTTTAATAACTCCTGTAGCGTTAATATTAAAAAAACATGTCATGATGTGTTTGTACTTTTCTATGATTTCATTTCAAAGATTAAATGCTTACATAAGCCACGATATGGAACTTTGACCTGCAGTTAAAGTTAAATACTAAACAAAAGATTGAAACAAAACAATTAATAGTTACAAGACAGATAAAAGGCGCTAGATATTTGGACTGTTCCAAAAACGTATTAATGTTTACACATATGGACGTGACTCGACGTGTTATATTAAAGACCACGCATAAATTATGTGAGAAACTTACTGTTTTAACTTCGGTTGTTTTTGTTTGTTTTTGGCATTATCAATTTCTGTTGGCGGGGAGCGACTTAAAGCACGCTCGTTTATTTCCTTGTCGAGGTACAACAGCACTGTTACACCCCGTAAGCTGTCCACGAAACCCTTGATAAGCGATACAGAAAAATTCTGAAACAATAAATTTTAGTTGAACAATGAACAATAAACAACGCTACCAAACAAAGACTTTGCGTAAAGAATACTCACTGTAACGCTCTCCATATTTGCTAGATTATTTTTTTCACAGTTTCATTATTCAATCTTTTATTCAATTAAATATTCACATTATTTTGTTCAATTTTGTTTGACGTAAATTTACGTAAAATAAGGTGACACAACAATGACAATGTGACATTAAAAAGTGGCATGCCAACTTGGTAGATTTTAGTTTTGAGTTGACAACGTAACGCCTTCAAATTCTACCAAAACACTACCTACCTGTACATAATTATTTACCCTTAGTATGAGTTTGTTTGAACGAAAATCAAGCGTGCAACGCTCCCTCGTGAAACATAAAACAAAGTTATACTTGCCCTCTAGTCAAAAATGATCCCAAATATTTTAATAACGGACCTCTACACGAATTGAATGATTTCGCAACCTTTTTAGTTAGCTTTTTAACCTAGTTACAACAAAAATAAAATGAATGTGAGTCTGTGTGTTTATTCCTCCTTTACATCAACAACACTTTACATGTTTATTATGGTGGCATTCAATAGAAATCTGGACGAATGAACTACCTAACTAATAATATGTCTAAATTCTAAAATAAGACAGAACTAGAGATGAGTTGCAGTAGCAATAGCAGCATCCACAAAAAAGAATAAAATTAAAATTAAATTTTAAAATAAATTTTTAAGGCCTCTGATAATTTCTGGAAGAAAAAAGTGCTCGTTTTTATTTAATTACTGCAATATGTGTAATACGGTAAACAAGAAGTGTAAGTTTAGAAGGTAACTCCAGACATTGTATATTGTTAAAAATATCATATTCTGCGTCTTCAGTAATGAATTAGTACCTTGAAATTGATAAACTTATATAGTTTTTTCAATAACAATTTATAATTTTTTTAGTCACAATTTATTGACAATTTCCTACTGCTTTAGTAGGAAGTTGTAAACTTTGGCAATTTTTTTAGAGTATATGATGCGATTTGTTTTGACGCAGAATTTAAATGCGTTGTATTTAGGTATTTATGGTTCAAAGTACCAACACGTGTTTATTTGATAAATACTTGAAAACTTTTGTCATGAAAGCTTTATTAATAATAAAAACCTTTTTAGCTTGAAATGTTATCACTAAATTAATAGAACGGTATTGATATTTTTTATAAAGGAACTCTCTAGTCAGCTGGCAGCTGTCAATGTCACTCAATCGTATCGTTTATCTCTGTCTTTCATATTTGTAAACATATTTCCCCATCTCGCTCTGTGTGTTTATTCTGGAGAAAGTATCGAAACTTTGTGTGCCACAATAATGTGCCTATTTCACACATAACATCAAAAATTTTGTTTTGTTAGCGTTCAGCTTTTGTTTTATTTGAAAAGGATACTATTTTTAGTTAAATCAGTAAACTTATGAAGTGGTTAAGATGGATAACGTGTATATTCTCAACAATTTGAGGTGAGATCTTTTGCGAAATAAGTGCGTATGTTGCAACTTTGTTCTTTGCAACGTATTTTAATATTATGTAGGTACCTGACCCATTATGTGTTGTGATTATGACTGCTAGTATAATGTAGCGCGATAATACAGCAACATTCGTACATTGGTATAAACATTTCATATCGTAAATGGAACAAAAATAAAGCTCAGGAAGGGAAAGTAAAAGTTTAATTTTACTGTGAATCAGAATTTGGTGTACCGATGGGCGAAAGCGTCTACATAAATAGGTCAATTAAAGTAAAACAGGAAGACAAAATCATCCATTGTGTTTCAATTTATGTATTATTTATATTTAAGTACTTCAATTATTTCAAAGATGCATACATAATTATTATTAGACAGTTGATTGACATTTATAGTTAAATCTAAGTGTACTAATTCATAGCTAATTTGTTTCAACTTTGATCATTATTACTCTATTCATTCTTTTTTGTGCCCACTGCTGACCGAAGGTCTCTTCTCACTCTGACAAGGTTTGAGCATTAATCACCACACTTGCTCAAGGCAGAATGACCAATTTAAACTTATAATTTATTAAAAATAATTAGTCCATGTTTCTTTACAATGTTTTTCTTCGCTCATGTCAGTAGTGTCTGTAAATAATATTGAAAGTATATAACTCTGGAAAAGTCACATTGGTTCTTGCCAGGTTTTAACCATACATTCTCATCTTATGCATGAGAAACGGGCATTTTACTCACTGGCAAAGGTAATTTTTAATACTATCTGAAAACTGTTGAATATCTTATGCCAGGTACTGTATCTTCACTAACCAATTTTCGCTGATTTTCTACTTTAAACAAAAGTTGTCTGGAAGAAGATATCATATAGGCATTAAATCCAACTTATGTATCTTTATTGTTGTGTACATTAAAATATAAAATATCATGAAGTAACTAAGCACTACAGACACCCCTGAAGTTCATACATTAATATCTTCTGTTTGCCCATAATAGACTCAGCTCATTTTAATTTTCTAATGAGAGGAGGCCTTAGTCAATCAGTAAAATTACAGGCTGATATTAATCAAACATAACTAGTTAATTTTCATATGTATCTTTAAAAAAGAACTCATCTCAGCTTACCTCTTTTAGGGAAAGAGAGAAAATATAATACAAGTACTGAATAAATAAAATATATTTATTGTTAATAGTTAGTCAAGCCATATATTTTTTTTGAATTTATTCAATTAGACATAAAAAAATTAATAGTGTTTCCAAACTGCTGTATAAACAAGTTTTGGTTTTATAAACATGTTATGTCATATCACTGATGTATTTCTTTGCAAATGTTATGTATGTTACAAAACTATTAAATCATTAATAACTATTAAGGATGATTTGGGTCATAAAATATTAGACCAATGTATTTCTGGGCATATAAATTAGTATAATATAATAATATAATCTATTCCCAACTGGACATAATATTTATATCTGTTCAATAACTTTCAACTGAGCTTGATCTTCAGCTTTTTATATTCAGTCACTAGCATATAATAATCTGTAAAATCTTGAGTGTCTCATAAAAGGTTACCATTAATATTTTAATTTAACAAGTCCAATTTCATTCTTGAACAAACACAGGTTCTCTAAAAATTGCAGGATGTATGTAACTATTTAAATTCTTCCACACTGTTCTGTTTTCAAAAAGCCTATTTCGCATCACGCAAAACAGAGACAAGGATATCAATATAGTGGAAACTCTTTCATCACAACATACATAGATAAGTCGCGTTCATTGGCTGCAAACATTCGCCCATATGATGCATGGACATCAAGAGGCAAAGTTCACAACTCGTATAGCTAATCAGTGTACGTCACGCCTCGAGCGGCCCTGACTGGAACCGCTCAGTTGAGCACTCGGCTGCGAGCAGTGCGCGCGCGGTCTTGGCGCGAAACGCGCGTCTCTTTAATCGCAATTACTTACTTCTTTGTGACGTACGAATGACCAACTGAGTTTCTTAGTTAAATAAAATCCATTGTGTTTTGTTCAAAATGAAAGTGGATAAAGAATCGTGCCTCCCGGGCCCTGTGGACACTAAGCCGATGTTATCCGACAGGAAAGGGAGCCTTAAGGTGACCATCACCCCGGCACAACATAGGACCCTCACACACTTGCCCAAGAGACCGCCAGTGGATTTGGCGTTCACTGATCTGACGTACAAAGTGCAGGAGGGAAGAAAAAGCAGTAAGTACACTCCTATAACTTGAAAAACAATGATTTTAAACAATGCCATTATGGACAATCCGATAATTTTTCAATAATGATTCCTTTTACGTAAATAAGTGTATTTTAATTATTTGAATAACAAAGATAATGAGTGATTCTAACGATGTCTCAATCATTAATTATGTTCGTGTCAATGAGGCGCTATATACCTATGACCTCAATGTTTATATTTCCTTAAACTCAAGATTACGTTCGCTATTTATATATTATTAACATGGAAATAAAATACGAATAACATGATAAATTGATACTATTAAATCTTACTTCGAGTGCCATTTTTTGTCTTCATTAAAAATGATATTTGCATATGAGGTTCAAGTAAACCTGTTTGCCTTAGACTGCAGAAAAACCTTAAAAAACGGAACATATCTAAACTGAACTTAGCAATTTTTTGTCATAAAACACGTTAATTCAAATGACATTTTTAATTTTTGCCGTATACCTACATACTTAATTATAATTCTTTGAAATCAATCGACTGGTTCTACAGAAATATGCATAATTAAAATAATAAGTACAGAAGACAGACCAAATGTTACGGTAAATGTAACTAATAGCTTTACGTACAAGAAAATGACAATCCTTTCATAAAATTTTCTGTTTGGACCAATCCTAAATTGGGTTTCGGATTCGGATCCCTATTTCCTCATTACTATCAGAAATGGGGTGACCACTTGTGGTCTTCGCTTCACTTTTGATCGGTCCCGATTGTTGTATAATGGGTTACCAAGAGAACCGTTAACATTAACGATCATGTTCTTTTATTCAAATGCAACTTTAGGCTCCTTTACACTGACCAAAAGTCTAGTAAGTACTAGAACTTCTTCCTCTAGAAGGTCTTGATCAGGAGAGAGACTCATTACCTTATCAGTTCCTCATAAACCTCCCTTTGTTACCTCCTTATCTCCGAGTTAATTATTCCTCTCAAACTTGTCTCTTGGCACTGTGATAGCCGTTTTATCGGTCATGTAAAAGATTGTGTCCTTCCATACTTAATAATACACATTTTCTGTAAACACGTTTCTTTGAATGTAGATCGCCTTGCTTTGGAAGCAAAAATTATAATAAATATCGTTCCTCATTTGTTCTTGTTCCATTTTTATAAGAATCTTGAAGAAGTCGAAAAACTTGATGAGGTTTTCATTAAAATAAAGATTATGCCGCAAAAAGAACATACACATGACAAATGTGCATTAGTAATTACTATTATTGATCAGGTACCTTTATTAACTTTGATTTTAGTTTTACAAGTGATTTTATACCCATAGATTAACTAGTCCTTTACTCAAGACTCTTGCCTAATCATAGCATGGAAGGGCATTCCATTATTTCTTTGTTTTCCTGGTTTCCTTCTATGTTAATCATTACTCCATCGAGGATGCCGCGCAGTGTTTACCACGAACCTATTTACATTTAGTATGAAAACGAAATCTTGCAAAACGGTGACTTGCTTAAGTAGTGTCATTTCATCTCACAGGTAATTTGCTTCAAGGAAAAAAACTCTGATGCATATACTCCCTTTTGGTTGCAAAATAAATTTCGGAGGCCTCGCTAAGTAGTGTTAAAAATAAAGAAACTACTGTGCCTCAAATATTTTCGGTACGGCATCCAAATTATTGCAGTCCATTTAAAACCTTTGTTTACCACAATATATTTGCAGTTTCAACGACTCACATCTTTATCCTTGTCAACCAAGGTTGCAAAGACTACCTACTAACTTGAATATTGCGTTTAGATGAATTACCATCGATATCCTTTGCAGCAATTATGAACATTATTATGTTTAACCACTTGACTTATTATAGGTGATTAGTTTTTATCGATATTTTTTAACATTTGTTTGTGCTACGATTCTGTCTCAGTTTTATATCAAGCATTCTGATATTCTTTGCCTTCGGCCTCAAATACAAGGTTAAGATAATCTACAATGGAGACGTCGTCAGCTCAATTTGATACAGAGTTTTGTCCGCAGATCTAACGGTACGTTTGTTCGTAACTAGGTTCTCGTGAAAAGTTTTATTTTAGTCAAGTGAAAGTATGTTTAGAGAGTTTTATGGTTTCGTACCTACACCATTTTTATGAAAACTGTTGGCACGCACTTATTACTCAAGACTATCGTGAGCTTAATATCAAACAGTTTAATGTAGTCAAGCTTAAAATGCATAATTTCTCTTGTCCTTTCAAAATTTCTTGGATTTTACTTAAGCATTTGTAGTAGCGAGGCTTATTATCTTCATTAACTTTGATTTGCTTGCAGTTACTCTATGAAAGATTACCAAGTATGCTAGCCGACTAGTAATTTATTAATGAAACGGGTAAGGAAACACTCATTGTACGTATAGGTAGGCGTACACCAAGCAATTTGCTTCTTCCGTTGTAATTGGTAGTGGTCGTTCGTATTTCTCTGTTATTACTTACAATACTTCTTTGGTCGTGGTTTTCAAGTCTTTGGCTTCTTTCATGTCTGTATCTGTAGTTGTATTTACTTCATTTTCAGTACTCAAAATCATAACTTTGTCTTGTTGAGCCTGTTTTTTGGTTACATTATTGTTTTTATGTCCTTGCAAATCATACAGTTTTTATTTGAACAGTTAATGTTATTTTTTATCAATTTGTAACATATGTATGTCTAATAGTTGACTCATTTCCACATGATATTGGTATCAGTGGCATACATAACTAATTCACCCGGCCTATAGTAAAATATTTTATCGTTACTTGTAAAGAATTGGATTAAGATAACGGATATTTTCGTAACATTGTAATGTACTTTCAAAATCATTTTGTATTGGCCAATTGCATTGTGTTTGATGGAAAACAATATCGATAAACTTTAGACGTAGCTATGATTTGGTATCAGAATTAAAACATTCATCAAATGCTTCATTAAGTAACTTTAGATTTGCTAGAGCATCGTATAGTGTTATTGATTAAAATATCCCCTAATGAGACGATAAACTAATCACGCAAGTATTAAATCTTCAAAGGACAAATAAACTATCTAACTCATTATTCAAGGTAGGCCTTGATAACAGTAAAGAAATTAATAATAATGTTATCTAAATCAACGACATTTTTGCCTTACTTATCTCTTTTGGTGGAATTATCTCTCTTATCGATTTGTTGCTAGTCTTACAAGTTTTCAAAATCAATTTCTTCTCCAAAATATTCAACCACTGCGTTTGTTTTGTCTATTTTTACTTGTCTTGTCTCATTTCTTATCAGCATGTTTGTTATTTCATTTCGTATATTGTTGTTTGAATTATTTGGTTCAGCTATCAGTTTAACTTTTGTTGTTAAACAAAAATTTGATGCTAGGCAAATGTGATCGGCTTCATCCAATCTTTTCAATTTTTTTTAAGTTTCTGGAAATTGTCTCCATTTGTGTAGCTTCAAAGAAGGTTTAATTCTTTGGTTATCCACGAGAACAGTTGCACTGGATGCACTGAAAATTAATAGTAACGTTAACACTAGTTTTTACAATAAAATATCGCATTCTGAAAGTCAAATAGTCACGATGCAAGATATAATTTGGCTTAATACCTTAATCTATTGATAAGAACAGGTAATGCTTATCTATATAGTCAAGGCACGTATTGAGAAACGGACAATTTTAATTAGTATTGCATGGTTTGATTGATAAAGTCCACCACGTATCGTCCGGTCATGGTTTACAAGGGCGTGATAGACAACCGCGCGTGAACAAATATCATTGTAGTGTTTACAAAACTCAACAGTGATATTTTTGTTTCGAATGGATTTGTTATTTTTATATAATTTGGCGCTAAGATTTGCTCCATCGTAGGCCGCATCATCACTTACCATCAGGCGAGATAGCGGCTAAACGTCGACCCATCAAATGTAAAAAACAATGAGTCAATACCAAGCAATACCAAGGCATCATAGAAATATGGTGTGAAATAATAAATTTTGGCTTCACCATGTATGTAAGGTTACCTAAGGCCCTGTTTAACACCCCCTTCTAAAAGGCCAGCAACGCACTTGTAGCTCCCCTGGTGATACTGATGTTTATTGCTTACAATCTGATGTTTTGTCTGCCTGTTTGTCGTCATATCCCAAACAAAGCATTTTGTAAATATTTGCTCATACTGTTTGCTAATATGTTTGCGTTGTCGGCGGTGGCGGCTTTAGGTCAATAATTGAAGTGATTTCTCTTTCAAGATAACTATTGTACATGGGAATATTTATGTTAGTCACACTTTCTTTTATTACATCGGTACTTAACGTCACGCCTTTATTATACACGAAGGGGTAGGCAGAGGTGAAGTTATTCAATGTAAGATCAACTTTTCATCAGTTATGTTAGCCAAGGATATGTTAAAGGTCCTATCAGGTATCAAGTGCAGTGTAAAACTACAATTTCAATGTTTTTGTATTAAAATATCAATTGTATAGTTTAAATTGAAGAACTAATTTGAAAAGGGTACGTATAAGAGTACCTACGTAACTGAGCAAAGATGGAATTTAAAGATGTTGTAGGAAAAACCAGGTCTTCGTAGTTAAATGACTAAGTGAGTACCTACGTGACCATGGTATTTTTGTATCTGCTTAAGTGAAAATTCAAACAAGGAAATGTGAGAATCCATTCAGAATACCTATTTTAAGTTTTTTCCCGTAAACTACAACAGTGATGGTAAATAGATTTTTTTAACCGCAAAAATATTTTACATGTACCAGGAAAACACTAGCATACCTTCAAGGAAAGGTTTATTAAAGGTTACTATGTTTTGGGATAATTAGTTTTTTCTTGACTTTTAATAGGTCAGTATAGACCGACCTTAACCTATTTGAAGATAAGGTCATCAATTATAATGCCTTCAATAATAAGACTATATTTGTATTATTTCATTGCTTCTTAAAATGGCAGTTTCAGTGTCATTGATAATGTGGTCATTTTATGTGATATTTTGAATTCATCAATTGCTTTCTTCCGTTAAGCAATGGCATTTCAACCTGTCTTCTGCATAAAAGGGCCGGAAGAGACCTTTACGCGCTTATTTATGTCATACTCATCGTCCTTAGTTTCTTTACAAGTTTAATCATTCTTTTAGGCCTTCCTTGTTTCCATTTTTTCCTGCTGTGTGATATTTAATTATGGATTTTCAATCCGACATACGCCGTCTTTTTCTTTACTTCTAATTTAAAATTTTCAATGTACCGAAGCTGCGGACTGCCTAGTAGGTTACCGGGGCTCCGGATCGAAAAGCAGGAGTAGAACGGGATAGTTTTTAGTCAGTAAGAGTCTGACATTCCCTCTTGCCTGGCCCAAGACAGTTCAAGTTATGGATGATGGATGATTTTACCCCCTCAAATACCTACATATATGGGCTTCTTGAACGTAATGGTTTGTAAATATTTAGATTTTTGGCCGATGATAATATATCTTTGTTAAATGTTTATTATATTTGAAGTTATCATAACGAAGCAAACGATTGGACGTGAGGATAGCGATAATAGAAATGCGTTTCTAGACCAAGGTTGTAGTTTCTTGGCGAATGACTTAGCCCTGAGAGATTGCCACATTTTGTACTAAGCCATATTTGGGTTTAATGGGTAGATACCTAAAATGTATATAATATGTGTGTTATTTAGGAAAGCTATAATTAATGTGCTATAAATATTGAAGAGGACCTCTTCATTTTAACCGAGGAATGATGTGGTTATTTGCTTGTCTTTCTTCATACTAGTACTACTTAAATAGCTTCACTAACTACCCTACTCAGAGACATTTAATGATTACTTAAACTATTCCTTAGTAACGATGTTGTACCGAAAACATTTGCTAAGGACTGAGTTAAGTAACCATTAAATGACTATGAGAACGGCGGTGGGTGAGTAACAGACAATTGTATTTTGATGTGTCATAAGTTCGCATAGGGATAGAAATACCTGTTATGTTGTGACTATTTCTACACGTATCATACTCGTAATGCATCGAAATGTTTTTTTAAATACAGATGTAGCTCTTTTTAATACATTTCCTATTTTTAATTAAATAGGTAGTTTTATGACGTCAGTGTGATTCAAGTAGAGAACCTACAGGAAAATTACAACTGTTAATGATAATGCAGCATAGGTTATCGACCCAATGACGAACAAAAGGAAGGTAACTGGCCAGACGTGCCAAGAATGAAGTTGAAAGGTTTTATTTAATTGTGAATCTTAACATTTTGATGATAGGAAGTTAACACTTCGGAGTGAAATTGCAATTTTGGCATTTCCTTCTTAATTTGGTTTTAATTTATTATCAACTTTCCTTGTTGGTTTTACTTCACTGGTCTTTCAAAGGTCTTTTAAATGTCAGTGTCATACAATGTGTCACTTATACGGGGATCTACCATTGGTTTAACGAGTTCTTTGCTATTTTTTTTATTTAATTTGATGTCTTAATTTGCCAACTCCAATAATGTTTTGATTTTTGACCACGGGCTTAATCTTTTCATATCTACAGAATGCACTTTTTACTTGTCTATCACAGTGTTGGTAGCACAAATATCTTTGTGAATCTTCAATTGGACTTAATTGGTATTCTAAAATGGACGTTGCCCAAATATTTTTGGTTTTGATTTTCCTTGTATTGAGTAGGTATCTACTTGTCTGACGTTAACTCACGTATTTTAAGCAGAAGGACTAAAAGCCACTATGTAGATAACATATTGTAAATCATAAACTATTATTTTGTTAAGATTATTTATCCAATTAAGTATGTTATTCGTAATTGATGTGTCGACCTTAGACATCATTGTATTTTTTTCTACTAAACGTATTGTTTACTTGGACTTTGAAACCAAGCTTTAAAAATATTTTATCTGTGGACGCTCGAAAAATAACCGCGAAAAATGACAGCTATCATTTACTAAATGCAAACGTATCGGATTTATAACTTTATTAAACGGCAATGAGGTTAAAAATGTATTGAAGGATTTTAACCGACTATAATAGTTCGATCAAAGGCCTTAGTACAAGTTTGCTTTACGTATAAGAGTAAGTGTAAGAACGAAAAACTTATTGGTTGGTTCATTCGTGCCAGCCAATCAGAGCGCCGAACGCGTTCTCGTTTTGTTTTCATTCAACGTATAACAAACTCGTACTGAGGATACAGTATAGTGGCTTGATGTCCTGGCTTCAGTAACTTGTTTATTTAATGTGATATCTATAGGTATATTGGCTTTCATCTGAATTAGCCTTTTCAATCATCATCATATAAGTTATTAGTTTTATTCCGTTAGTAATAGACTAGCTGGTTGATGTGACTTTGTAGATACGTTATCTAATTGACATATTCTACGTGACCTCAATACCGTCTGATGCGTAGGTCATTATTGACTCCATCAAAGCAATTTATATAAAAGAGGTAAATGTGGTTGAATTATTCAAAATTGATTTTAATTTCCTCGTAATTATGATTGAGTATTAGATGAAAGCTTGGTTAGAAGTATACCTTTTCTGTTTTAATGGAAATGCTTTAATTAAATAATCCCAAATACTCGGAGTAAGAACATCAGACTAACTTGATGTATGGCATTGAAAGATGAATGACCATTGCAATGTGCAATTAGTTTTTTTTACCTAATGTGGAGTGGAGTACCTCAGGGGGCGCTCCTGGGTCCTCTTAATAGACCGACTCAGGAGTATGCATTGTATGAAGTATCTAACGCCTATTACGATACATCCTTTGAAGTCATGTCTTTAGTCTACACTTACCATTAAGTATGGAAGATTAGATATGGCTTTCGACAGTAAAATCTTATGAAGAATCTCGTTACTTACATACAATTGACGCTAATTATGAATAATACCCATGATTAAAGCTCAATTCATTGTCTTTGTGAAGTGAGAAACGTAATAATTGTTACTTAAAATAGATATTGCAAGATTAAAATGATTAATTCTAGAAAAAAATATGTAGAACGCTAAAAGAATGACAATGATAGAATTATGAAACGGAGGTATTTTCTTGACATTTGATTAATTTATGATTAGTTATGAGTTGTGTACAATAGTAATTAAATGCACGTTGCTAATTGTAGTGTGTTTCTCGATGATTACTATAGGCTAACATAACACTATAACATTGAATAGACTATAAAAAAGAGAGAACGAAAGTTATCTTTACTAGATAGTTATTTATCGACACATATGAGGAACGATTTCACAAATACATCGAGCGATCACACAAATTGTGTGAGTTTTAGTATACACTAAAGCTCACACAATTTGGTTTCAAGTTGGTGAAGCGATCGTAATAAAAGAAACAGAGATAACAAATGGTCTGGAATAACACATAGGGCACATTTTAATCCATGGGAAATAGGAATGCGGACGAGGCCCGCGGGCAAAAGCTGGTTAACTATATTTTGGTCCTATGAAAGAACCAAAACACATCTATTTATAGTTTCTGATACTACAAAACAAAACAAAACCGTGTGTTGAAGAAACATAATAAATATCGTCCTTTATTATCTTCAGACAAAGCTATTCTAATAATAGCACTTCGTTGAAGACGGGTCTCTTAACGCAGAAAATAAGATTTCTTCATCGTCCAATTAGCTACAAAGGAAAACAATCCTTTACCAACTTCTATAACATTTAGTATTACTTTATCTTGCTATGTTAACGCTTCTTCATGTTTAAAACAAAATATAACTGAATACTAACATAACGCTAAGTTTCTGTCAGAAGAAGTAATCAGACCAATTTCTAGTCTAGTCTGATCTGTCTGTTCTAGGTGTGAGTTCACTAGCTTATGAGCTACTCCACTCTTTATACGACTGAACTTTTTTGTATGAAATGTGTCCAGTGGCAATACATTGCCCATGTTTTTAGACCCTTGAAAACAGTAATTTAGTATTGATAGAATAATGAACTCACTAAAACAATGCTACTATTTGATAAAGTAATCAAAAGTCCACATGTATGTATGTGAAGTGGACTTTAACGCGTGACTAATATTAAGATGAACAAAGGACTATTGCGTACTAGCTGACCCGCGCAACTTCGTTTGCGTGTATCCCGCTACTTCGACAAATACAGTCAACGCACCAACACATATTGGATACTAATTTTCAATTCACAATAACTTCTCTTTCCCTTAACCGCGTTTAAAATATTAAAATGTTTTTTGGTTTCTGTGACTCTTCTTTGATCGCCCCCCCTATCAGTTTTTGGAAAAAATATTTAAGTAATGTACAGATTTTTTTTTGTCTTATATGTATAGATCAAAGTCGTAGTACCTACTTTTTAATATTATTTATAGGGACGCTGCCCCCGCCGCCGCGGCCGGCCCGTACCGTGCCGCAATACTAATATCGTGATATCTCCTAAACTATATGTCTAAATAACACACTGTAAACTGCAAAAATAATCTAAATTAAATGCTCGTGATGATGAACTTACTTATTATGATAAGGATATATGTATTATTGGTTATATCACCAGTTAAACATCACCCAACGAATTAAATGTTTTTTTTAATACAGAAAAGTAGTTTTTGTGACTTAAATAAAAAAGCTGGATATATGTCATCGCGGACTTTTTTGTAGAACTAATAAAGACCAATGTTTTTGCTATACATTGTTCTTACTTGTATCCAACGGTATAAGCGGCGTACGCACAAATGCAATCTTCAATTAGATTTTTTTCTGACTTCTTGGACATAAATCGCTATAACTCAGCTAATATAGTTTCAATGTATTTCAATTATATATAAAAACCTGTCGGAGAAAATACTCTTTCTATTAGTGAAAACCGCATCAAAATCCGTTGCGTAGTTTTAAAGTTTTATGCATACGAAGGGACTACAGACAAAATGGGCGACTTTGTTTTATACTATGTATAGATGTAAAGCTGGCCATTAACATTCAGTGTACATCACATATGAACTTAAGTGGCGATGTACAGAATCCTCTTTATAGTTTTAATACAAGCGAAGAGGAAGGAGGAAGATAGTTTGCACGTGTCGCGGTAGAAGCTATACAAATGTCGTATATTATGAAAAATGGTCGTGATTAATATTGACTTAGTTACGCAAACATGGCTTTGTGTGAGAAATTGTACTCGTATGTGCTAGAGTTTAGTAATGCATTTTATGATAATGCAATAACGCTATGCTGCTATAGTGAAGGATAGATAGGATTGCATGGTTGGCGCAGTGGCTAGGCAACTGTTGTGCAACATGTCGCAGATTCTCTCGCACGGGATAACTTTGTTTGTGATGTTTTTCGTGTGGCTATGATGTAAAGGCATGTTTGTAAACAAACCCAAATACTGGGTGTGTTTGTAATTATTGTCGAATGAACTGTCCCCGTTAGTAATTCCGAACCAATATGATCGTCATACCTTCAAGAATAGAGCATATTTCTTTACTAAAAGATCAACATTTGCAATCACTTGGTGTCTGGTCTGACATCACGCACTTCAGAACTTCTTTATACAATTTAACACTTAGAAATAACTTGTAATAAAATACAAAGTTGTTCCTAAGTTGCATGCAATCTGCAGGTACAGACTATGTGTGAGAAAAAAAACCGGTCGTTTTCAAGGAGATATAATATAATGTAACATAACATCTATGTGTTTCTGTTTACCTGCTAAGTGAAGTATTGTAGGTATAAGTTTGCATTTTGCCATTCTTTAGTGTCTTTTTTATAAGCCGGTAAACGAGCAGACGGATCACCTGATGGTAAGCAATCGCCGCCGCCCATGGACAATTGAAAAACCAGAGGCGTTAAAAGTGCGTTGCCGGCCTTTTGGGTGTTAGGAATTTAAGGGTTGTTGGGGAATCGGGGATTGGGAAGATTGGGAAGGCGGGTACTTGGGCCTCCGGTAACCTCACTCCCACAACGAAACACAAAGTTGGGTTATTCTTCATTTCCTATGACCGTACACATTACTAAGAGGTCATGCTAAATAAATATATTATGCAAATTGTTTGCTGTTAAGTCCTTATTGGTCGAGGGTCGAGACAGAACCGGTAAATTAATTCTGCCGTTCTTTTCAATTACTAGGATCCCTAATGCTACCGACACAGCAGAAACTTAGACAAGTGATGAATGAAGTAATTCTTAAGTAATATCTGATAGCAAACCTATCAGTATCAATAATGACAAAATTTTATTATTATACATAATATCTAGACACCAAAATAAAAAGTTTTATTTTGAGAATTTCGAAAACGTCAGACACGGGTTCTTCCAAAGATGTGATTATATCGTCCTCTCAAACATATAATATCTAAATGTATTTAAGTATAAAGATTTAAGAGTTTTTGCACAGGTAGGTCTGTGAACCGTATAAAAACTCGACCTCTAAGCAACAGCAAGTTTAATAACTTAATGCTTGGTAATTACTTAAATTCTGAAGGTTGTTCGCTTGGATAATCTCATATTTTAATAAGGCGACAATATCCATGATCAAGTTTTGAAAAAATGGAACTAGTTTTGTGGCCAATTTTGTTTGAGGCTACGTGCGAAACAGAAACATCAGCAATGTCTGACTTTTTTTTAAGGATTACCTGATGGTTAACCATCGCCGCCGCCCATGGACACTTGAAACACCAGAGGCGTTACAAGTGCGTTGCCGGCCTTTTGGGGGTTAGGAATTTAAGGGTTGTTGGGGTATTGGGGGTAAAATAATGCACGGAATCACTCACTTTCTTTGCTATTATGAAAATTTTTTGTCTCTTTCCTTTTCACAGGGATCTTTTAAGTTAATATTAAACTTCTTAATATCACCTTTAATCGTTCTTTTCTTTTCCGCAGATGTGAAGACAATTCTCAAGTCGGTCTCTGGCCGACTCCGGTCAGGCGAGCTGACGGCCATTATGGGACCTTCAGGCGCTGGCAAATCCACACTCCTCAATATCCTCACAGGATACAAGTAAGTCTACCATGAACCATTCAATTGTTTGAAGTCGTGCCAATTTTGAACCCTATTTGTCGTATTGGCATGGAGTTGTTGGCTAAGGTGTATTGTACGTAAAGAGATTGTGTTCAAAAAATTCACTTAGCATTAGAATTTGAACTTAAAACGGGATATTTACCTACCATGTTTTTTTATTAACATTAAATAAACAACAACCAAACAACATTAAATAAAAAAAAAACATGGTAAATATCCCATTTCAAGTTCAAATTCTAGTATTAGTGACCATGTCAGTTTAAAAACTTATTTCACTTAGCATGTTTAGGGGTTTAAAGGAGTGTTCGTCTGACGGTCGTTTGTCAAGTTTCTACACATTTCCTTAAACAAAATAAACTGTACTCGTTAATACTTGGAACTCTTACGTCACTTGTATAAAGTTTCCTCAGCATTTTTTTCCGATAAGGTTTTAGGACATAAAAATGATATACTAGTGGTTATAAGGTAAATTGCATAGTATGATGCGACAAATTGATTAAAAGTCAGTTATTTGAAATTGATTACGAAGCTCATTTTACGATGGAATCAGATTTCAAAATGGCGGTGTTTGTGAATTTATATTGCCTTCTACAGAACTATTTGCAGTTAGATGCGATTTTCTAAGAATAGTATTATAGGTGTGTTATAGGTATTATAATATATGGATGGAATCTTGAACTTGGGTATACAATTCGCTACTGGGAATTTATCTCTCAGTGCCAAATAATCAAATGAATTGTTGCTAAACGTCTTACAAATATTCCGGTTTATTTAGACGAACGTAGAAATCGCATATGTGAATATGACGTAGCTATACCTGTCTGGTTTTATTTGCATATAATTTTCTCAAAGCGCCTATTCATATCTACTAACTCGATTATCAACCCTATTGTGTTCAATATAAGGAACACAACAGATTCGGATTTTCTAACACTCTTTAATTACCCTTATACGTCATTCCTAGTTTTACAACGGACTACTTACCTAGCGGGTTTACTGGGGCTTGGGCTCGAAAAGCAGGAGTAGGGACGGGGTGGTTTTTAGTCCGTTAGAGTGACACTCCCACCAACACCCTAAAACCACCTCGTTCTTTCTCCTGCTTTAAGCCGGAACCCCGGTAACCTCTTACGTTGTCCGTGGCTCCGGAAAACCCTCTTACTAATAGGAGATCCATAGTTCAACAGTGGATTATTACAGGCGGTTGATGTTAATACCACTTGTATCAAGATGTTCCAAGTTGACCACTTCTCTCATAGATGTGTGAAGACAATTTCCTACACCCATAAATCTTCTAAGCCATTCACATAGAACTGACAACACTCGTCTCATTGCTTTTAATTACCAAGAAACTCGATACTTGAAGTAATTCTTTTTAATTTATACCTTGTTGTGGTCACGTGTATTCTGGGCCCTTAGTACGAGTTTGCTTTACGTTCGTCAAGATCGAAACGAGAGCGCGTTACAGCGTTCCGATTGGTTGGTTTATGGGAACGGTCCAATCACAGCGCCGAACGCGGCCTTGTTTCGGTTTCGTTAAACGTAAAGCAAACTCGTACTAAGGGCACTGTACTCAACTAATAATCCTTCAAATTCTTCACTGGTGCCATTTTATTTTTAAAACAGGTTTGTAAACACGTACTGTTTCTTATAACTTTATTATAATTATTGTATGTATTGTGTAGACTGTAGGTACGTCATTTAATTCTGTATTTAGTGACGTCTTGGATGTCTCAATGTCACTGTACTTTGGAACTTGACAAAGGGCTTGTAAACAGAAATAAAGGTTGGTTGGTAGCTATAGATAGAGCTGTTGTTTTTGTTCGTAACGGATTTCTTTTATGGCAACCATTGCTAGCGAGTGCAGTGTCCTACATTTTTACTGTGCTTAGTGATTTAATTGATTGTTTTGTTGGTAGTGACTCAATAATCATCATGACTATCATTTGTCGGAAGATGTGTACTGTTAAACCGGGATAGGGCAACCAATGAGCCATAATTCGTGTGTGTCACGATGGTGGGTGTACAACTGTACATATTTTAAAAATATATCATTGTACTGGTGAAGGTGCACAGATTTTTCAAGAGAGGTACATAAAGGGACACAGAAGGTACCAAATAACTGTAATAAAAGGCAAATCTGGAAAATAAACCCGCTATCCTGACACACACCATATTATGGTTTGAGAATTTTAGTTAGGGCACCGACAGTTTATAGCTGTATCTTTCGTTTTCAAATTGAGGGTGTCCCAGCCTCCCATGTCCTGTGATGTATTGGATTTTTTTTTAAACGTTGGCCCACATTAGGATTTTCTCCTGTGTCGTGGGTGCGTTTACAAACATACAAGTTCACATACACATGATAACCAGACCCAACACAACAATTTGTGGATCACACAAAGAGTTGCTCCGTGCGGGAATCGAACCCGCTACGCGTTGCGCGGCAGCCAGTTGCCCAGCCATAATTTATTGTATTGTAGATTTCTAAATTTAAGATACTCCATCATGGAACCGTCACGGATCGTTAATGATGAAGTACCGTTGCCATTTATGGCAATAATAAACCAATATCAGGGCATTAATTGCTCACGTAGACATTTAATGTGATTGGTAATTTACAATAATTAGTTAATTGCTTTCAAATAACCGTTTATTATGTACCTAATGACAAACATTCCTCCCTATTAATTGAACAGTGGCAATTGACGATTTTTCCAATATTATTGCTTAGCATTTATAGTGTATGTAATGATTCTCATAAAGCTCTTTATGTCGAAGCATTAAGGTAGTTTTTGTAACCGAATTATGATACCTGCGTCTGAAGACCTTTGCAGTTGACAAATGGTTCTTAATGTGAGTCTTATTATCGTTAAAACAAAGGTTAAAATTCCTTCTAATGAGATCGTGTATGTATAGAATATTACTAATCCGTAGAACAAAACAAATAATATTGTTTTCATCATCAAACCGGACTCGTTTATCAAAGCCGTAGTAAGTGGGTCGAGCGTCCGAGCGCGGTCATTTACGCAGTACTATATGTATTGCAAATGTTTTTGTACATATAATAATAATATATAAAGACAAACAGACATGGTCGGATTTTACGATTTCTAGAACTAATAGCTAGTCGTCGCTTCTTTCTGTTTTAACTCTATTCGCTTGTTAGCATAACACTTATGTCTTCTTTTTCCTTTGTCCTCTTTCAGTCTTTATGTCGTCTTACATCAAACTGGCGCTAAAATTAGAGTGAATTTCCAAAAAAACGACGTGTTTACGTAGATAGAAGTCAATCATTTATACAGATTATAAATATCCCAGAAGACAGAAAAGTCTAACGCGATTTTTTGGTTGAGTATTTCGTTTAACCTTTAGTAAGCCGGGAGCCTAGAACTAAGCGAAACACAATGTGTTTTCTATTGTGTCTCATATACCGACACTCAAGAGGGTAAACAACATAGCTACCTACATGTTGGTACAACATTTATTTTCTTGAATTAAAAGAGTTGCCTATGTGATGTTACGCCAGAGTATACATGTCCATCTCAGTTTCTTCATACAAAACCATAGAGTAATTTTTACGTGTAATTATGTGTTTGTAATATGCGTCGTTACGCTACAGAAATTAGGTCGGTTTTTGTTTGTCTGCGTACCTTAATTTTCGCAATTTTAACAGTAAATACGACAAACCGCAAGTGCGTTGATGAGAGGTGTATAATGGAAAGTAACAGTAGCCATGAATGTTGAATTCTGGAAAATTACAGTAAATATTTACATTGAAGGTAAGGACGGGACAAGTTTTTATAAATCTGGTGCATAGCATATCACAGAACACATCTCTGGTGGAAAAACACCCTAAGAGTTGCGAACAAAATGCTCCCATCTCAATTCATAGAATCAATACGGTAGTTTGCTAATAGTCAAATTCAATACTTTTATCGTAATCAAAAATGTTAGTTTTCTATGAATTTTGTAGGAGATTGCAAATTATGACGTCATAATTTTGTGCGTCAAATTATTTAGTAAGTATGCTATTTGACTCAAATAAAGTTCTCTAAAGTTAGCTAGAAATAAATAAATAAGTATATCGTCAAATTAATGAATGAAAGTACGATTATTTTGGGATATTTTATTATATTGAAATGTCAAAATAATTAATTTTTGACCTAGGAAACTACCCAATTCTATTTCAGTTTTGTTCCATTTTCAAAAACAAAAGAATAACGTGTTAGACCAGTTTAGTTTTTATTTAGGATCAATAATTATAAAAATAACAAGTTAAAATGGCGACGGAATATTTTCCTATCTATTGACGTCACTTGTCATATAGTCGCTGGTTTTTTTTTTTTAGTTGAACCCAAGGCCTTGTGTAATTATGCCTAGTTAGACCACTATTTTAAACTGAGATTAATATAAAAAAGGTTGGGGTCGGATTGACACCTGTTTTTGACACACAAATTAATTATTGTGTTATGTATGTATCAAGATAATGTGATGATATATAATAGTTTTTTGATTCAAACTATAAATTAGTATAATATCTACACTACTAAGCTAGGATTTAGTCTAAGAACAAATTAAATAAATACAAACCACTCATCACATTCAACACAGCAGTTTCGCAGTGAAAGCTTGACAAAACAAACAAACAGTTAGGTACTTTCGCACTTTATAGTATTAATACAGCTATATTATCAACTAACAGACGTATAAGTTGTAGTTCTACGAACATATGCTTGTAAAAAACTTTAAGTGAGGGAGAGGTTTGATGGAAAGTTCGCAACGCCACTCACTTAACACACATGCGCAGTGCAGCGAAAGAAAGTCGCCGCCATACTATGGTAGGTACTAGGTAAAGCAATCATGCAAGTAGAGCGGATTATATTGCAAGACATAATATACACTATTATGTTCTGTGTGGAGTATGTGTATACTACTAGAATGTATGCAAATTGTACACACATGTATATAATCTATGTTGATTAAACAAATTAAAGATTATTTGAAACGGACTTTTTAGTAATACTTTGTACAGTTTTGAACACGATGAGGCAAGGATGAGATGGTAGCCAAGAATAGTGTATACTGTGTGGAGAAAATTCATATGATTTCATTTAAACCATATATTTGTTATCTTCTTGGCTGACAACATACGGAAAAGTAGCGACATAGGTCCAGTAGTTAAGCCGAGTGAGGTTTTGTGAGGTTATTTGAACACTCTTCACAAATTTGAAATTGCAAAAACCGCGCCACATGTTTATAACATTTCTAGACAATCTATTTTGTTTGAAAAGTAATTGTTTTAATATTTGCTGAAATATTTAGTTGTATTAAGACAACGAGTACTACTTGTAGATTCATTTCATTTAAGTCATAAGAGTGATCTCTACTACATTACACTAATAACTATAGCAAAAGATAACGTAGATATTACAAATAGTAATTTTCCTCTAAGATAAACTGCTCAGTCGTTATTAATGAGTATGTCAATCTTAAAGCGATTTACCGAGACATAGAAACAATACATTGACATTGACACCCGTGTGTTTGGGATTCCCAAGAAAATACGACTAAGCAATATCGTACGTAATCGTCAAAAAAAAAGGTTTTACGTCAGTTTATTTCGTCTAAAGATTTTAACATCAAATCATTTTCGTTTGTGTAGTAAAGTTCCTTCCTCCTTCTTTAGTTTTCCTTATCATCAAATCAGCCACAGACTACCACTACTGAGGGTTTGGTACGAGTTTGTTTGTTTAACGCGCACTCACATTGGCCGGGTCCAAATAACTGACCAATCAGAGCGCCGAAATAAGCAGAAAATATCAATTTTTTGTACTTACTTAATTTTTAATCCTTATAATATTTGCTATTCATGTTATATGTCACAAGAAAGGTCATAAGCCTTGCAGTACATCGAACAGTAACCTAGACTCCAATGTTATTGACAATTTCGACATCGAAGACACCAATAATACTTTGTCCTACAAAATGGTTACAAATACTTACATTGTTTTTGGGTTTTTTTCTGCAGAATGTTTAAGGCAATGACCTTTGTAACACTGTATATAGCATTAAGTAAGTCCTTACTTGACAAAAATGACATTGTCCTAAAATGTCAAAAATAGGTCGATGGTCGTCCGTTTTATATTGCGGATGCACTTGAGAAAAGCTTATGGCGATAGAATTCTTTAGTCTTATGTATCTTAAATATTATCATGCCATTACTACATAACACCATGCGTTATGAGTATTCCAACCAAGCAATAAAAACTACAATGCCCAAAACAGTAGTATCACAATTAGGTGACTTTAACAGATTCTGATACCGACCGTTTATAGTACCTACATAAAAACATACCGGCCGAATTGGGAACCTCCTCCTTTTTGGGAAGTCGGTTAAAGGTGGCAAAAGCACTTTATATAAGACTACTTACTATTCACCAAAATCATCAACCGCTGAGTATAATCTTACTCCGATTTCTGTCATAATTTTCGGTTTACTGTTCACTGATAAGGCCACCTATTTTATTTTCAAAGGCCTAGCTTACTGTCCAAGCAAGTATCATGTCCTAGTTTACCGATGCATTAATTAATAATTTGTTTCCATCGATTAGATAATTCGTAGTATCGCATAGGTAGGTACAGGCTGTAAGGCCACTGGGTGAACATGTCAATGCCAGGTCTTGCTATTGATTATATCGTAGTTATTTCCAACATTGACGCGAAAACACATCTAATCTCCATACTCAGTCATTTAATGGTTACTTTACCCAGTCCTTAGCAGTTGTTTTCGGAACAAAATCGAAACTAAAACGAAAAACTACGGAAGAAACTAAGTAAGTGTGGCAGTTTATTTTATCATAGTTGCCCAAATAAAAAGATAACGTAATGGAGACTAGTTCAACAATTTTCTTCTGTGGTCTTTCACATCAATATCATATTATTATCGTAACGCATTTTGTAATAAATTAGAAAATCTTTTGATTCAAAGCTTGTTAGAATCTAAATTAGTAATCTTTTCACGAATACACGGGATCACCGCTTAGTCATTTTTTATGACTCAAAAATCTCATAATAAAAAATCTATTTTATTTAGAGTACCGAGGATAAGTGTCGAATTGATTATACGGATGAGTAACAACACTAATATTGATAGGACAACATTCACTGATAATATTTGGACAGTATCTACTATTAGTCATACATTACTCTTAAACTGTCATAAGTCCAAATAAAAATCGGATTCTGAAGTTAATTGTGTATTCAAGATTGACAATGTTTAACATAGCATTTGTAATAATTGAATAGAAATTCACACTACAATTTATTAAAATAATTATAAAAAAGTGTACTGTCTACTATTTCACTTGTATATTTAACTACTTAATTTGGTGATTAAATATGTGTATAAAAAAAAGAATGATATTACTAGATACTACTATTTTGAATAGTCAACTAGCCATGTGGTATGTTTATCGAGATACTCAACAATTTCTACAATAGCCTTACTTTTAGCATAACAATTATAATATGTGCAAAGTACTTAAGTTAATATAATGAATTATTTAACTATTGCAGTAAAGTAGCGGTATTAATTAACATTTATTAGTGTATTTGAAATCCTTCCTTATTTACTATTGTTTACTGGCTTATCTAGTGACAAAATTCTCAAAAATCGCAGAGAATTTTGAACCTTATTATCTGTGCCGGTGAACTTAAATGACACAGAACTTTGGCCCTTATTGAATTGATATCCACAACACAACAAGGCCTCAATTTGTCTATTCCAAGGATTACAGACTTGATTTATTTGAGCATGCAGCGTTAGAAATCTGTGTATGATATCAGATATCTTTTTGTCAGTGTGTGTGTGAGCCATATAGTTTCGCCTTAGCAACATCGTTCAAGAAAATAACTGTTAGTTTATTGTATAGATACGCCTTTTATCTCTAAAGGGGTAGGCAGAGGTGCACATTATGGCACGTAATGCCACTGTACACACATTTTTCAGCATTTATATTAAAACTCCCATGTAATAGGGGGTGAGCCTATTGCCATATACTGGGCACAATTCCAGACTCCGTGCTACCACTGAGAAATTTTCGAAAAACTGGATAAAAGCCCAGTAATATTTTGGCCGATCCAGAAATCAAAACCGAGACCCCTTGCCTGCACTTGCAACCACTCGACCAACAACGCTGGCAGTCCGTTGGTTTATATAATTTCCATTCAACTAATATCTAATTATCTTCCTCAGGACATCAGGTATGGAAGGCAGTATCACAGTGAATGGCATGGAGCGCAACCTGTCAAGTTTCCGTAAGCTGTCCTGCTACATCATGCAGGATAACCAGCTGCATGGAAACCTGACTGTGGAGGAGGCCATGGCCGTGGCCACTGCTCTGAAGCTCCCCAGTGCTACCACCAGCGCTGATAAGGAAGAAGTGGTATGTTATTGCTGACTTTTAGGACATGAGAGATTTATGAGAAAAATCATGCGTTATTGAGAGAAGAAAAATTTATAAACCTGCTTAGTTTAAAGTTTTAAATAGTAGATGATTAAGAAACCTAGAAACCAACACTTAAATAAAATGTTGATTGTTTATTATGTGATCCAAAGGCTTCAGGTATTAATTTGTACATGTCATTTTATGTTACTAAGTACAAAATTGAATTAAAAATGTTATCACTATCACTAAGTAGCCATTGATAAACTATAAGTATGGTTTATTATACCATAAGCATGGTTTATCAATGGCTACAGCAGACGTCCAGTATCTCATGCCAATACTCTTTCCAGATCCACGAAATCTTGGAAACCCTTGGTCTATCAGAGCACCACAAGACGATGACCTCCAATCTCTCAGGAGGTCAGAAGAAACGACTCTCGATCGCCTTGGAGTTGGTCAACAACCCTCCTATTATGTTCTTTGACGAGCCCACTTCGGGTCTGGACAGTTCTTCCTGCTTCCAATGCATATCTCTGCTGAAGACCCTGGCTAGAGGTGGCAGGACCATCATCTGCACTATCCATCAACCTTCGGCGAGGTTGTTCGAGATGTTCGACCACTTGTATACGTTGGCTGATGGACAGTGTGTGTACCAGGGAAGCACTGGAAGGCTTGGTAAGTTTCTTTCATTTTTATACGTTTTTATATGTAAAAGTAACCAGGTTTACCTCTATATATTGGATACATGGAGAAGAAATGTTTTTATTAAGACGTTGCCTAGGTATATGGCCACATAAATGAGTATTTTAGCCTTATTTAATAAAGAGATAAACTAAATTCTTACTTAGAAATGTAGATAGAGCTATCTACTACATAATAAAATGACTTTCCTGTAATATATGGACACAAAATAGTAGTTATGAGTCAACAGCTGTTATATATACATTTATCATTGTTTGGTATCGCAATCAGATAACAATAAATCTCTCGCAGGTGTTACCTCAGAACAAAAAGATGACTAACTTTATTACTACAAACTAAAGCACCTGTTCTAAATAATAGGTTAGCTAATAACATTTTCTCTTAATCATAGTGGCGCTAGTGTAGCTTTTGGTCTTATAGACCAATTGAGCAGTTACTAATGGCAAATCATTCTTTTGCTGATTGAACTTATATCACTTACATTACCATAGGATTTTTAATAACTTTTATTGGACTAATATGACTTTACACTTCATCAGCACTATATTTGAATAAAAAATCAATTACCTTCATTGCGGTCAAGTTTACAAACGAGTGGATATTTTTCAATAAAAGTGACATATTTTATATATTATTATTCTTTTGTGGATTTATTAAGTCTCTTATATTTAATTATTCTTTTTTAACAGTTGAATGGCTCGGTAGTTTGAGCCTGCAGTGTCCATCGTACCACAACCCGGCTTCGTTCATCATTGAAGTGTCCTGCGGCGAGTACGGAGACAACACTGGCAAGCTGGTGCGCGCTATTGACAATGGAAAGAATGATATTCGGTGAGCTGATCAATTTTACTATTTTTGATACTCTACGTCTTAAGGCAGGTTTCCCCACCGTAAATTAAGGTGTTGTTACCTCACATAGGCCTTCTCCAATGACTCCTAAAAGCCAGCGGCTCCCTGTAACCTACAATCTTAATTAGGTCGTCTGTATGGTAGCCTACTACACATTCAGATCGTTAAATATCGTTAAAAGATTGCCTTAAATATCAATGTTTTAATGTGTATTACTTGGTTATGTTGGTACCTCATGGTACAAAGGTGCATGCTTTGTATCTAACAACCTTCCTCCCTAAGTAAGTAAACAAGATTGTTATAAATTACAAAAATGTATGATTATACGCTTTAGCAATCGATGTCAACGGACTCTATTTAAGTACTTCAACAGATCAGACTTCAAGAGGTCAAAAGATTTGTTTTTTTTTTATGTGATTTGGAATTTTGGGACATACCTACATACTCAAACTAATCTTTTTGCGCCTTAAAACATCCTAATGTAGAAGTATGGTACCCATAATAATGTAGGTAGATATTTTTTTTATGTATGCACCTTTTCTTTTTTTTGTTGACCGGGGAAACCGTCAAATGTCGCCTAGGAAAAAAATTACGAGTGTGGGATTTTTACCTCACTAAACTCACCCCGTTGGTCACCATCTGCACCTAAAGGAGGCACCGGGTCCTCTTGGTAGATCAACCCCGGAGCCCCCATGGTGCAATACCTGTTATAGCACTTCCCTATGGACACCTATATCCTTGAACCTCTCTGTGCAGTGTAGTGCACGGCGGCACGAGACCACTGTGCCTACCTACTGAATGTATGCACCCACTATGACATAGAAGAAAATTCTAGTATGGAGAAACATTTTTCTAAATGTCTTTAAGCATAACTCATCAATAATTAAACTTGCAGGACCGGCATGCCGTTCCCAGAGAGCAAAGTGCCAGACTTCAACAACAAGAAGGCGATGGAAGAGTCTCTGAACAAGGAATGGAACAAGAATGACCTGTCCCAAGTCCAGGAGAAGTTCAGAGATGGCAACAACACTACCAATGGAAATGGCAACCTACAGAATGGGATCTTGCAGTATGCTGCTAGCGAAATTGCTAAAGGTAAGAGTACTTTCATTATCATTTACATCAACAGATGTAGGCGTCGACTACTGGACTATAGGTCACTTCTACAAAAGAGAGATTTGCTATTGGTATGGGTCTCTTTAACAACAGAGAGATTTTCTTTAAACTCCCACGCGTACCTCTGCTGCCCGGTCTCTGTCAAATATGTCCCTTAGTTGACTGTAACGCTTAGTTAACTGTAAGTGCCGGGGGCCTCGTCGTCGGGAAGAGTCGTATGGGGGTGAATGTATCTCTATATCTCTCTATCTGCTCTGCTATTATTATGCAGCCCATTTTTCCGTTCATTTGTTATTAATAAGCTGTACCTTTAGTACGAGTTGCTTTACGTTGAGCGAAAACGAAACGAGAGCGCATTCGGTGCTCTGATTGGCCGGCGCGAATAAACCAACTGTAGTTTCTGCCTCATAACTTTACAGAAGTTTATTTGGTACTTCTATTTGTTTTATCGTACTTAAATCATAAAATGGTGAAAAATAAAACACTGATTGAGAACTTCAATCCGTCAATTGATTTTCACAAACCATTGAAAGTTCATTCACGTGTGTAACGAGAAACAACATATTAATTGCCTAATCAAGTACATATTAATTACTTTTTTTCGATATCATTCATTGTTTCGATGCCAATGTTATCGGCACAGATTACCTTTGTACATTGAAGGCGCGCCGTTAGTTGCTACGCAAACTAGTTATTTCAAATTCAATGTCGAATTATAACGTTTTTGTTTTGTTTTGTAAAAAAAAACTAAAATAGACCGTCTCGTTGGTCGAGTAGCAATTTAATAATTAGACTGTGATTGGCTATATATAACTAGTTTAAATTGATATAATTATGTAGGTTCCGAACATGAAGCAAATACTGTTAGAGGATATGTCATAACTGGATTTCCCTTAAACATAATGCGTGACACTTTACGAGGAGCGCGAGACGTTACAAATCACATAAGTATATAATACTTAGTTAAATGGAGTTAAGTTTAGGAGTCGTAGTCGTTACGTCACGTTACCCCATAAAATGTAGTAAATCGTGACGTCATATCACATTACAAATCAATTAATAGTCGAAAGTATTTAATTTTGTAAGACAAGATAAGATACGTGTCTAATGTTTTAAAATAATTTACCAAACTAACATTAAAAAAATATAGGATACTTACTACCCTGTTGGTGTTTAGTAATTAGCTCTTATTAAAAACTATTTTATTTTATAAAACATGATGTCATGTTAATTAATCAAAATGATTTTTTGAAAAACCTTGACAGTTTAGTATATATTTTATTACATGTCCACTTAGATCTTAGATATTACACACAACCTCGCCACAAGAATGACGCCACAACATTAAATATTAATTATTTCCTGTTCCGATTAATAATGGCTACCATAAATTAGGTAATCCTCTCATATTCGCTCGCCAATATTACATAATTTATTCTAATATTATGAAGAGAAAAGATTTGTTTGTTTGCATTGAATAGGCTTCAAAACTACTGGACCGATTTTATTTCGTTTTCAAGGAATAGTAGTTTCAAGTTTATGTAGGCTTTTTCTCCCAATGTTTCTACATCAAGGGCTTTAGTCTGCTATTACAATTGTGTCAGAATGGTCGATCAATGAGCAGTGCAAGAGGGACAGAGCTATGTAGGTTGTATAGCTCCTTCCCTCTTGCACTGCTCAATTATCGACCATTCTGACACAATAGTAATAGCAGACTCTAAGGCCCCAGTATAATAACTTAAAATAAATCTTTTCGCGTGAAACCACAAGCGGACAACTAGTAATAAATATTTCACACAGAGATTGTGTTCGTTTATGTCACCGGGAGCCATTTTGAAAACCAGTTTACTTAATTTGCGGAAAAGACATTCATAAAATCCAGTTTTGATTTGAACTACATAATATTGTCATTCATTTTAATACATTTAAAAAACTAGCACGCTATTTTAATGATCTTATTACTGCCGTACTCAGAGTCATTTAATAGTTACTTAACCTAGTCCTTAGCTATTGTTTTCGGAACAAAATAGTTACTAAGGAATAGTTAAAGTAATCATCATTAAATGTCTCTGAGTACGGCGGTTATTACGATTGGGAATTGCCTTTTGCCAAGCACCGGACGCTACATTGAATAACGCACGTAAATTAACTACCAGTTGTACTTCAATGCTGTTTACTACTAAAATAAGAATGTTATATGAGACTTACAAATTGTGCGTATTGCACTTATGTGTAATTTTACTTAACTTCTAGTTATGTTTAAAACTGGCTTCTTTAAGCGGCTGCGCTCGCTTTCTCGTGGGATAAGAATCAGCCATATGTTCATATAATCATATTATATCCCATCACCCAAGTCAGCATTCGTCATCAGTTAAAATCCGTTCAGTTGTTTCTGCGTGATTGACAGACAAACATCTATCACATTATAATATAAGTGTGATATCTACATACATACATCATACATAACCTTACGCCTGTCTCCCATGGGGGTAGGCAGAGACAATGGAACGCCAATTACTACGAATCTTACACACCTCTTTCGCTTCATCAACAGTCATCAGTCTTTTCACGTATGGTTTTCGGTTAAGGCTACTTTTAATTTAGCTCTTTAATATATCGCCAATCTAGTCGCTATAATGTCCGTCTAAAGCGCTGTCTACCGATGGCCCCATTCATATCTGCCTCGTGTGATATCTCTATTATATAAAAGAAAATAATAAGACAAATGGCCTAATTATGCGTTATGTCCTTAAAATTATGACCGTCATATATCAAACAATAAATAATTAATTTAACCTTGTGATAATTTTGTACGTAGATAGTAGTAATCCGGTAATATTTAATAAAAAATACCTAAACATAAGTATCAAAGATTAAAAATGTCATAGATAATGACATTTCGCCTCTGGATGCGGAATTTAATGCTTATCGGTTTCGGTCACGTGTAGAAAAATGTTGTCGATTTGAATTGTTGATTTGAAATTTGATTTATGGCCGAAATTTATGACTTACTCGCACTCAGAGACATTTAAAGCATAAACTGCCGGCTAAATATAACTGGGCTTTTTCGGTCTTTTGAAAATTTCGCAGTAGTAGTACGGAGTCTAGAGGCAATAGGATTAACTATTGAGTATACATTGTACAGTGGCATTTCATGCCATAATGTAAAGGATGGCAACACACCTGTTACCCCTTTGGTGTTGCGAGTATCCATGACTGCGCTGATCGCTTACCATCAGGTGATCCGTATGTTTGTTTGCCTTAAAAATAATGTGTGTGCCTACACCTTCCGAGATAAACAGCCGTAACGACGGCGATATTTCAAAACATTTTTATTACGATTATCTAATACTTCATTTATTCTCTGATTTATAACACTCTCTGACTCATAAAACCACAGAATAGGCATTCTATAAACAATTATAAATGTCCACTCGTGTTCCGTCATTCACATGTTTAGTTGCTATCGATATATCACAGCTTAGCCCTCAATCTAGGCATTAAGTTAGATAAAAAGGTTATGCAGTTGTACCTAACTGATAAAAGAGATCAGAGGTAACTTGCATCCTGTTTGTTATGTGTTAATTATGTCTAGAATAGTTATTGTATGTTAGATATTCATATTGATTGATAGAAATTTAGATGCTGTGTCGTGCTAGCCCAGAGGTTTAAGACGCCCGTTTTTCATGCAAGGGATCGAAACGTCCGGAGCTGCGGACTACCTAGCGGGTTTACCGGGGCTCCAGCTCGAAAAGTAAGAGTAGAAACGGGGTGGTTTTTAGTCAGTAAGAGTCGGATACTCCCTCTCGTTTCGCCCAAGGCGGGAAAAGTCATTGGATGATTCTCCCCAAAAGGGTTTGAAACCGTTAAATGTACTTTCTAAGATGTCTAAATAGGACACAAATGACAAACGTTGAAGGAAAATATCGTGAGGAAAACTAAGGTTATAATTTCTAATTATAAGTTTGAAATCACATCCGCGTTGAGCAAGCATGGTGGTTAATGCTCAAACCTTCTCCGTGCGAGAAGAGGCCTTTGATCAGTAGTGGCCACTTATGTACCTATAGGTTGTTGATGATGATGATGATGATGATCATTGATAGAAATTGAAATTAATATCTTCAAGTATTTTTTTTATTTTTATTGGTTGTTTCATCGGCCTACCTTTATGTATTCAAACAATTACCATATAAAAGGATTAAATTAATGTTATATTGGAGCTAATAATGGAAAATGAATAGCCATTGTGCTTAAGCCATTTATATTGAACACCTTTTGTATTTCGCGTAAATTCATAAGGCCTCTGATTAATTGCATAAATATGTATAACCTGCATTAAATACACAAATATGCATACACATATACACAGATAGACATATAATACCCGTTGTTTCTCAAGGGTCTAATCAAAAGAGTCGTTTAGAATCTGTTTTCTACTGTAAAATTTAAATGAAAGATGTGAATCACATAAAAATACGAATACGTACAATAACGACGATGACGGGGTATGAAAATTACAAATCTATTTAGTCCGTCAGTTAGGTAATGAAAAAATATTAGACACGTATTTTTTATTTAGTCATATAAGATAACAATACTTAGATAAAACGCATCAAAGTTTAGGAGTGGGAGCAAATACGTAATTTCTACGTATAAAATGTAACTAGACGTATTTAAATTAAGAAAGTATTTATTTCCGTAAGAAAATCATTATGGCAATAGGCTCACCACCTATTACATGGGACTTACAACATAAATTGTGAAAAGTGGGTGTACACAGTGGCATTACATGTCATAATGTGCACCTCTGCCCCGTCCCCTTCGGGGATTAAAGGCGTGACGATATGTATGTATGTATTTATGTAAAATCAAAAAACGTGACAAATATTTAAAAAAATCTACAAGACAGACATTAAAATAAAAATTAGTTTTCTACCCTTTTATTGCTATGACTCATGCCATCCAAAAACATTATTGTTTTAAATACAACATTATCTATGTATTATACATATTTTTATACACAAAATATTCCTAAAAATTACTCATAAAAGGAAGGTGGAACCCGGTAGTACGAAGTCTAACTAATTACACAATCAACTTCCATAGCACGTTGATAAGAGACCACATTAAACATAATAATTATGAACTTTATACCGTTGATAAACGAATGCAAGCAATTAGTTTCCATTAAGTAGCCATTACGTTTGTATTTTATTATAGAAACCATTCATTTTGTATACGCCATCTTGGTAAGTTATGTGGCCTTGGAAATTGGCCTGAATGGATCTTTTAAGGACTGATAATGTTATATCTAAGTCTATTTATAAATATTTTCCACGTGGCAGATCCATGTTTTGACCTAATCATCATTGATGTGCCTATCCGATGTGATCCGCATGCTCGGTTACCACACAGTTCCAAAGAAATTCTTTAGATAATTGATTTTTTAAGCAACAAAGACATATGTTTTCACCGAAGCAGTAAAGTTAAACTTATTGCTAGTTAGCAACTTTAGCAGTTAGTAGGCATAGGTAACTAACTATGCACATAAATATTTATGTAACCTAGGCTACTTAAATGTGTACAATAAAGCATAAATAAATAAATAAAATAAATACTTACATAATAAAACTAACACGTATGAAGCAAATTACTTCCAAAATTCCTACTTATTATATAAAATCACAAAAATATAAAATAATAATAGTGTATATGTCAGTCTTTTGTGTTTCCTATTATTGTATGTTTTTGTACCGCTGTTGTTATAATAGAAATTAACCAAATTACCGTTTGTGGCATTGTGGAGGACATGATACCAAAATCACGGTAATATTATCAAAATTGTGGGAATGCATGCGTGACTAATTGTGTTAGAGTTTATATGCCTACACTCCATAAAAATCATTGTGTAGTGCTTATGTTGGTATAATTTTGATGACTGACCCTCATGTTACTGCCTACATTGAGTTGCGGACTACCTAGTGGGTTTACCGAGGCTCTGGTTAGAAAAGCAGGAATTAGGAACGGGGTGGTTTTTAGTTAGTAAGAGTTGGACACTCCGTCTAATGCCTCGCACAAGGCGGGAGAAGTCTGGACAATTTTCCCCCTCATTACGAAAAATGACGAGTTTTTACTCAGCATGTATTTTAAGAGGTAGATGTTCAGAATCAAAACTTGCATTCTACAAAACGTATTATACTGAATCTTTAAGACTTCTTAAAAAAAATACACCAACCAGATGAAACTGGTTTATGTCAACTTCCTATTACTTATTACTACTTTTTTCTATAACAATAATCATTGAAGTTAATAAACGCACTTAAGACTAAGAAAATAAAGTCTATATTAGAATAACTGTGAACTGGTGTCGTTTTCTGAAGTAATGTTGGACTTTAATCCTTTATTATCTGCTTATTAAATGTCTGACTCGTGTTAAGTATATATGTAATACTTGTTTAACGTCTGCGGCTTTACTTGTATGGAATTTTGCAAGGTTTTCCTCGATTATCTCCACATGGTATAGCAAAATTAGGAGAAAAAGTCTGTATTATGATCTATAAAAGTAAACTTTCCAATGATAAAACTATTTCTAAAATTAACCTCTTGTTTGCTGGTATATGAGACACAATAGAAACACATTGTGTCTCGCGTAAATCTGCGTTCCGGCATACCACGGGGTAATCCAGTAGTTTCAGAGCCTAGTCTATACATACATATATACAAACAATCAAATCTTTATAATATTTAGCATAGATATATAAGTTAGTGTATATTGTATACGCGTCATAGATTTCCTTCCTTGACATTTGAACTTAATGTCTTGTCTCTGTTTCAAAATGTATGAAGGTTTCGAATTGTTTCCTTGTAACTGTTGCTACAAGCGTATGTTTGTACTACGGTGGCGTAGGCAGAAGTATATAGTTTATGTAATAATACCAAATTACGTTCTCATTACCGAATAACTATACTAGTAGCACAGTTTCTGAAATATGACCCAGCGTGTGGCAAATTGGCAATTAAGTCGGTCTCTATTACACGGGACTTGAGTTCAAAGTTCTTGGTAGGAAAGACTAAGATAGTTTATATAATAATCCCAAATAATGATCTTATTATCGAATAATTCGACACCAGCAATTTATACTGCGCTAACTCAAAAAGCGTACTTTACAGTAGAGGCGTTTAAAGGGAAAAACGTGATAACTTTTACATTAATTAAGATACTTTTTTGAAATTTGGTATGCTTAATATTTAATTTATTCATTGTAATATCTCATATTTATATTTCCTTAATTATTTATATTTTTTTATTTAGCGCAAGTTAGCCGTATATAAACGTACTCGAAGCATCAAAGTTCTAAAACGTTCGGCCTTTACAGCAACATCTTATTTAATACTATTTATAGTACTCCAGGTGTCTAGACCATTATATAATAATCCCAAATAATGATCTTATTATCAAATAACTGTACTTTGTGCAGTAATTATTTATGACCAGAGGTCTAATTATTCCCGAATATAAATCCAACAATACCTTTACTTAATTCCTAACCCTCAATTAATTAATGACGGCACACGCGCTTGTAGCGTTTCTGGTGTAAAAGTCGCTGGTGTCCATTTTACGACGAGCAATTGAAACTTACCATCAACATGATCCGTCTAGCTCATGAGTTACCGTGCTTGCTACAGATAAATATATTACTTCCAGTTAATTTCCATTACTTGTTGCAAGTTTGTAAACAGATATATAAAGGTGGAATAAACAATAGATGTGTTGTGTAATACATGTTTTTGTATAACAACGCAATTTTAGTTGTTTTCTATAAACTTTATCTAATACGAGGAACTCAGGATGTTATTGTGATATCTTTATCATAGTAATTAAATATGTGTTTTCTATTTCCTACGGTATTTTGTAATAATATGATTAAAACTCTGCGGAGGACAAAAAAGTTTCTTTCTTCAAATAATGTCTTCTGATTAATTTCTGGTGTGCGGGACCATTGACGTCATGAATTCATCTCCCTGAGACGCGCCGGAATTCCAATGTTCCGGTGTTTTCATGGTTGATCTACTGTAGATCCTAACATCGCTTACAACGTTGCAGCAGTGTGGGAGGTTGTGGCAGGCTTGTCCCATAAAAAACGCGCTAAGGGCTGTTAATGTATAATGAAAATATTACATTTCTCTACTAAATTCTTATTTTCATCTTCTCCAGGTGAACCGCTGGTAGTCCAAATGGATTCGGAGAAGCAGGACAACGTGGAAGTGGCGCTGTTGGGCGGCGAGGGCTCCCCCAGACGGTATGCGACGTCGGAACTCACCCAATTCTGGGTGGTACTCAAACGAACACTGCTGTTCAGCAGGCGAGATTGGGTAAGTTATTGAAATATTTTACTAACTAGCTACTTCCGGTTTTACCCGCTATGCTTGGCTTCTATTGGTCATAGCGTGATGTTTAGTATAGCCTATAGCCTTCCCCGATAAATGCGCTATTAAAGCCAAAAATAATTATTCAAATTGGACCAGTAGTTCCGGAGATTAGCGCGTTTCAAACAAATCAAACAATCAAACAAACTCTTCAGCTTTAACGCATATTAGTATAGATTAAGCCTAATTTTGGTCATATAGTACCTAGATATTCTCGAAAAGACATGAGATAAATGGTTTTGTCAGTATTGTTGGTGATGTATAAACCAACCTGGAGACTCGTATTACCACCATGGTTGACAGGCCTTAAAACATAGGTTTATACATATAATATATTTATTTATGACAAAACATAATATTAACATACAGTTTTGAGTCACGTTTTAAAATGAACGTTAGACAGTTCAACTTAGGGTCCAAACTCCAATGTATGTATGTATTGTCCAGTTACAATTGACTATTGTGATTTGTTACAAGTTATGATCAAACATTTTGATGTGTCAGGGATGATAATGTCATCATACGTATTAGGTACAAAGGAAGCCATATGGCTTAGAGCTATACTTTATTTAAATTATTAATATCATATTTAGCATTTGTTAGAGTATTTAAAATCCAAATCAACAATTCATAAAAGATTAGTCCATCCAAATAAACGGAAAATGCCGCTTCCTTATAGTGCATATAACAGAGATTTTTCATACTCAGCGACAGTCGTTTAGTTAATTAATAAATCTGAACTGTTCCGGAGCACGTGTTAAAATTTATCATAATCAGTCAAGCCGTTTAGGAGTTCAGTGACATATATATTATATTATCTGCAAAACAATGCACTGTTGTATCGAGACTCAGTTATTTGTAGACTCAGTTATTAGTAGTTACCCGTCAATATTTTTTGGAAATTAGACTTGCGACACTACATAAAGCCAAATTCATTGTGCATTCGTGTCTTTAAGTAATTTTGGTATTTTCAAAGTCTATGATGTATTAATTTATTTATTGTGTGATAAAAACAATGCACATCCATTGTCTTATTTTAATGTCCCCATACCTACAATTGTGTAAATATTTATTTGTAATTTGCATATGTCTAGAGCCGTTAGTTTTTTTTTTCTTATAAGCCTGCGCACTTCAAAAATAACATGTCAGCTTTGAAAAAAATAAGTTCTTAGGGCAACGACCGGACGATTCGTTTTAAAATGGCCGACATAACGGGTGTTCGCATTAATTTTGTGATTTTAAGACACAAATATATTGTTTCGAATTTGTTTCCAAATTAACGGGACTGTACGTAGGTATTTTAAATAGTTAAATCTATCATTGCCTCGTTGGTCAAGTGGTCGAAAGTACGATCTTTTTACAACTCAATTATCAAAATATAAAAGTTTATAAATAAATAAATTAAATCTTTATTCATAATTCAAAAATGCAAAATACAAAAATATTTCTTAAATAACTAGATTTGGTCTCACAAAGTTCGATGCCACTAGCTATCCTGTATTGCAGGCGAGAGGAGCTCTAACATTCTTAAATTATGCAAAAGAAAAATATGATTATTTTAATATACATACATACAAATATACCTACAAACCTTTTATAACAGGTTGATAAGTTGTCATCTCCTTTATGTGTACTATAAGATTACATCTGCTTACTCGTTTTAAGAAGATAGTTAAAGTACAAAGTTAAAGCATTTATTTCAATTAATCCTAAAATAGGCACTTTTGAAACGTCAAATTGAATTTTCCGACAGTCTGTTTGCCAGTGAAACTAGGTGCTCCAAAGTGTAGCTTCGAATGGAGAAGAACGAACAATCTAATATTTATAGGTTATAAGGTCAGGTGGGGTAAGTGAAACATACTTTACTTGTATTTTAACATAACGACATCTGACGCAGTAATGCGACGATCAATTTCAGTTGCATTTCTTGCACAGTACTCTCCATTAGCCAATGATTAATGGAGTTATGACAAACAGCTCTTTAGTCTTACCATAAGCGAGAAAACAATCAATATTTTCAGACTATGGTTTTGTTTCACTTGCCCCTGGAAAAAACAAGTGAAACAAACGTCAGAAATATAGTTAAATGTTGTATTTATGCAACGGTTGCTATGACTAAGGCAACAATTCAGAATTTGTTTCTCTAATGTCTATATTCTACAATCAATATAAGGCTTAGTTTTGAAAAGAAAACAAAAAACGTATTTTGGGGTAACTGAAACATAGTTACCATGGTCAGATTCTCAAACATTTGTATAAAATTTAAAACAGAAATTTAGGTAGTGAAATCAAAAACAAAATAAAAATATTTCTTTACTGACTTAACAGTTTGCTTACAATTAAAAACAAGCATCAGACACCGTACAGTGTGTATTTTCCATAATCTAAAGGGACAAAAGTCTTGTGTACAAACTGTACAAATTTACTACGAGTAAAATGTTTGAATGAAATTTAAAGACATTGTCAAGGTTTCAGACATATATTGTAACCATATTATTAATATATAACACAGCATATATTTCAATATATGTATAAAAAAAAATTAAAACTTCAAATCAGAAGTAATGAAGACCAACATAACAGGAAGAAATTCAGTCAGAATACTGAAATTCTTCCAAGTCGCTATTAGTATCAGAATCTTAATTTTCTGACTGAATTTCTTCGCGTTCAATGTCAATAGTACTCATTTGTAAAAGTTCACAGACTTCAGGAGTCATTTGGCTACATCTAGTTTTGGGAGCGGCACGTAAGCTTGTAATGTAGGGGTCTGATGTCATTAGTAACCGATTTATTAAGTCTGTGTCCGTGTCCACAATTTCTACGAGATATTTGTGAAGGCAATCTGAAAATAAAAAAGTTATAAGAATTTCGCAAATATAATTTAGACACAAATAAAATTTATGATTACCAACATTTTTAATCACGTAAAAATGTTTGTGATTTCTGATACGGGGGAAGTGAAACATTGTTTCTCTTTCCCCGTGTATTAAGTTTCACTTACCCCACTTAACACTTTTTTAGGTTTAGTTTTTACCAAAGCCAAAACTCAATTATCCTTAGGAATTATCGAAATATAATCATTGGACTAGAAAGTAATACTTTTTACTCAGTACTTACCATTAGGTACATTTAAAACACTTATTTTAAAACTTACACGAAGGCCGAAAACGTCACACCTCCAACTCGTGTTTTGACAACTGACAGTTGAAAAATTTCTTTTTATTTATTGGTGTAGAAAATGATAATAGCGACTTCTATGTTTTATCAATAAAACCACATCGCCATTCTGTTTTACCGACTAAGCGCGAAGTATCGATACACTTGTTAGTTATAGAGTTATGAATGGGTGTTTCACTTCCCCTGAGTTTCACTTACCCCACCTGACCTTACTTAAACTTATTGACCTTTTGCCTTTAATACAGCAAACAAGATAAACGTATCGAATGTCACTATAAATGTGTTAATTAGTATATTTAGGTTATATTTGTTCTAAAACTCGGTCGAACCAAGGTCAAGAATATAGTTGATTATTAACAATTTCCTGTGAAACTTTCCTTTATAATACTTATTCGTTAATTTTGATATCTTTGTGCATGGCGTTTAATGTGTTAGACTTAAGAGTGTTAAATGTGATTATTATCTGTTACGCGAACAAATACTGTGAAAAAGGTATAGGTAGAATAAAAAGCTTGCTTTCCATGCAATGAGTCATTATAAAATGTGATGTTTTGTACTAGTTATTTTTTCCGTTGTTTACGTAAAAGACAACTGGTTTAAATAGGTTGATATTTTGGTAACCAGACAGAAATTTGAGGAAAAATCCCCTACAACTTTTTAAGTAAAGGATTTTCTTTTCTCAACCCACAGATTTTCGGTAATCGATCCAAACTATTGTAAAAAGACATTTATGTACATGGCAAAACCGTTAGTTGGTAGCAAACAAATTTCTAGTGGTAAAATAATCCAATTATAGGGATTCACGGATAGAATTTCAAGAACAGTGAAACACTTACAATTCAAACAAATGCACCTTTTAAATTAAAAACAAAAAGAAACACAAAACAAAGAGAACACATAATCAATACAATACAATAATTAATAAATACAAATTAAAATCATTTACCATTATAGTAATTTTTATTATAACTTAAAGCTACATTTTATACAAGTTTTTCTAACGTACACCCTCTCCCACAGACTCTGATGTACCTCCGTTTGTTCGCGCACATCCTGGTCGGCTTCCTGATTGGTGCACTGTACTACGACATCGGTGACGACGGCTCCAAAGTACTCTCAAACCTTGGTTTCCTGTTCTTCAATATGCTGTTCCTCATGTACACTTCTATGACCATCACTATTCTTAGTTGTGAGTATTCAAATATAGGTTTTATTACTTATTGGCTTAGGTTGTTATTAGATTGTCTTAGAAATAGTGTGAAAGAAACGACAAGCAATATCCAACTTTAATGTTTAAGGAATATAGTCGAAACTCCTTTGTACCATGATCTGATTAAAATGTATTGGTTTCCAGTTCCCCTGGAGATGCCTGTGCTGGTGAAAGAACACTTCAATCGATGGTACTCGCTACGGTCCTACTATCTCGCCATCACCGTGTCGGATATACCGTTCCAGGTAACTAATATACCATATCTTTCATATGTATATAAAATAATATTTACATGTGAAATAAAGCCTTTTATACCTTAAAGGGGTGATAAAAGTTCAGAATATAACATTAAATTATGTTTTGCCTGAGTTGTTACGTTCTCATGTAAAAGGGGTGAGCCCTTTAGAAGGTAATAATTACAATAAACCATTTCAAAGTCCGGGCTACTGCTAGGAATTCGGTATTGAAAATTCCATATAAGGGTTTTCGACTTGAAAATCAAAGTCGAGACCCCAAAAATCAAAAGTGTTTACAGCTGAGCATAAACTTACAGATGGGGTGTGGGGGGTGAGGGGGTTGATTAACTACATTTATATTGAAATTAAACAAATAATATTTATGTATACGGTACTAAATGTAAAATGATTAATTTTCACTGCCTCGTTGGTCGAGTGGTTGCAAGTGCGACTGCCGGGCAAGGGGTTCGATTCCCGGGTTGGGCGAAGTATTGCTGGGCTTTTTTCGGTTTTTCGAAAATTTCTCAGTAGTAGCACGGAGTCTGGAAATGTGCCCGGTATATGGCAATAGGCTCACTACATGGGACTTACAACATAAATTGTGAAAAGTACACAGTGGCATTACGTGCCATTATGTTTACCTCTGCCTACCCCTTCGGGGATATAAAGGCGTGAAGATATGTATGTATGTATTAATGTTTAATTATTTTGCACGTTCCAGGCAATATTCTGTGTGATCTACGTGGTGATAGTGTACCTGCTGACGTCGCAGCCGCCGGTGTGGTTCCGGTTCGCGATGTTCCTCTCCTCCTGTCTGCTCATCTCCTTCGTGGCGCAGAGTGTGGGACTTGTAGTCGGTGCTGCTATGAATGTTCAGGTATGTACTTTTATATTTTTGTATAAACATTTATTTAAATTAATGATGTTTTACGGCTTACTTAAACAGACACAACTGTTTGATACTATTGACATTATATTTTATGGCTATACTCATAGCGATGACGTTTCGTCATTATAAGCCCTCCTCTGACTTGAAATTAGTCGAATAGTAGAGTAGTAGGTTACTTTTTTAATCCAATTTATTAAGATTATTTTCTACGAATCTATTGTACATAAAGAATGTCTATGAATCTATTATAATTCTATGAATTTCTATAACATAGAATCTATTAAGATTAGGTTAAGTGAAGCTGTTTTATATTATCTCAACGTACCATCTTCTTCTAACATTTATCTCAAGTTCATTAAGGTCCATTTTCCTTTATCAGACGTCATTATTCACTCGGAAAATTACACAATTGAGTTATTTTTATTACTTAGTTCATTCATATTAGCATTGAATGTGCAAAGCAGTAATTTGAATTTCATACGTCCTATATTTATTTTGAATGGGCACAATGAAATGCTTTATTTTATTGTGTCTTTTGCCAAAATGGCCTTCGTAACCCGAGCATTGACGTGTTTTGTGCACTTTAAATATTAATCTGAAATATTTACCTGAATTTGTAAGGTTGTTGCAATGTCGGTTGTCAATAAACTGCTGTATTTTTAATTCTTTTTATGTTTATTAGTTTGTTTCTGTGTATGTATAGGCGAGTTTGTTTTAAACTTATGCTAATGTGATTTGGACTTTAAGATTTAGTTGAAAGAGTTTAAAACCGATGATTCGTTTATTAAAGAACATAAATAAATATTTTGTGAACCTAAAATCATCCCTCGTAGGTTATTATTAGGTTACCATACTTAACCTATCAGAATGAGTTGAATTCACGACGCAATACTAGAAAAATGTGCGGTTTTTTTCAAGAGCTAAGCTAGCTAAGCTTTTCTTGTCAAATAACATAAATAAGGTCTATTTTAAAAATGAAGGATGAAGGAAACAGCAATTATGTTCGAAAATCAACATATACCTAACAAACAAATAAACCAATATTAATCTATATATTTTTCTGTCCACAGAACGGCGTGTTCCTCGCTCCAGTAATGTCGGTACCGTTCCTGCTGTTCAGTGGTTTCTTCGTGTCATTCAACGCGATCCCGGTGTACCTGCGGTGGATCACGTACCTGTCCTACATCAGATACGGGTTCGAGGGCACTGCTCTCGCCACCTACTCCTTCGACAGACCCAAGCTTAAGTGCCATCAGGTAAGGATTATTTAATATTGAGATTATTTTTCCTTATGAAACACGGCGGCAAACGAAACGGCTTAGAACTAGTTTTAACGAGATTGCAACGAGACTGATTTCTGCGCTCTGATTGGCTTGTTGGGAGTCGGAATCGAATTATATTTTAAAATTTAGTTAGTTAAGTTGCTATAATTGGTTCTCTACCGTTGTAACTTTTTTATTAAATAAAATAAATTAAATCAACACTAGGATTTAGGTACATGACACCCAGATCCGAAACAACAGTTTATGGATTATCCAAATAGTTGTTCCGTACGGGAATCGAACCCGCTACGCGTTGCGTGGTAGCCCGTTGAGCGAACCGTGCTGTCAATTTTGTTGTTTGATATGGGTAAAGATTGTGATAGAGTTATTTTTTGTAGAGTAGACTCGTCTAGTAGTGAAATATAGTGAGCGGTCGAATAAAAATCTAATCATGCTCTTCTTTCCCAGACTTACTGTCACTTCAAGAACCCTGAAACTACTTTGGAGGAGTTGGACATGTTGAACGCAGACTTCACCCTAGACATCGCAGCTCTCTGTCTCATCTTCCTCGTCCTACGTATATCCGCGTTCCTCTTCCTGCGCTGGAAACTCAAATCTACCAGATAAGCGATATTACACCTACGTTACATATATTTAGGGTAGCAAACCAAACGACAAGTTATTTTAAGTTTAGGGTTGTCACTTTGTCATCACCCATGTGATATCGACGAACTTACGGTGCCGAATGTTGAGTTTATAATGCAATTTTAAAAGCGATAGCTGTTTATTTATATGGAATTTATGCCAAAGCGGTCACTATAGGAGGAATTGGAATAACAAAACTAATATTTCTTTTAAATATTGTTATTATAACAGCTCTGTTTGTTTATGTGGTTGCTAACAGATTTTATAATTATGAGACAAAGTAACAATCGTTAGTTAGTTGTATTTACGCAGTTATTGTGATAAAGATGTTATATATACTGTAGAACAACGGGACTGTACATTTCGAATATTATATGACAAAGTATGGGTCCTTACTATTCAGATGTTTAGAAATCTTACATGAAAACTACGTCCTGTCCTTATGTCCATTTTCATTGCAAAAACATACATTAACTAGTTATTAATATCGTAAAATTATTGTAGGAAAAAAGAGGACTATTGGGGTCAAGAAAACTTTGACAGATAAAAGTTGCTTCAAGCAAATTACTGACATTCAACCTTTGGTAGATTACTACTGACCCCAAATTGAAAAGACTAAGGATTAGTAATTTTGATATTGTATTATAATGCATGACAATTATTTCACATTGTGTCTTTAATGCTCAAATCATGGCCTTATTGCAATTTTCAATATTCATTGATTTTGAACAGAATGTAATGAAATGTGATAGCTTCGTGTGATATAAAGGAAAGTTCACAAAAAGAAAATAAATTATAACAGTTATAAAAAAACAATTATTAATTTTATAAAATAAAAATTTAATTCTATACACTATGGGCTTTTACATTTTTTTATGCCACAGACTATCCGAACCATAGATAAATAATAGTAATCAGAGATTTTATAACAGATAATATAAATAGTAAGATCTGAAACTATCAGAAACCGAGCCTATATATCATTGTTAGAAATTATAAAAAAAGTAAATTATAATTATGTGAATTCATTGATTATTTTGCTCATAAATTATTCATATTTCTTGCCTTACCGGCTTGCCGTTAATTTTATGTCAAAGATATACGTAGTTTCATTCAAATAGTAACGGTAATTTCAATTATTTTTTTAATCTATAAAGACTGCTGTTCAATTCAGATTTTTATTCTGATAAATGAAAAATATATCTGGATTATTTCGATATTTGAATATAATATTGTTTGTATGTTTTTTAAAGTTTAAATTACCGTTGCTATTAAAATAAATAGTAATAATTACGCATTCAGGGATCATGGTATATTTCATTGTACTTAGTGTTGTAATTATTTAGATAAAATATTGTGGTCCAATTAATTATTATTGATAATGGTTAGTTGTAATGGTTTATAGAAAGTATGATGTTTTGTACCTATTATATATATTTTTTAAAATAAATGGTTTATGAAATGTAACCTTTTGTGTTTTACTTCAAAAATGTTCTATTGGAAATGTATTGCTAGTCTTGTACATACTCCTACTACCTACAATAATACAATATGGTTTAAATGCCTGACAGCATCGAACTCGAAACCCCTTAGCAGTGGCACTCATGACAACTCAACTATTGAGTGACCTCATGGGTCGTAAATGCCACTGCTGAACAAGGAAACTCGAGTTTCATTCTCGGGATTCATTTCGACATTAGAAGTACACCACAAGGTTTATTGCCACATGATGATGAACCGAACTATGTTTTCCACTATCAAATGTACTATCAAACGTTAGTGGTGACTGCATCACTAACGATCATCGTTAGGAAATCTGGATTTATAATAGCCAATTATAAGTTCGAAATTACCAATCCAACTTGAGCAAACGCGGTGATGAATGCTCAAATTTCTACGTGTGAGATTTTAGGTTCCAATTTCTAGGTATTCTTCAGCAGTGAACTCATTGTACGATGATGAGTGTGGCAATAATTCTTCGGTTGAATGCTTACGATGATGGTAAGCTAACTCCGGATATGAACACCGCCGTAACTGATTGTAGGAAACCGATAATAAGTGATGAAAAGTAGGTGTAACGTTGTACCTATGCGTGTATTTGTACCTTTGTCTACTCCATAGGTGGAAAGCCCAAGCGTTAGTTTTTTCAAAGACTGCACGGTTGGCGTGGTGGCTGGGCAACTGGCTGCTCTGCACCATGTAGCGGGTTGGATCCCCCACGGAGCAACTCTTTGTGTGGTTTAGAAATTTTTGTTTCGGGTCATGTGTATGTGAAGTTGTATGTTTGTAAACGCACCCATGACACAGGAGAAAATCCTAGTGTGGGGTATTAATAGGTTATAGTACCATCCAACATTAATTTTATAAAAAATTTGAATCATTAAGTCAGCAGCAAAATATACCGCTATTGTACTTATTATTTATTCAAATCATTAATCAATATTTATTTGCCTGACTCGGGTATTGAACTGAGACTGTCGTAATTGAGACTACTCGACCAACGAGGCAGTCATAATAAACAAACTTGAATGTATACAAGTACTCACATAGATACAGTGTAGCCAGGAGCAGCTTAACCTATTCCTAAGAATTTCAACTCTACTGTTTTAAACCTAAAGTCGAAAATCCAATGAAAAGACACACTGCAGTAGAATGACCTGAGGGCCACCGTACCTTTGAATACATCAAAGTCCAGTAACAAATTAATGACAGTAGGTATACACTACATGAGTAAATAGACGTAGCAAAGTGTACTAGCGGCTAATTTATTTAAATTATAAGGAAAAACATTGTCAGTATGTTTTTAATAAAGCGAATTAACTGTAGAACCGGGTGAAAAGGTCGCATACACGTTTATTAATGGTTGCCAGTACCTTGTGTATGTGACAAATTGCTGCCAATAATGTGATACAAATGGACGGAGTAACGGTCGTTTCTTTTTTATGGTATAAGCCGGTAAACGAGCAGACGGATCACCTGATGGTAAGCAATTGCCATCGCCCTCTGTCTCTGGTGATTCAAGTGTCTATCACTTGAAACTTTTTGAGGGGATTGGAAAGATCATCCAATGACTTCCGGTAACCTGCCTCACACAACGCAAGTGTTGTTTCACGTGTCAGACTCTTACTGACCGGCAATTACGGAGTAGCCTACTAGGAGTTGGAACGGGATAGTTTTGCATCAGTAAGAGTCTGACATTCTCTCAACCCGGAGCTCCGGTAAAGCTGCGGACTACCTAGCGGGTTTACCGGGGCTCCGGTTCGAAAAGCAGGTGGTAGAACGGGGTGGTTTTTTAAGATCAGTGAGAACGTCTGATCAAATATCTCACTCCGTGTTGACCGGAGCGCCCAAGGCGAGCGGAAAATCATTGGATGATTTTCACCCATAAAAAATCATATAGCTACCAATATCACCATACGTTTTGTTTATTCTATCTAAGACCTATAAAACATAGGTTGACAGCCCTAGTTGCTTACCGGTATCAGATAGGTTTTAATTAAACTGTAGGTATTCTATTGTTTACAATGTAAACACTAGGTACTATGGGTTAATTCATTTTTAAATACATTGAACCTAAAACACGTGTTAAATGGGTGTTATTTTGGTCTTGAATTATTTGTGGAAGTCTAGTGTAGGTTTAAAAGGTGAGAAAATGTTTGAATACGTTTGCTGGGCTATTTAGTATTTACACAAATTATTGTTTCGGGTCTGCATGTCATGTGTATGTGAACGCATAAACGACACAGGAGAATATCCTAGTGTGGGACAAAGTTTAAATAAAAAGCGGTAACTTGCATACCACTTCAACAGCCGGCCATTGCTGGACCTTGGGCCGCTTTTACATGACATTTGTCATAATCTCCCCGTTTCGCAGGCAAATTGAGGCTGGAAACCTAATTTGGAAAGATCTGGAGAAGGAAATTTGAAGGTATCTGTTTCAAACGAGAACCCTTGACACGTTGCACAGCAGTCAAAGTATGTCATTGTTTATATTTTCCTACAGAATTCATGTTAATAAATAAAACATTCCAAAAAAGTTGTCAGGTAATATGTTTTACGTGTCCGTTATGAAGCTCACGTTTCCACACGGTTTCCCAACACAGCCACACAATAAAGGAATATAAATATATCATTTTGTGTAATAAACATTTATTTATTTAAAGTGAACGGCCAGTGAAACTGGAACAACCTTCAGTGGTTTAAGAATTAAGTACCTACCAATGTAGGCAAGTTGAGAAATTGCCTAAAAGAAAAAGATACCTGCACAGGTCGGGTACCAAGGATTAGTGTTGGTAATGGTGACTGACCAGAAATAAAAATACAAGTCAAAAATACATAGTTTAACAGAGAAATGATTTATTTAATTAAATTAAAGGAAATACACACAATGCTTAAGTAACAAGTAGGTCCTACACAGTTAAGGAGCTAAGTTTGTTTTATGAATTCACACACACGACAAAATCAGTGTAGATATCCACCCAAGCGTTCGTAGAGAGTATCTATAGTTACCTTTATAAATTCATCAATTGAGAAATACATCATTTAATATTTCGACAAAAGCTCAATAGCAAATGTGACAATAGAGATAGTACACCCAAACACATAAACTATCCATGGAACAGCAAACCGAGGTTGGAATTGTGACTGACGGAAAGTATGCTTTATTTTCTTAAGAAAGTTTAAATCACGCATCGCCTTATCCACCAAGCCATTCTCCCTTAATTGAAGGCACTTCTGACATAGATCGTGTATCAATGGGAACCCTTTATACAAATAAAAGGTGTATATCACTTTAGAGTAAGGCTTGGATACTGTGACAACGCGAGGGTCACCATACTCATCAAAATAATCGTCTTCATAGTACTGGTAGATAGCGTAAAGAAGAAGTGCGAATAGATTGTCAGACTTAGATACCGTTTCAACACTTTCCATTAACCCATAGCAACCACTATCCATGTCATACTCTCTATCCGATTGTACAGATTCTATATAATATCTACCCATTATCAAACTCAAACAAGGTTTTAGATTATATTTGAAAATATCTTCTTCGTTTGAAATCTGGTACTGCAGAACTGGATTTGTTGTCAAACTGACGAGATTTGACTGATAGAATACGTTCACGAGGTATGCGAATAAAACCCATGATAAAAGCACCATTTTCACCATCCATCGACTCCGTATGTTGCGGCCATGGAGCACTAGAATGTCCAACAGGATCAACACGATGTAACCTTTATCCGCGGCGCGAAGTAGTATTATTAAAATGATTGAATACAGTACGAGTGTTAGTAGTAGCAGTACCCACACGGTTGTACTGAATTCCAGATATACGTTCTTCCATGCTGGCTCCTCTGTCGCTCGTCTTACCACAAACCGTATCTCATCCGTGTAAACTTGGTGTCCATAAACGTAGAAGAACGCTGCTGCTCGAGACGGTACCAGTAGCATGCCTCCAACAACAATATCTACTTCATTGTCTTGGATCCTTTTCAATGAACCAATAGCCTCCATGTCTTTAGACACGGTGGGGAAGTCATCCGTAATATCCTTATGGCCAATTATATCTAAGTCAAATCCTAACATTTCTCCCATCAAGCTGAGTAAGTATGGTTCGACGCCGTGTTTAAGTAGAAAAGGGTCGGTGGAATTGACGTCAGGGACCATAGTATACGGAGGCCACTGAGTTGTCCACACTCTAAATGTACAATTTCTCAAACCTGTGACAAATTTATTTGGGTATAAGTTAATCGAGTCTGCTTTTGAACACTTCCCATAGCTGATGATATCGTCATAGCGTTTTCCGCAGTTATAATTATCGAAGGGATTGTAGGTGTAAAGATCGGCATCGTCTGTGGAATTAACGACCACAACATCATTCACATGCAACTTCAAAGTAATATCAAATATGGTTTTAAGTTTTTCGTAAGTTAGTTCTCTGACAATGAATAAAAATCGAGCATTCGGATTCCACGTGGCTTCTTTAATGATGTTGCTGAAATGTCCAACGAAATGAGTGAAGTTCTTTGCACAGATCAGATACCCTTGATGAGGGACGGGAACCTTGCTATCCGCTCGCTTGGAGACCATGGATACCAAGTTCATGTCGTGAATAGCTTGCAGAAGTTCTTTATCGTGCACTTTACTTCCGACATACGTCATAACTTTTGTTTCTGCAAAATATTTTTTAATTATATCTAAAGAACATTTTAATAGTTTATCGGTATAAACCCTTTGTGGGATTTCTATTTCTAGACAATTTACGGCGTGTAAGAATAACACAACCAAGTGTAGGGCCCGCATTTTGGAATCTGATGGATTTTCGATATACTTGTGAAGATTGATATTTATTCTATGATATCTGTATCGTGTTATAAATATCTCAGTAATTATACCGTATAACCATGTATGTACACGGAGTCAGTAATTTGGCCTCATTAACATACCTGAGATGACTGACATGTGATATCTACATCAATTATTTTGTTGACAATTGGAAATGTTCTGTTTTACGACAAAATTATTAGATTGAATAGTGTTATTTTATTTGTTGCAGTCCAGCTTAATGCTTGAAAGGCCAGCACTTGTGTGGATTGCTGGTATACTTATGGTTGCCGAGCTGATATGATAGAGGTAAGTACAACTACGTGTAGTATATACTCCAATATAACTTTTGTTACTAAAGTTTTAAAGTTAATCTTTCGATCGAAGACTGGTTTGGATTTATTTTTGTATTTGGCACGGAATATGTTAAGGCGTTGGTTTACAATAACAATTTATAGTTGGAAGTAGCAACATAAACCTCCATAATTTCGCCATAAACTCTTAATTCTTCCTCCAATAAACTGAATACTTCAGAAACGGCGCCGTTTCTTATAATGCACATATAAATGTTCAATCAAAAATGCAATGCTAGAAGTAATACAACCGGTTACGTACACGCACCAAGGGAGACAAAAGCGAACTTGGAATTCCTTCTTGGCGAATCTTTGTTTAACGAATCCCGCATAATAATGGTCCTTGAGGCTTTTGTCCGCCAGCCCATTCTCTCTCAGCCGCAACACATTCATTCTTAGTTCATGAGAAATGGGAAACCCTTTATAAAAATAAAAACCAAACAGAAACTTCGCATACGGCTTGTCAAAACGGTAAATCATAGTATTGCCCCATTCATCGTTCAACTTGGGCTTGTTATACCAAAACACGTAATTAGGTATCAATGAATACAATTTTTGAGTTCTACTGACAGTTATAATGGCGTTAAGAGTGGTGTTACAACCAACCTTGTCATAAGCAGATGAACTATGTTTCTTCAACAGGGCATTTTCGAGTTCAGTTGATAAGAATTTCTTCAAACTCATACTAAAGCAAGGTTGGTAATCGTATTTTATTAAGTCATCTTCGTTTGCTACTTGATATTGCTTGTTCGGGTCTGTGGTAAGACTGACGAGACTGGATTGATAAAACGTATTGATGAGGTAAGCAAACCAGACCCACACAATGAGAATGCACTTCAGCACCATCATTCGTGTGCGAATTATATCGCGGCTGTGTTGTAGCAAGTTGTCTAGCAGTTCCAGTGCGATTTGCCCTTTATCTTTAGCTTGGAGAAGAAATACCATCATCAAAGTGTACGCTACAAATGTGAGCAGTAGCAACATCCACACCGTGGGATCGAATTCTGTATACACAGTCTTCCAAATGGGAACAAGAGGTGCTGTCTTCACAACGAATTGTAACTCATCGTTGTAATCATGGTATCCACAAAGATAAGTAAACGCTTCAGCTCTTGACACGACCATCATCATGCCACCAAATATAACATCAGTTTCATTGTTCTGTAGCATTATCATGGGACCGCTGGCTGTCATATTAGGAAAGACAGAGGAATATTGATTAGCATCATAACTGTAATTGTAAATCACGTTAAATTCTGCCTTTTTACTAAGAACTTCAAATATGTATTCTTCTGAGCCTATTATAGTCTTAATATCTTCAGATTTTTGTGGGTTGATGGTGAATGGAGGTCGATGTCCTAAAGATGCTCTGAATGTGCAGTTTTTTAGTCCAGTCACTAGTTTTTCTGGGTATAAATTTTCCGAGGTTTGAGAGCATAATCCGAGGCTGATGATCTCAGTATAATATCTACCACAGGCGTAGTTATCAAAAGGGTTGTAGGTGTAGAGATGAGCGTCATTCGTACCGTTGACAATTAAGATATTATTTGCATGAGATCTTAAAAAGACATCGAAAATGTCACGAAGCTCATCGTTTTCTAGAGATTCGATAATAATTAAGAAGCGTGCGTAAGGATTCCAATAAGATTCCATGATGAGGTACTCAAAATACGTTGTGAAGACGGTAACGTTTTTTGAAGTTATCAAATACCCTCGATTCTCCGTTTCTAACTTGTAATCCGGAGTTCTAGTAACAAGAGAAAGTATTTCCTTAGCGTGAATTACTTTTAGCAATTCTTCATCATCGGTTTCCATGCTCACGTGGCTGATTTCTGATAGTTCCATAAAGTATTTGGTTAAAATAGTGCTTACACAATGGATCAAATCTTCATTTCTTATGTGGTCTTTAGGGATAATCTGGCTTTGTCCAATGTACAACATGAAGAACAAACAATATGTCACTAACATTCTGTAGCGTAAATATTACTGTCAACGTTTTTAATAGTTTATGCAATGTTCCCTCAATTAGTGACTATGACGTGTTTGTGAATAATTTAAAACCATTTCCATGTAGCGTGCATAACTTTAGTATTTCATTTACTGAGTTGGTTTAGCACGACAAGTCTTTGCAGTTTTTTAATTAACTGTGAATGTGGAATATGTTATAAAATCACGCTTTTCATTCCCTAAAAGTTTGTTTAATGAGAGATGCACATTTGACTCAAATACACATGCACTTTTGATCAGTTATAAATCCCAAATACGGAGAACGGTAGGTTCCTAATTTTGAAAAAAGGAAGGATCTTATGCCGATCCGTAATTGTTCTTTTTTTTGAACTTGTCAATAATGTGGACTCCAAATCCTGGTTGTCCCTTAGTACTTCAGAAATAAAGTATATAATTGATTCACTTAGAAAAATACTTGTAACGTTAGAAGTAGTGATGTATCGTTTTACAAATGTAGTGTAGCTTCGATTACTGTTTGAAATATGATATAAGAATGAGCAGTAATCTAATTTAGATTTGATTTTTATTATATTGTCACAGTATTAATATTTAGTTGGTAAGGTAATATTAAATTACATTTTGATGTGTTATTTCGTTTTATGTAAGTTCTTTGTTTGCTTAAGCTTCGTAATTGATTAATTATCTAGTAATCAATGAATATTTATGAATTCTTTTTTTTCTGTAATTATTTGTGTTCTATACAAGGAAAAAATAAAAGGCTGATTGCTTTGAAATTCTTTATTAATTTATTATTGCAATTTAACTTAAAACAAGGTGCATAGGTTATTAGATAAAGTAGAAAGGGTTACGGTAATTATAAAATAAATCTACATTATACTTAATGCAGTAGTTAATTTTATGCATAGACAGTTTTATGAATAACATACGGACCCCGTGAACTTTGTTTCGTGTCTAAATTTAATTTTCTTTGTGCATCTTTGTAATTTTTTTATACGGTTGTATTTAGCTTGACCTGCTTATGTGTTACTTGTTCTTAAATAAGAATCTAAAATTTTCTTAACAATAACAAACCTAACAAAAATATAATTAGCTAAATCGGTTCAGCTGTTCTCGATATTAGTGCATAGCAACACATTTATCGATTAATTTTTATTTTATAGATAGGCATAAATATCTACCAGAAATAATTTAATTTTAAAACGATTGGTAGAAAGTGTTCCATCTTTCAATAATTTGAAATTTAACTCCAAATTTTGCCACGACGGCGCTGTTATCGCCCAAAAGTTTCCATCAATAAGGGTCATACTTTTAAGTATGGAAAAGTATGATAAATGATCATTGCAAGTAATTCTCTCTAATATATTTATGTTCATGGTGTGGCATGCTATTATACGACAATTTTAGTGTCAATTAGGGAACTGGGCGTGTCATTATTATTTTTGATTTATTTCATAGTTACATGTCATTGCGGATATCCATCAGTCGATGACATAGTTACCTCATTAGCTGTGACAGTACAATAAAAAAAAAATGTCATTTTTGCTCCTGGCTATATGTCGTTTGAGGATGTTAATGTCGAAGCATATTTTCACTCATTCGCCATTTTATTTTATTTACCTATACCTAACTAATTAATTCACAAAAAAAATAAGTAGTCACAGTACGTGGGACAGCGTTTAAAAAAAATAGGAATAAATTAGTATACATACAAAAGCTTCCACAATTCAAATCCTTCAATCAAGGTTTAAGATTGAAATTATTATGTACGCAGTTACTGTACAAACAATTGGTTCCTAGGCATATTCAATTCAATAACGAATGTGATTGTAGCCATCGAGCAACCAAAAATATAGATCCTCCATGGAATAGCAAAACGTACTTGGAAATCTTCCTTTATAAAATGCTGTTTCAAGTCTTGAAGGTAGTTCATATCATCGATGACTTTATCCACCAATCCCAGTTCTCTGAGACGAAGGGACGTGTGATGCAGCTGATGTATCATAGGGAACCCTTTATACAGGAATATAGAGTACATCACCTTAGAATAAGGCTTCGCCAGTAACATAACCAATGTATTACCATAATCGTCCAGAAATAGCTCTTCATTGTAATCATATTGTCCATTCAACATCATAGAATACAGATCATTTGATTTTATTACAGTCGTTATACTTTCTACTAATCCCACACAGCCCTCAATTCTCTTGTAGTTATCATCCGATTGCACAGACTCTATGTAGTATTTCTCCATTACTGAACTAAAGCACGGTTTTAGCCCATGACGAGCGATATCTTCTTCATTGCTGATCTGATATTCACTGGCTGGGTTTGTAGTCAGACTCACAAGACCTGACTGGTAGAAGGAGTTCATCAAATACGCGAACCACATCCATAGTATGAGCACACACTTCACAGACCATCTGCTACTGATAGTATGCCCATGCAGCAAGAGATTGCTGTAAAGCGTTAACACAACGTCGCTTTTGTCTTCTGTGCGCAGTAATATAATTACTAATATAGAGTAGATTATAAGAGATACCAGTAGCAGAATCCAAACATTTGTTTCAAATTCTAAATAAATATTCTTCCATGGAGGTACATGAGAAGCTCGTTTTACTACAAATCGTATCTCATCTGTATAAGCAAGATGGCCGTATACAAAGGAGAATGCCAATGCTCGAGACGGTGTCAGCAACAGGCCTCCCAGTACTGCATCAGCTTCATTGTCTTGCACCTTTTTCAACGACCCAACTGCTTCCATCTCTGTAGATACCGATGGAACTTCTTCAACAGCCGCATAATCATTTATGATATTAATGTCGAATTCTAGTATACGCCCGATTAATTGAAATATGTAAGGCTCTACTCCATTCCTAAGAGGAGATGCCATGTTTGTGTCGTTAGTAGTAAGTATTGTGTATGGTGGCCATTGAGTTATAACCACATCGAATGTACAGTTTCGTAGCTGAGTAACAATATTTTCTGGGTAAAGATCATAGAAGAACGAGTTTGAACATTTCCCATAGTCGATGATGTTATCGTATCGTTTACCACAAGCATAGTTATCGAAAGGGTTGTAACCGAACAAATGAGCGTCGTCAGTGGCATTCATAACTATAACATGGCGTGCGTGCAGCTTCAGAAAAGTATCAAATATTATTCTCAAATCACTTTTCTTAAGATCTCTCATGATGATCAAAAATAAGGCTAATGGATTCCACGAAAATTCTTTTGTTACCTGGGGAAAGTAATTGGCGATGTAATACGCAGTTTTGCTCGAGATCAGATAGACTTGGTGTGGTATTATACTTTTCTTCGTTGGTTTTCTTGAGAGCAACGTTACAGTTCCAGCGTTGTTGATAGTTTTCAAGATTTGCTCATCTCCAGCTCCACGACCAGAGTATGTGATCACTTTTAATTCTGCATAATGTTCTCTGACCATGTCTCTTACACATTGAATGATTTTTTCGTTGTACAATGGTGTAGGAATTTGTATATTGTAACAGTTCCCTCTGCAGAACAGCAGACACACAAACAAGTACATGATCCACATTTTGCCGAGTGAAACTGAAACCTCGTATATTTTTTCTTACGTTTGATACAATGGAAGCTTCAGTTTATCATCAATCATACTTCAGAAGTATTTTTATAGAAGAGGTGCGACGTTAATTGCAAGTTTTGGTACATAATGGTTAATAAGGCTGGATGATTGACAGCATCAGGGACTGAAGTGATAATTATTATTTGTATCGGTGGAGCCTTCATTAAATTTTACTTAATATTTTACAAAAATATTCTTTACACCGTATAAAACATATTTCAAATATAAATGCTATAACAGCTGTTATACACCCTGTGATATAAATGAACCAAGGTATAACAAGTCTAGCTTCAAACGGTTTGTCATGGAATTTGTACTGAATCTCCTGAATACGAAGATGATCACGTAAACTTTTTTGAACTAAACCTGAATCTTTTAATCTAATCGCATTTACCTGCATTCTGTCAGTAAGAGGAAAGCCTTTGAAGAAAAACATGCTAAATATAAACTTACCGTATGGTTTATCGAAGTAAAATAAAGTGGGATTACCATATTCATCAAAGTAGTGTTTTTTGTTAAAAACATAAACCGATTGTTGAGAGAGTGTAAATAGTTTCTTAGAGTCAGCTACCTTTAACAACGTTTGGATCGGATCTGGACAAGTTATGTAATCTTTGGAGTATGAAGCTTTTTCTTCATCATTTATGTAACCGACCATTCCAGGGAAAATGCAGAGTTTAAGGTTATATTCAGCCAATTCCTGTTCGTTGGTAATCTGATGCTCTTGTACTGGTTTCCCAGTCATACTCACTAAGCTAGATTGGTAAATGTTATTCATTACGTTTGAAAAATATACCCACATTATTAAGATGCATTTTACATATACTCGATCAGGCATTCTAAGGCTATGAGAGAGTAAATTACCGAACAAATTCAACATGACATCAGTTCTGTCTTCTGCCCGAAGCAGCAAGATCACTACTGTCGAGTATAACAGGAATACTAACAATAACATACACCACACTGTAGGACTGAATTCCAAGTAAACATATTTCCACATGGGTTCCTGAGAAGCTCTCTTTACAAAAAACCGTAATTCATCTTCAAAATCAAAGTACCCGTGTAAATATGTGAATGCATCTGCTCGACTGGATGTAAGCAAAGTGCTACCAAATATTACATCAGTTTCATTATTTTGGAGTTTTGCCATTGGTCCTGTTACTTTCATATTAGAATTGATTGTGCTAAATTTACTATTGTCGTACTTGTAACTATACTGGACTTGGAATTGTTCTGTCTTCGCTAGTATTTGAAATAAATTTTGTTCAATACCTAATTTTAATCGTTCATTTACAGAAATTAGTGATGGATTTATGGAAAACGGTATTCTATGTGAAACAGTGGCGAGCAGTGTGCAGTTTCTGAAGCCGGTCACGAGTTTGTTTGGGTAGAGATTGTTTGTCGCCTGCAGACATACTCCATAGCTTATGATGTCCTTGTAATACTTCCCGCAGGCGAAGTTGTCGTATGGGTTGTAGGTGTACAGATGTGCGTCGTCAGTACCGTTCACCACAAGAACCTTGATAACGTGTGTTTTAACAGCACATCAAAAACTTTCTTTAGATCCTCTTCCTTTAGTAAGCTTATTAGGATTAAGAACCGTGCAGTCGGGTTCCAACCTGGGTCCTCAAGAAGGTTTTGGAAATACTCTGTTAATTTTCCTGTAGTCTTCGCAGTGATGAGATATGCTTGATGTCTGAACGATGATTGCGTTGCAGTATCTTTAAATACAATCGATGTAACAGCTGAAGAGTGGATTGTTTGCAAAATGGTGTCATCGCCTGAACTCATATCAACAAATGTAATTATCTTGTCAGAAAAATACTTTCCTGCAATGTCACTTATGCACTCTGAGAGATTGCTGTTTAGCGTTTTAATTTTAATATGAAAGTTATTTTCACTGTGAGAATTAAAATAAAATAAAGAAAATATGAAGTAAACAACCAACATTTTAGGATATAAATACTCATTGGACGAAGATTAATGAGTATTATGTATTTGCTATGAATTAGAAAAACGTTTATTACAATCCATTTAGTGTATTATTATTAGTCGTTATCTTGATTTTAATCTAAGTTGAAGAAAATTCCAGACTGGGTCTTTAAGAAGGTTTTGGAAATAGGTACTCTGTGAATTCTCCTGTAGTCTTTGCACTGATGAGATATCCTTGATGTCTGAACAATGACTGATGAGATATCCTTGATGTCTGAACAATGCAGTATCTTTAGATACGATCGATGCGACAGCTGACGAGTGGATTGGTTTTAGAATTTTGTTTTCCTTTCAATTTATGCCAATAAATGTTAACGCATTTTCAGAAAAATGTTTTGTGATTATTTTTCGTATACATTGCAATAGCAAGGAACTTTGGTTTGATGTTGGATCTTTGAAGTTTATTTATCGCTTTCACTTTAACAGAGTATAACACAGAGAAAAATAAGTAAATATTGAAAGCATTTTCCATAAAGTTAATTGTGGTATAAAGATATGCGTCAAATATCCGATTTAGGAAGTCATTAAAGATTTTTGTAACGTCTTTATTAGTTTCTGATTATTTAGATTTATATCTTTGTTAATGAATCGGACATTAATGGAAAGTTTATAGTAATGATTATTTATTGTCACAGTATTAATATAATAATATAACTTGCTATAAATTTCTCGATGGAATAAAATGTATTAAAACATCATTAAGGTTTTTCGTCAATTTAGTCCAGTATACATGAATGTTACTAAATACACAATTATTGGTTAAATATGTTTCAACGAAATTACATAAATTAATTTTTGTTTGCTAACTTTCATTGACTTAGCACAAGCTTTCGAGAGGTTGTGATAAAATTTCTTACTAGGTTACTTAATATAAAACATAGCAAGGAAATTTTATGAAATTAATAAACCCAAATGAATTTTTCATAAAGTACCATAACAATAAAATATTGTATTTATCTGGAACCTATGAAAACTGAGGGATTACCTCAAGGAGGTATCATGGGTCCAACTATATTTTTTCATGTTGCCTTTGTTTAAATTAGACTAAACTGCACGTATTGTTGTGTGGCCGGGAGATCAACCTAAAATTTGATATGAATTCGAAACCCACCCTAAAAAAGAATGTGTAGTCTACATAAAACTTATAAATTCTTTAACCGTAATTAAAATGAAACAAAATACAGTAGAACTTCATTATCCGAACTCTGACTATCCGAATCGCCGATTATCCGAATCACAAAAATTGTCCAAAAAAGTCTAAGTGCGCTATTATTCTCCCCCCGAAGCCGGTGTTTGCGCGTCAAGTCTTGACTTGACTTGTCTTAACTTGCCGTTGTGCCTACACTGACTTCCCCCGAAATTTAATTGAATAAATAAATAGTGCAATATCAAAACGTAGCTTTTATTCTCTTCAATGGCAATTTTTTTTAAAAAAATCCGATTATCCGAATATTTGATTATCCGAATGGGTCCCGGTCCCCATTAATTCGGATAATTGGAGTTCTACTGTATTTTCTATTAAAAATGTATTCATATCATTTTATAAGAAAACAAAAAGTTAAAAAAAATCCTTATCAATAAAAGTCACTGTGGTTTATTGGAATGAATTCTTATTTATTTTTATCTGTTTGTCTACAAAAAAGCCTTCTTAATCTATTTGAGTAATGAACTGAAGACAGTAATTCAAATATAAACACAATAGTTGACAAAACACACCCTACAAAATGAATAAACCATGGTATCACAAATAATGGCTCAAATCCCTTCTCATGGAATTTGTATTTGATCTCCTGGAGGTAAAAATGGTTTCTCGTTACTTTTTCTAGTAAACCAGTTTCTCGCAAACGAATCGCATTACATCGCATTCTGTCTGTTAGCGGAAAGCCTTTGTAGAAAAATGTAGCATAAATATATTTATTGTATGGTTTACTGAAGTAATAAACTTGAGGCTCACCATACTTGTCACACAAAAATTTCTTGTAATATTGAAAGAAAGATTTTTGTGTAAGCGTAAATAAATTACTAGAATTCGCAACTTTTTTTAAATTAAGTACTGGATTCAGACATTTATTATCATTTGCATTTGGCACCCAAGTTTTACATTTATAAGTGTCAAATACACTGGGAACCACGCAAGGTGTTAAGTTATATTCAATAATATCATATTCGTTACTTATTTGGTACTGTTTTGGTGGGTGCTGGGTCATGCTCACTAGGCTGGACTGATAAACGCTGTTCACCAAATACGCAAACCACACCCAGATTATCAAAAAGCACTGCACGGACATTCGGTCAGGTATCTTTAGACTATGAGATAGTAATGTACCTAACAAATTCAATATAACCTCAATTTTGTCTTCAGCACGGAACAGCAGGATAACTACTGTCGAGTATAAGAAGAATACCAACAATAGCATACACCAAACTGTGGGACTAAATTCCAAATAAACATATTTCCACGTAGGTACATTGGGTGCATGTTTTACAAAGAACCGTAAATCATCATGGTAGTCAAGATATCCGTGCAGATACGTAAATACATCACCTCGAACTTCTGATAATACAACACAACCCAACATGACATCAGATTCATTATTCTGAAGTTTCGCCAATGGTCCTGAGGCTTTCATCTTGCCATTTATTGGAGAATAAGTATTATCAACGCCGTAAGTAAAATTTACTTCGAAGTGTTCTGTTTCTCCTAATAATTTGAACAAATATTGTTCAATCCCTAATTTTAACCGTTTGTCGACATCGGGTTGTGATGGATCTATGCCAAAAGGAATTCGATGTGGAACACTGGCGCGAAAGGTGCAGTTTCTCAAGCCGGTCACGAGTTTGTTTGGGTAGAGATTGTTCGTCGCCTGCAGACATACTCCATAGCTTATGATGTCCTTGTAATACTTCCCGCAGGCGAAGTTGTCGTACGGATTGTAGGTGTACAGATGTGCGTCGTCAGTACCGTTCACCACAAGAACGTTGATAACGTGTGTTTTTAACAGCACATCAAAAACTTTCTTTAGATCCTCTTCCTTTAGTAAGCTTATTAGGATTAAGAACCGTGCAGTCGGGTTCCAGCCTGGGTCCTCAAGAAGGTTTTGGAAATACTCTGTGAATTCTCTCGTAGTCTTCGCAGTGATGAGATATCCTTGATGCCTGAACGATGATTGCGTTGCAGTATCTTTAGATACAATCGTTGTAACAGCTGAAGAGTGGATTGTCTGCAAAATGTTGTCATCGCCTGAACTCATATCAACAAACGTGATTATCTTGTCAGAAAAATACTTCCCTGCAATGTCATTTATGCACGCTGAGATATTGCTATTTAGTGTTTGAGTTTTAATATGGAAGTTATTTTCACTGTGAGAATTGAAATAAAATAAAGAAAATATGAAGTAAACAACCAACATTTTAGGATATAAATGCTTATTGGACGAAGATTGATGAGTAGCATTTGCTTTGTGTGTTATAATGTCAAATTATAAATGGAATACAACAACGTTTATTACAATCCATTTAGTATAATTTGTCATTGTCTTGATTGAAGTCAAGGAAAAGTTTTTGACAATGTACCCAGCTTGACAGCGTATGTGTGTCTTTAAAAGCCTCATCAAGTTTAATTTTCATGACTACTTACAGACACGAATATCATTTTATTACGTTTATATTATTCGATTACGGATATCAAATCATTCAGAGTTTTAAGTAATGGTTAAGTAATGGTTAAGCTTATATGTATCGTCACGCCTTTTATCCCCTAAAGAGGTAGGCAGATGTACTCATTTAGGCACATAATACCACTGTCACTGTACAATGTCAGCGACTTTTCACTATTTGTGTTATAAGTCCCATGTAATCGGGAGTGTATAATTCCAGACTCTGTGGTAACTACTACTCAGATTTTTTTCTAAAAACCGAAAAAAGCCCAGTAATTCTTTGCCCAACTCGGGAACTGAACCCGAGCCCCCTTGTCCAGCAGTCGCAATTGCAACCACTCGACCAATGAGGCATCAGTTTAGTGTTTATAGTGTGTAGCTTATGGTTATGTTCACGCTATTTATAACGCTCATGTTTTATATGAAATACCAGATATAATAATTATAACTTGATTTTTGCATTAGGAGTACCCCAAGGAAGTATCCTGGGCCCACCCTAAAATTAAATGTATTATTTATCGACTGAAAATGTGTTGATCAAAGTAAAATAAACATAACTGAATTTAGTAATAGTTTATTTTGAAAACACACCTTACAGGTTTTATCAAATGAAACACACGTATTTGGATAAATAAGTTGTCCGTATGGACTAAGCTTTTTATTGCACAAACAATTACTTCACTACTTTGATAACATATTTTTATTACCTCCCAACCACAATTCAAAAGTGAAAACAATAGTTGCTAATATGCATCCTATTCCATAAATAAGCCAAGGTATAATGAATTTAGTCTTAAATCTCTTTTCATGGTATTTGTATCTTATCTTCTTGGCGTAGAAACGATCTAGAAACATTTTGTGAACCAAACCCGATTCCCGCAAACGAATTGCATTTTGTCGCATTTTGTCCGTCAGTGGAAAACCTTTGTAAAAAAATGTACCATAAATAAACTTAGCGTACGGTTTATCAAAGTATAATATACGGGAATGTCCATATTCATCGTAAAAATCGACTTTTTGATATTCATATATAATTTTCTTTGTTAGTGTATATAAATGCTTTGAGTTGGAAACTTTCTTTAAATTCTCAACCGTGTTCACACATGCTTCATTTTTTGGAATAGTTATATGTACTTCAGAAAATATGAAGTCCAGAAATCTGGGAACAATACAAGGTTTTAGATTATATTTTATTAATTCAAATTCATTGGTAATTTGACGTTCTTTTATGGGTTTCCCAATTATACTTACTAGGCTGGCTTGGTAAGCGCTATATATTATATACGAAAACCACACCCACATTAACAACATGTACTTTACAGACACTCGATCGGGCATTTTTAGGTTATGGGAGAGCAAGGCTCTTAATAAATTCAATACAACATCAACTTTGTCTTCAGCGCGGAGCATCAAGGTCACTATTATCCAGTATGACAGAAATACTAACAATACCAAGCACCAAACCAAAGGAGTGAATCCCAAATAAACATATTTCCAAGTAGGAATGTAAGATGCGCTCTTCACAACGAATCGTAAATCATCACAGAAGTCAATATGGCCGTACAAGCTTTCAAATGCATCAGACCGACTGGACGTTAAAGGTACGCTCCCGAAAATAACATCAGTTATGTTGTTCTGCAATTTAGACATCGTTCCTTTTACTTTCATTGTAGGTCCTATTGTGCTATATACTTTATTTTCATATTCATAATTAAAAATTACATTGAAACCTTCTGTTTTTCCCAATTCCATAAACAAATATTGTTCAATACCAAGCGATTTTGGTGCACCTGCAGGTAGTTTAGCTGGGTTTTCAGAAAATGGCGGTCTATGTGGTACATTAGCGCGTAAGGTGCAGTTTCTCAGGCCAGTCACGAGTTTGTTTGGGTAGAGATTGTTTGTCGCCTGCAGACATACTCCATAGCTTATGATGTCCTTGTAATACTTCCCGCAGGCGAAGTTGTCGTATGGGTTGTAGGTGTACAGATGTGCGTCGTCAGTACCGTTCACCACAAGAACGTTGATAACGTGTGTTTTTAACAGCACATCAAAAACTTTCTTTAGATCCTCTTCCTTCAGTGAATCGATTACAATCAAAAACCTTGCGGTCGGGTTCCATGTTGGTTCCTCGAGCAGTTTTTGGAAATACTCCGTGAATTCTGCCGCAGTCTTCGCAGTGATGAGATAACCTTGGTGTCTGAAAAGTGACTGTGATTCAATCTGTCTGGATACAATGGTTGTGGTCATGGAAGAGTGAACTGCTTCTAGAATTTCGTCACCAGTTTTGATGTCAATGAATGTTAGGACACCTCTATCCGACCTATAGTACCTTTGTACTATATCTGTTACACATGTATGCAAATTTTGATTTGATTGATATTTTAAGTCAATGATATTTTCGCTTTTACAATTACTGTATAAAAATGATAAAAATATATATCCCACCAGCATTTCTGTTAGCGTAATTTATGATATTGATTAACGTTGTCTTTGAAAGATTTAAGTCGAAGTTACTTTCCATTATAACTGTAGTAATTAAACCGTTTATCATAATGGATCCTCGATAGTATCGCTCGTCGGTTTTTAGATCACAGGTTTAGATATCTTTATTACAAACTAGGCTAACTGCCAGCGTTTTTCATTTCAGACATTCTGGACTAATTCTGTTTCATTCAGGTCCGTTATGTGGTTTTTGCATGCGAGATCCATCAGTCATTATAATTTTCTGAACTTATTCGTGGAAAGTAGGATTGTACGCTTGGAGCTATGGTAAGGCTAGGTTTGCTTTGCAGTTGTCGTTCGCCTGATTCTGCGTTTGGGAAATGTGGTAATGATTTTTTGTATAATTTATTTTTACTGTTTCACAACGTAGACGCTCCGTTTCTCGTGAGGTATGTTAAGTCAGTTGTTCTATGAATGTGAATGAGAGTCATTACAGTTGTATAGAAATTTACAAATCTTACGAGTTTGACTAAGAATGCAGTATACTCTTAGCGAGTTGTAAAGCGCAGGAGATCAAAAGTAAGTAACAGGATTGTTTTTTATAATTATTATTTATTGGATTTTAATAAAATATATACATAGATAGGTAGATATAGGTAAACACCTATGCATATTAACAATATGTATTCGTAAATTAATACTTCTGATAAGTACATTAATATTCAACCAAATATTTATTTTAAATCTAGAGAAGCAGGCCTACCTAACGAGGTGATGATCATATACTACAATTACGACTACCAAGCAAAATATCAAGAGCAATCTACATTACAAAATTTCTAAGTATTAAATTCAGCAACTTAAAAAGTGAATTTAGTTCGTGTAATAATTTTAACTCTGCATATAAATAAAAGGCTGATAAACAAATAACCTTATAGGTAAAACGACATATAGAAAGGCACTCAAATTATGATAGTTTTTATATGCGACAATAATTATAATTTCACCATATTTTTTGTTAGTCGTTGCCCTAAGTTACTTATTATCACCAATATTCTATTTTTGTTGTTTTCCTTCATTTTCTTCTATCACGCCAAGTCCATCATCTTATATCAAGTCAGCTTTCTTAAAAATCTATGCGTTTAGAAGTTTGTCGGCATTTATAGCCTCTGTAACGACTCGAAATAATCTCATAAGTGAAAACGATACTCGCTGTACCACATCCCACGAAATAAAGAACCCAAGGCAGGACAAATAGGGACTCAAATTCCTTGTCATGGAATCTCATTTTGTTCCTCGAAGCATCTTGTATATCATATACCATTTTCCTAATAACCCCAGCATCGTTCAGGTATAGCATCTTTTGACGTATTTTATCAGCAAATGGAAATCCTTTCTGGAAATACATTGCATAGACGAATTGCGTCAATTGATATTTAAAACGATATATTGAAGGGTGGCCATATTTATCGTAAAAGGTACTCTGTTCATACAAAAGCGTAGATTTCATTGAAAAACTGTACATTTGTGACGTTGAAGCAATCATTTCCAACGCATGCTTAGGATTTTGGCATGTTACGATTACTGAAAACTCTGATGTGTTGAAAGCTGGCTTTAAAAATTCAACTATACCTGGGATGAGACAGCCCTTAAAATTGTACTGGACAAACTCCAAGTGATTGGTAACCTGATGCTCTCTTACAGGGTGTCCGGTCATACCCGTTAAGCTGGATTGGTAAATGCTGTTCATCAAAAACGCAAACCACACCCAGATAATAAAAATGTGCTTCATGAGTAGTCTCTCAGGCATTTTAAGGCTTTGAGACACCAAAGTACCGTACAAATTCAATATGATGTTCGTTTTGTCTTCAGACCGAAGCAGCACGATCACTACTGTCGAGTACGACAGGAATACTAACAATAGCAAGCTCCATACTGTAGGACTGAATTCCAAATAAACATATTTCCACGTGGGAACACCTGAAGCTAACCGTACAATGAACCGTAAATCATCATAGTTATCGAGATGTCCGTGCATGTATGTAAATTTATCAGCTCGAAGATCTGTCAGCAATGTTGCACCAAACATGACATCTGTTTCATTATTTTGCAACTTCAACAATGGTCCTATTATACTGAAATTTTCATCTATTTTACTATATTTAATTGTATCATAGTCGTAAGTGTAATTGACTTTGAAATGTTCTTTTTCTTCAATTACTTTTAATATCCGTTGTTCAATTCCTATTGTCATTATTTTGTCCTCATCTGGTTGTAATGGATCAACAGCAAAAGGAATTCGATGCGGAACACTGGCGCGAAAGGTGCAGTTTCTCAGGCCGGTCACGAGTTTGTTTGGGTAGAGATTGTTCGTCGCCTGCAGACATACTCCATAGCTTATGATGTCCTTGTAATACTTCCCGCAGGCGAAGTTGTCGTATGGGTTGTAGGTGTACAGATGTGCGTCGTCAGTACCGTTCACCACAAGAACGTTGATAACGTGTGTTTTTAACAGCACATCAAAAACTTTATTCACTTCTGCTTCCTTTAATAAGCTGATTACAACTAAGAAGCGTGTGTGAGGGTTCCATGTTCGTTCTTTGCTAAGATTTTGAAATAATACTGTGACTTCTGCCGTAGTTTTTGCATTGATGAGATATCCTTGGTGTCTGAACGATGACCATTTTGAAGTGTCTCGATGTACAATCGGTGTAACAGCTGATGAGTGGATTGTTTTCAGAATGTGGTCGTCGTCTGAATTCATGTCGACGTAAGTTAATGTTTTCTCGGAAAAGTATTTGCTTATAATGTCAGTAATACAATTCAGTAAACTTACATTTGGTGATTGATCCGCATGATGGAAATTGAGTTCACTCTTACAATGAATGAATAATATGGACATATATATGTAAATAGTGAACATTTTTGCTTGCTGTTGGTATTAGAAGCTTTTTATGGTCGCTGTCTTTCCATTAGACGAGTTGTACGTGTTGTTATAGGTAGTTGTAGTCGTAATAAAACATGGTGCTCTCCCCCATTAGACATTATGCAATCTTAATAAAAGTTAATTGATATAGGAACTGTTTTTACGCTTACTATAATTATACGCCATGATTACTGTAGCTAACGTTTTCGTTTTTATTGCTATTGCATTTAGTGGTAAAAGCCACATTATATTTTCTATTAATTACAGAATAGGACGAAGTTATGGGCTTTTGATTGATATGATTTTAAACTGTTCTTTGTTCTTCAGGTTTTTAATATTCCATGTGTATTTTGTATTATATAGGAATAAATCAATTAATTTAGTAATTGGACAATCAAACTTACGCAAGTTCTTGTTCTTTATGGCAAAATATGAGGTATTTAAGTCACTATTCGAATTATTATTTTAGTTTGACTTCTATATAAACTCATAAACTGCGTCCACTGATCCGCATCGTACGCACCGCATCATCAGCATTGCCTACGGAATGCGTACGATGCGTGCGACGCTTACCTCAAACAACCATCATTCACAGTTTCACACTTCTTTTATGCAGAATGAAAAAGATTAAAAAACAAGCTTTCCACGTTATAATGAACCTTTAGACTTTGGATAAGTGGACCCATCCTTCCTAAGCAACTTCTGCAAGCGTTGTTTGACATTAAGATACCTAACCCAAATGTCAAATTAATAAAAAAATAAATATCTACCTCCAAGGAGTTTGACAAATGCGGTCAAATGACGAACACCGGGCGACCTCTAGTTACATAATATTATTAGCATAGATTAAAAAAATACTAAAGACGGAAACTTTAAAAGTTGTCGAGAACTGATACGTACTCACCTCATAGAGTTTTATAGTTATATTTTATGAAATCAAGGTTATTAAAATCGTTATTTTGTTATGTAACCTTAAATTATTTGATACCAAGATCAAGCTATTAATCATACGATAAAAGTTATTCGCAGGATAAAGGTACCATAAAAATATATTTTGCGACCTTAGGTTCTGGTAATATTGTCAAGGTCTATTCTATTTCCGTATGAGGTAAAGTTTTTGAAATAAATTTGAAAGTTTAGGATATGGTTGCTTGCTGTGTGTCTTACTGGAAAATTGAATATTATTTTGCCCAATCGAACCTAAGATGTCGGGCCACGGTCATAATCTTAATTAGTAGAAGTATTAGTACAAAATTATCCGATACTAGCTTTTGCCAGTTTCACCACCGTTGTCATGGTAAAAAGTAGCCTATGTGTTATTTCAAACCGTAATCTACCCCTGTTCCAAATTTCATCCCGACCCCTTTAACAGTTTTTGCGTAAAGGAGTAACAAACTTTCACATTTATAATATTAGTAGGATAAGTAGGTAAGTTATACCAAAACAAATATTTATTTACCTAAAGCATTTTATAGATTTTATCAGAACTGTCGTCAGACATACTAAATTACGAGGAACTCGACTAGTTTCAAGCCATGCTAGGGACTCATATTAGAGTCTAGTCGAGTACCTACCTCGTCAAATATTTACACGAGTCAGTCGTAATTATTTTATAGGTATTTCTAGAAATAGTAACCAAGTCCTAGTAAATACGGCATTGGAGTATGCTGCCTATAAGTAGGTATATAATGAATTGCAAATGGAAGTCTATATTGATAAATGTTTGTATAGAGCGGATTTAATACGATTTACGCACATAAATCATTCTTAATACGTTTCGACGGCCCCTACGTAAACTATCGAAACTGCAAAAAAGCCATTTTCATTTTATTGCACTAATAGTATGTGGAGATAAAGATCTATTATTATATATATAAATTATGTTCCAATTGTATACCTACAACTATTTTTCAATCGAACAGAATCGTAACTGCATAAAATGAACACATTAAAACATCGAACCTGCCGTTTTCGATGATATACGCGGTTAGCGTTGCGCGAGCGAGACACGAAACTGCCTGTTTCGTCAGTGTTCCCCGAAATGTGAGTGAGGACGCACGTGTATTTTGAGGTTAGGATTACGTTAGTGTTTTTTTTTACTTTTAATTCAAAATGAATAGGAGAGGTATACACATGGTAAATATAATATACTATCGAAAGTGGTAGATTCGATACTGTTCTAGTACAAAGAGCAAATTTGTACTGTCGAATCTACCACATTCGATAGTATTCCTTGATATTTGTACTGAGCAATTTATCGAAAGTGACACATTCGATACTTTTCTCTGCTATGAACACATCGAATGTACCACTTTCGATACTTTACTACGGCAAAGTAATAGACTGTCCTACAATTTCGATAGATATAATATGTTTGTCTTGGATTTTCAGCATCTCCTGTGCGATGTCAATTCACCGACGAAGAGTGGAAATATTTAAATGATATTTACAAAGAAACTGATGCGGTTGACGGGGATTTTCTGTATAACGATTCTGAAATCGTTCCATCTCCTAAATCTGTCCAAGATTTTTATTGTCCAACAAACCAAACCTTTTTTTACATTTGATGGGTAGACGTTTGGCCGCTATCTCACCTGATGGTAAGTGATGATGCGGCCTACGGTGGAGCACGTCTGCCCATAAGCAACCTATTCACTCGGGCCTTGAAGACACCCAGGTTATACCCATCAGGAAACACAGACTCCGGCAAGGAGTTCCACTCCCTAGCAGTTCGCACAAGGAAGTTTGAAGCGAAGCGCTTCGTGCGAGTGGGTGGGATATCTACCATGAAGCGGTGACGCCTCGCCGATTGTCTTGTGGTTCGATGATGAAAAGGACTAGGGGGAATCAAGTTGTGCAATTCCCCCGCACACTCTCCGAAATGTATCCGGTAATAAACGGAAAGGCTTGCAACCTTACGCCTGTGTTCGAGGCTTTGAAGCCGGGCCTCCACAAGCGCATCATCGTTGATGAGTTTCTTGGCACGCCTTTCGATTTGTTCTGGCGCATCGAGCTGGTATTTAGCCGAGCCGTCCCAAAGGTGAGAACAGTACTCCATACAAGACCGAACCTGCGCTTGGTACAGGCTCAGTAGCTGTTCCGATGTGAAATACCGTCTCACCCTCCAGAGGATGCCCAACTTCTTACCAGCCAGATGCGCCTTCGACTTTATACAACGTGTAACAAAAGGGGGTATACATATCAATTGCACGGTCTCTAGATAACATAACAAACGATACGGGAAGGGTTTTTAAACTCATGTTTTCATGGTACCATGTTATGAATTTTTTCCAATCGCGCCGACGCGCGAATCAAAATTAGGTAGACAGGTACTAGGTGATCAGATTGACAGAAAAAATGTTTCGTAATATTAGTGAGTGATCCCTGCAGGGTTGTGACACGTTTGTATGATTTGAAATCAAGAACTATGCGATACCAAGTATTTGGTACTAATTTTTTTTAAACATATTTTTTGCTGAAACTTTGTCTAGAGATTCTATTCAACCTGTATTCATCAGGGCTTCTTGATGTATATGGGTATTTTGTTACACCTTGTATACGAGCCGAAGTTTAGGGTAGGCGATAGAGTTACGCTCAGAAGCTCAAGATGATCCGATATTGGAACGAATACATCTCGGAAATTGGCTCCGTTTGGCAGAGAATAGACACGCCTGGGTTTTGGTAGCGTTGAACTTGACCAAGTTGGCGTCACCCCAATCGAAGACCACCTTCAAGGAGGAGTTCAAACATTCGACCATGGATTCTCTTAGAGACTGGATCTGTGTTCCGCTAGTCCGCGCATCGGACACATACCTTTCAACAACTGTGCTGTCATCTGCATACCCAAATTCGTCGTTGATATGCAGCAAAAAGAGCGTTGCTGAAAGTACTGTCCCCTGAGGACTCCGGCGTTGATGCTAAATTGTTTAGACGAGCAGCCATCAATGACTACTCGGATTGACCGACCCCTAAGGAAGTCAGCAATCCATCTGCACAGATCAGCGGGAAGTCCATATGCAGGAAGCTTGCCGATAAGGCTGTCGTGCCAAACCCTGTCAAAGGCCTTCGACATATCGAGTGAGACCGCTCATGCCTCCCCGTGCTTCTCGATGGCCTCGCTCCAAATGTGGGTGGCATACGCAAGAAGGGGACCTTCTGTGGATCGGTTGCGGCGAAACCCATACTGCTGATCGCTGAGGAGGTCGTTACCTTCAAGGTATGCCAGGAGCCTGTTGTTAAGTACACGTTCCGACGTGACTGAGATTGGTCGGTAATTGTTAGGGTCGGCACGACTACCTTTTTTGGGCACAGGCTGCACGTTGGCCTGCTTCCATGCAACCGGCACTTGACCAGTCTCAGGCGCACAGGTTTTTAAAACCACGGCTGAGATTCCGTCGGGTCCACTGGCCTTGTTCACATCAAGATTACGCAACGTCTTATATACCTCCTTCTATCGGATGCGAATTTTTGACATATTCGTCTCGCAAACTCTATGGAGAGAAGGAGGCAAAGCGCCACCAGTATCAAGACGTGAAGATTCCGCAAATAGAGAAGCAAACAGGTTTGTTTTCTCTACCGCGGTGTGTGCCAGCGTCCCGTTAGGCCCCAAGAGAGGTGGGAGCGGCAGAAGTTCGATTCAACTTTAGTGCAAAACCGTGCAATTATTACGTTTAAAAATAAGTTCTTTATTTTTTAATAGAAATTGCTTGATTAACAATATTTGATTGATTTTCTTCATTTGTCACTAATTCCCCAGAAAAAATAGCAGTAAAAGCTTGACATAAATAAATAGTTGGAAGGTATCTCATATCGAAACTAGTCTTATGTTACCTTGACTTGAGCAATGTAACAATGAATACAATCGAAAGTACCACATTCAATAGTTTACTAGAGATACTTGTCGTGGAAAAGTATCGAAACGGGCACATTCGATAGTAGATTAAAATTTTTTGTCATAGAACACTATCGAAACTGGCACATTCGATAAAAAAGTAACCAGAAGTAACCAAGAAAAGTATCGAGTGTGTAATATTAGAAAAAGTATGATAATTATGAAAAACTACAGTAGATAGTATAAAACACTAATATTTTCCACGTTAGATATACTGGTAATATTGAATATACGAATTTCATGTTTAATAAAAATCTAAATCGAAACTTAGAATCGCTCTCCTGTAAAGTAGAGGTTTTGTAGTTTCGATAGTTTACGTAGGGGCCGTCGGTTTATGATTCATATTATAAAAAATATGCAAAGTTATTATATTTATTAAAATTATACCTACTATATTATGTCCATGAGTTACGACTAGTGCCAGGTTTTAAATTAGTCGAGTTCCTCGTCAAATAATTACTTGAGTAAGCCGAATTTTTTTTTTTTTAGATTGCCTATCCTCTGTTTATAAATGTTTTATTATGTTAATGTTAAGCTTATACTTTAGGCTTATGATTATACTCAGCAGTCGTTGTTTTTTTGCTGATATTATGATAATGACAATGCCGAAGTAATAAGCTAGTTGCCTACTAGTCAAATTAGCAATGCTTTTTTTGAAACATAAAAACTATATTTGCTATGAATTTTGTATAAAATAGTGCGTTATATTATGATTAGATTTTTCCGTCAAATAGCAGACATATTTCTAGAAAATTAGCTAGAAGAAAATCGAAAGTTAAGTATATCATAAAATTTATGAATGAAAGTGTGATATTTTTTTGTATTCATCAAGAAATAGCTATTTTTTTAATGTTAAATGGGCCGACGTTTGGCCGCTATCTCGCCTGATGGTAAGTGATGATGCGGCCTACGATGAAGCACGTCTGCCCATAAGCAACCTATTCACTCGAGCTTTTAACCCAGGTTATACCCATAAGGAAACACAGACTCAGGCAAGGAGTTCCACTCCCTAGCAGTTTGCACAAGGAAGGTTGAAGCGAAACGCGAAGCTATATTTTTAACTGAGTAAACTACCCAATTCCCTGTTTACCTCATTATTCCCGTTATAAGCAAGAAGCCACATAAAGCAGTCAATTTGATGGCGATATCATTTCGTGGCTCCTCGGTGAGAGCTAAGTGAGTTGTTCCTGTTTAGGGCCACTTACCGTCGACATTGTTACCGACTGGATGTCGGTCACACTACAGTAGAGAAACAGTAGTTCTAGAAACTGCAATAAAGTATAATTTTAATAAAGTAATATTTTGTTAGGAAAGATATAAGTACAGTCGAGGACAGATACGCCTGATCATTTTACAATTTTATTGCTTGAACCCAGCAAACACATTAAGCTCTATTTTCTCATCTAATAGAAAGACTATGACATCGCAGCTTAGTGATACAATAGGTACGTGTAATCTCTTAGTTAGTGGTGCGTTTGATGCTGTTCGGCAACGCCGGCGCCGGCACCGCCCGCCACACCGCTTCATTCATGTGGCGGGGCATCGGTGCACCGGTCATGTGGCGGGACCAGAGACCAGATCACATCAAGTGCAAGCAAACATTAACTTAGTAGTGGTCAGGCGTATGTGACCACTATTGTACGTCATCTGAAAGAAATCTTTGGTAATTCCACTTACTTGGCGAGCGAGAGACGACGCAAGCGTTTTTCCACGCCAGCTTTGTGCAAGGCCGTGGCTTAAACACTTCAGTCAAGTCAGCTAGAAGTGTTTAAGCTGAAGAAAGAAGTTAGGATAGATAACTACGAAGTTATCACTGTCCTTCCTGCTTCCACCTATAGAATACCTAAAGACTTTTATTTTCGCAAAGTGAAAAATAATGGAACTTATGTAATGTTGCAACTGAGGTACAATTGGTCTGCTTGGTATATTTAATAAATAAAAATGAATTTACAGTCGTGGTCGATTAAAATTGTATTTTTTTTGTTTAGATAAGATGCGCACGCGCTAGTCAGCGGATACGGGAACTGATAAACTGATGACTTATTCACTTTTTTCGATTAAAAACTAGAACACGTGTTAGTTTTTTTTTATCTATAAATAGTTTATTTATTAAATAAGTAAATAGTTAAGCTAACCTAACCTAACATGAAACGTTTTCAAAATTGGTTCTCCAGATTTTTCAAGTTTCGATAATTCGACACTTCAAATGATTTGGATTGACAATTACAGAACAGCCTAGCTGTTCACCTCTTTTGAGCATAAATGCCTTAAGTAACGTCTTTATAGCAAAAATGTAGAAGTTTTTCAGAAAATTCTAAAGTGGTAATACTGTTTAGTATCTTCATAATATACATGTGTGAATGTGAATGTCTGTTTGTTACTCAATCAAGTCTCGACGAAGCGAAGTATAATGTAATGATTTGCATACGGGACGAGCAACAAATATACACGTAATATGTATAATTTATACATATATGGATATATCTATATAAAGGACGGAAGTGAATTAATTATAAAATTAAGTGTGTCAGTCCTATCGAGGTATTTTCGTCTTTGACCTAAGTATTAAGGATTTTCGAAGCAGATGTAAAAATGAAATGTTGTGGTGATTGAAAATTATAGCTTGAAACAAGTGCGTTGCTATCCTTTTGGGAGAATTGAATTTAATGGTTGTTGGGGAATCGGGGATTGGGAAGATTGGGAATTGGTCCTCCGGTTCCACATCACTCACACAACGAAACACCGCTTGCGTTGTGTTTGTTTCACGTCGGTTTTTTGTGAGGCCGTGGTAACACTTCGGTCGAGACGTTTTATTCGTACCGAAGCATGGCTCTCCTAAAATTGCAAATTTAAATAAAAATCTTAATTCAACTTTGTCTTGTGGTGGTGGTCTTGTTGTGGTGTTATAAAACGAAATCATTTGGAAGTCAATCAATCCAATATTGAAAAATTTACCAAAATACCAATTTCGGGAAGCACCGAGACAATAGCTTAAAAGGTCCACTATACATTAGGTTCATTTACTGCTATTTCACTAAAACTACTAAACCACTTTTGATCAATTATTTAGGTAAATATAGATCAAAACCTGGGTCATTATCCGTTTCAATTCTTAATATTCAGGGTAAACCCACGGCCATTGTTCTAATTCGATTATAAAAGGTTTATTGGTTTAATTACACCAGTCGTTGACTTCGAACACTTAACTGTTAATAAATAAAGAAAACAAAACACGTAATGCGATCGATTCGTCGTACGATTGTCATGTTGGGCATCTGTACCTTTAGTACGAGATTGTTAACTTTTTTTTGACTGCCTCGTTGGTCTAGTGGTCGCAAGTGCGACTGCCGAACAAGGGGTCTCGGGTTCGATTCCCGGGTCGGGCAAAAGTATTACTGGGCTTTTTTCGGGTTTTCGAAAATTTCTCGGTAGTAGCACGGAGTCTGGAATTGTGTCCAGGATATGGCAATAGGCTCACCCCCTATTACATGGGACTTTAATACAAAATGGTGAAAAGTGGGTGTACATTGTATAGCGGCATTACGTGTCGTAATGTGCACCTCTGCCTACCCCTTCGGGGATAAAAGGCGTGAAGTTGTGTGTGTGTGTTAACTTTTTTTTTAAATGTAATGTGTCGACGTTTAGCCACTATCTCACCTGATGGTAAGTGATGATGCGGCCTACGGTGGAGCACGTCTGCCCATAAGCAACCTATTCACTCGGGCTTTGAAGACACCCAGGTTATACCCATCAGGAAACATAGACTCCGGCAAGGAGTTCCACTCCCTAGCAGTTCGCACAAGGAAGCTTGAAGCGAAGCGTTTCGTGTGAGTGGGTGGGATATCTACCATGAAGCTATCTACTTACCACGTGATGGAAAGGACTAGGGGGAATCAAATTGTGCTTTACGTTTAACGAGATCGAAACGAGAGCGCGTTCGGCGCTCTGATTGGTTAGTTCATTCGCACCGGCCAATCAGAACGCCGAAAAAACTCTAGGCAAACTCGTACTAAGGGTATTGTAGTACGAAAGGTATTTTATGGTTATAATCTAGTTTAACATTTAAAATTCATTACCATTATCGGCTTAAACCTTTAAATTTTCTTATATATTTAAGAAGAGCAGATGGCAGTCGTTTCTACACTAAAAATAACTGTAAATTCTAAACGCCTGTTTCACCACCTTCATATTATAAGTGCCCAATAAACTTATGTGACAGATAGTTTATATAAATTACGTTCTTAATCCAAAGTTATCTGATACATAGCGGGTATCCAGACATTGTGAAACAAGTCCTAAATGTAGTTGAAAAATAAGTAAAACTGATGATAAAGTCGGTATTTCGTTATTGTATTACGAATTCAGTTCAATGACATGATTGTACGATCGATAAAGTTCAAAGAAAACTGTTGAACATTAACTACGTATTGAGGTTATGATTACCGTAGATAGTAATATGGTTGGTAAAGGAATCGGCACATGTTTTTCTGTTGTTAGTTTTTTACTTGCGTCTTAAATTTTATATTCTGCATATTCAGTATTTTATTTATCTTATACCTATCTAGAAATTTGGCAGTCCCTATTTGTTTTGCTTCATAAATATGACTTTTTTTGACGGGTGAAACCTTCAAAAGGCGCCTAGCTTTTTGGTGATAAAATTAGGGAGTATAGAATTTTTACCTCACTAAAACCTCCCCAGTAGCCACCAGCTGCACCTAAAGGAGGCACCAGATTCCTCTTAGTAGACTTACTCCGACGACTCGTAAATGTGACCTACTTAAGCATAAAAATATCACCATTGCGTGTGTTGACTTTGTGATCAATAAGTACAACAAAATGGAACTACAAGCAATAAAATCTCAGTTATATTTAACCAAAAACTCCAATTAAACACTAAATAATCGTCTAAACTATACAATTGAATAGTGAAATTCGTGTACAAACATAAACACAATCTCCGAACGCCGGCTTTACGTTTGTGTATCAAAACAACTGCCGGCCACTCGCTTCTAGGTTCGTCCTTAGTTCTGTTTAGTACCTCGCAGCCAAACGACGCATGCGTACAACCGGTGAACTAAATACGCGAGTTTGTTACTAACGAAAACATAAAAAAGAAACTAAATACTCAACTAAAACAAAATCAAGTGAAATCATTTTAATCTGTGAATATACAAACTATTTTTGGTTTGAAACTCTGTGGTGGTTGTTCTAAATTCGAAGTTTGAATTGCATTTGAAAGACTAAAGGTACGTTTCGCTGTTGGTTTATGGTTTGTGTTTACGAAAATAGAACTGTTGGTTGTAGTTATAAATAAAATTGATTTATGTTGCTAAATAAGGATTCTACTGTTTATAATATTATAATTACGTGGATAAACGAGTGAAAGTTAATGTGGCTTCATAGGTAAATGATGTATAGACTTTTATATAGTATATTCTGTGTCTATTTTAAAATATGTAACACATATTCATTGATACAAATTTGGAACACGCTGGTTTAAAAACAAAAATCGATGGTGAAAGAATTTTTCCTATTTAAGGAAATTCGTTGAATTTTACTAGCAGTTTTATAGGATAAATGCGTGAAGAATAATTATTATTTCTGTAATAAAACTCCAATTTAGCATTCAATGTTATCGATTCCGGTGTAGTTCATAGTATTAATAGTTAGCTATGTGTACATATATTTAGAACGAGTTGAACTGAACGCGTCTAACTGCATTTTAGCGAGAACTTACGTCCTTGAACACAAATATGGCAGATATTCAATTACACAATTATTCATTTATGGTTTGGTTGTGATTATGAGAATAGTAATTATTTTGCTAGATTCGTTTTTTTATGTATTCGTTCGTTTATGATTATGATAAAGAATATGGACTAGCCACCGCAAAAAAGTATTTTAATTCGCACCATTCGTTCCAGAGACGAAGGTGTTTAAACATTAAATTTAAAAAAAAAGCTGTTTAATTTGTCAGTTGTTCATTATCAAATTATTTTAGACGCCTTTGAATTTTTTTTCAGCATAAACTATTTTCATTTTCAATGCATTTTCATTTATGCAAACAGTAACAAATTCGATGATTGAAGTAACCATTTGTAATAATAAGTTAATAAGCTATCAATTAAAGATTACAAAAATAATTATATAATTATTGCCCAATTCCCGTTTTTTATGTTAAAAATTCGAATTTTTATTACACACTTTCTGAAAATGTTTCAAATATTACGCAAATAAAGTCTAAATTCCTACGTTTTGACAAATTCATCGGTTTATATGTTCATCATTTGTTGTATGTCAAGCGCAAAAATTAAGAACGAATAATTTGTTAAAATTTACAAAAAAAAAAAATTATTTTTTATTAAAAAGCACTGTATTTATCGAGTTGCATTACATACTAGCGACAAATGTGCATTGAGTTTGATTTCCGGTTTAGGCCAAGGATTGGTAGGCATTACTTGGAATTTTAGAAGGAGATTTTGGGGACTGTAACAGCAAAAGCATCACGAGTGCGATGACGACCGTGTATGAAATTATTTAATTGGGAGATTCCGATAGTTATTAAAGTATTTAGATTAGCAAAAAATCAAATTATAAGATGGGGATTTCCAAAACTGTCTCACAAACAGCTTTCTTAAATACTAACGCATAAAGATATTTGTAAGAATCACACTTATCACACTAATATTACAAATGTGAAAGTTTGTTTGTGTGAAGGAAGTTTATCCGTCAATCATGCTGAAACTACTGGTAGCATCATAGTAGGTAGTTTTCATCAAAATTGATGAAATCGTATTTGTATACAGTATTCAGGGACATGAGCTGAGTTGGGTGATAGGATACTTTCTAATCCGACGGGAACGTTAGGAGAATGCCGCTGGCAGGAGCTAGTATAATATAATTATTAAATGACGCTGCGGTCAAAACATAATTAACTACTAACGTGATAATAACTTGACTTGTTTGTTTGTTGTTATTTTATATTATAATAATGGAGATTTAATTGGAATTTAATGCGTTTTATTCCAATTTATAGTAATACCTAATTATAATCCTATATGTCCAAGTATTATAAAAGGTAATTTTTATAAATTATGATAACCGACATATCATTTATAAGGTTAATTTGTACTCTAAGCTTGATTGAATAATAATTGCACTTAGGTATTTTTATAGGGTAATTTATACCTATAGGAAATTAACTATCTGTATTAATATGTAGGTATTTGAATGAGATTATGATTTTTCATTCCAATATTTCCAATATGTGTATTTTTCTTTACCCATCGAGTACCAATAAACGGTAAGGTACAGTTAAAAAAAATAGAAAGTTACATAAATTATCCTTTTTGAAATCGAAATAAAAAATACGAGAACATAACTCATGTTTTGCATATAGCCGTAAGCGACAATATTCCTATTTATTTCGGCAAATATTAGCAATGAAATTCGTAGAAATAAAAACTATGATTTATTTTATTTTAGCTGTTATTAGAAAATGCCCTGAAGCAATATTTTAAGTAGACCATGAGGTCTCAGGGTCGATCCTCAGGTCACGTTACCTACTATAGTTCAAAGTTCTCATGTACCCCGTTTTTGCAAAGACTCGTTTCTGTTTAGAAGAAACTTTACAATACACCTATAGTTTGTAATAAGTGGGTGTTACATTAAGGGCCGGTTTCACAAAGTCAAAGTCAAAGCATTTATTTCAATTAATCATTAATTCACTTTTGAAACGTTAAATTTAATTGTCCGTCGGTTTATCAGTCAGTGAAGCTAGTAGTTAGCACAGTCTGGATAGTATCTATCTACCAAATTAATATAGATTGTAATTTGCATGAACTATGCCACATAAAGTTTATCAGGTACTTATAAATATGAAGTTGATGAAACAGACCGTAAAACATTTAATTTTATTAATGGTATTTGTAGACATGTAATGCTTTTCAACGTCACTTTTACATCTTTTTTCTTTCCAATCATTTCACATCCTTATGGAGTTTATATTATATCTTTCGTAAGACATAATAAATTAATAATTCTGTTTTTTGGCTTATTCTCTTAATTATTTGACGAGGAACTCGACTAGTTTCATGCCATGCTAGAGACTCATATTCAAGATTTACATTCCGCGAAACACCGCGAAGCTAGTCGAGTTCCTTGTCATAATAATTACGTGAATAAGCCGAAAAACATAATAAGTACTAATCCTTATGGGGGACCAAGACGACATCTGCGTTTTATACAGTTATACACATAGATACTACAAAAACTGATGTTATTCGCACACCGACTGGAACTGGGTGCAGTTGAGCGCGCATCGGAAATTGTATAACCATTGTTGTGACGTCACGAGTCCACTCACCTCCCATGTGGAACTAACTTGTTCGAGCTTGACAAACGACCTCAGGAAACCTAGACTTTAGACTTAAAGACGTATCGCTAATTTACATATCGTGAGTATATTTTTAAAAGCATTTTTGTGTCGGTAGTCGACCTCTAAGGCTTGGAATTTGGGTCAAACCAACTAATTACTGTTTTTGGTAACGTACGAAATAAATGTTTAGTTTGTCTGATTGCCTGCTTTTAGGGACAATACATTTGACAGAGACTGGATTGCAGCTCTCTGTAATAAATCTGAAACTTTTAAACTTCGATTTCCACCATCAAGTCATCTCCGTCATCACGGGCAAGATGCAAGTGTTGAAAAGTTTGCTTTTCGTTGAGATATGTAGGGTCTTGTCTTTCATAACTTATTTTAGGGCACAATACTTTTTCCAGCTATTCACATACTCTTCTTTCTACTTCTTTGTTTTTTCTTCTCACTATTTTTTTAAGGGGGAGTAATGAGATGAGATTAATCGTCCAATGACTTCTTCCGCCTTGGGCCACCACCTTCCTACTCCTGCCTTTCGAGCCGGAGCCCCGGTAATCCCGCTAGGTAGTCCGCAGCTCCGGTTCTTCTCACCCTATAGGTAACAACAGATAATATCATACGGGACAAAACATTGCAAGCATACATGTAACTAATCATGTTTAGTTAAAACTCTTAATTATTTTAAAGGAACTTGTGCAAATACAAGCAATCAGATAATAAAATATTCTAGCACCTTTCATAAGGTGTAGTCGAGTGTGAATTATACGGCCCATCCTGTTGGTTACGTAGCTTGCACGCTTGTGTTGCCAGGCCAGAAAAACTGTTTAGCATCACTGCTTCTATGATTTCTGATGAGCGGTGTTTTGTAATGAACGTCACGTTGTTGTTATGTCTAAATTGGTAGGTCGTGATGCAGGTAATTTTTCTTTGGTGTCATGAATCATTCTGTGAGCATGTAAAGCCGTTGGTCCTGTGCCTGACCTCTCTCCGGTCGTGTCGGTCTGCCGTCCAATCAGGTTCAGAGAGTGAGGGAACAGAGAGTGCACCTGTGTTTGCGCACACACTTGTGAACTATAATATATCCTGCGTACAGGGTTAGTCTAGTTAGACATACTGGTCACTATGATCGAATTAGTTTGAGAGATATGTATATTATTATGAATTGTTTCTTTGAAATTCTGTGTGATTGTATACATCTCTTTATTTGTTCTTTGGTCATATACTCAAGCAAAGGCCTCCCCCTTAGTCTTATACGTCGAAACCTTTTCATCCATTGGATCCCTGCGATTCTGATGATATCGTCAGTTCATCTAACGAGTCAGTCCACCCATATGCAAGTACAAATTAAAATTCGTCATTTGAATCCAAATAAACTTTTATAATAAAACTTCTCAGTAGCAGCACAAACCATATTATCTCTTAAAATAACAGTACATACTCTGACTGCAATTTAAAAATTCATGTCTTCTAACTCGAAATCTTAAGGTCATTTATAAATAACTAAAAAAAAAACAAGATAATTATCAAGTAACGTTCGACAGTCAACGTTTTATTTTAATAAAATTTTAATGCTGTATACAGCATTGGCCAGTAATGAGTTTCTTTCAACCAGTTTATTAACCTTAAGATAATTCTAACCTTACGAATTTAAATTAATTGCTTAGAACAATCTTTACTGTGCCTCTAAAATACTCGTAACTATTATGACAAAGAAGGTTGTCAATAATTTATTTAATACTTCCTCTCTAAAATACACGTGGTAACGTAAAGGACAAAAACACATTAATGACTGCACGGTGGGTACGATGGCTGGGCTACCGCAACGTGTTACGGGTTCGATTCCCGCACGGAGCAACACTTTGTTGATGATCCACAAATAGCGGTATCGGGTCTGGTGTCATGTGTAGGTATGTGAACTTGTGTGTTTGTAAACGCATCCACGACATAGGAGAATATTTTAGTGTGGGGTAAAATAAAACTAAAAGTGTAAAATTACTTCAATACATTTTCCAATTTATAATAAAATCGTACCGATCAAAGTCAGTTCATAAAATTTCACTAATAGGATAGCTTGATGTGCTAGCATTTAACTCAACAAATAAATATTGTTTGATATAAAAAATAATGATTTACGACATTATTAACATTACTGGTTTTTAAGTAAAGGGCAATGACCTAGTAACACAGAAGTTTAACTAAAAAAAAAATCTGCGGCCCTCAATAGGTCGTTAAAAGAATTACAATGTAATTAATTGAGATGTTTCCTTAGTAAAAAATGAGTTGGTTTGATTCATCAATTATTATTTACTTTTTGTTAGGCAAAATTGAGCCATGATAACGTATATGCGAAAATACGAACGATTTACCAAAATCCTTCTACTATTATAAAGGCAAAGGTTTGTCTGCTAAACCGCTGAATTAATTCAGACGAATTTTTGCTTGCTGACAGAATATTGTTGAGGGCAAATCCTGCGCTAGTGTGGTCCATATGTATTCCATAACGTACAAGTTGTCCAATTTTATACGTTTTTTTTTTATGGAACAATAACATGTAAATGAGCAGACGTATATTAAGAGTTGTTGGGGAAATCCTCCGTTAACGTCACTCATACAACACAAGCGTTTTTTCACTTCTGTTTTCGTTGAGGCCGTGGTATCACTCCGGTCGAGCCGGCCCATTCGTGCCGAAGCATGGCTCTCCCACACTTATATGTTTATATGCAGATATAACTACAAGTTAAAACTCGTAAGCAAATAAAAGTAATTCATGACAAATGTAATGTTATGTCAAGGTTTACTTAGATACTAGATAAATACTTGTTTAGTCTTGTGTTAGACCGCGCCTAGTATTCATATGTAGACAAAACCAAAAAAAATATGATTTTATTCTGTACGTCAATATGAAGTGTGGGTCCTTTATATTTGGTGACAAAAGTAACAGTTGATTTTGGTAATGAAAAAATTAGCTTTAAATAATATAACATAAGTTGCCTATGCATGTAATTCCCCATCAAACTTGTATTTGATTGGGTAATTTTAAAGCCTTTAAAACAAGCCTTTAATATTTTAACCGACCTATATTCTGTTGCAACTACGTATAAGAAATGGAGACGATATGAATAGCCTTTTATGAGATAATTCGCATTGAAAAACAATCCACAGTCTAGGGTTAATACCCTAGACTGTGGATTTATATATTAGTACGAGTTTGCTTTATGTTTATCAACGTCGAAACGAAACCGCATTCGGCACTTTGATTGGTTGGTTCATTCGCTCTAGCCAATCAGAACACCGAACGCGTTCTCGTTTCATTTTTGTTCAACGTAAATCAAACTGGTACTAAGGGCACTGATTGGTTGATTCATTGTAGCTGGCCAATCACGGCGCCGAATGCAGTCTCATTTCGATCTTGTACTACTTAGAAGAAATTCGCACTAAGCCCTCTGATTCCTAATTAGAAGTTAATTTTATTTATTTTACTCAGTCCAATTCAACCTGCCACTTTTATCCTCTAAGTAATCCTTGTACCAATTCGATAATGTATGTAATTCTGTAGTCGAACCTACATACATACAGATAAATGCCCTTTTGTTGTCGTCACTTGAACGGTTGCCAAGTTATTGGGTAACATTTAAACAAATAAATCTTGGAATACCCGTACACGCGTAAACGCAAGGTTTATGCTAAACAGAAAGAATTCATTTAAAAGAAAACATTATTTACTACTTAACGTTATTTACTAGTTTGTTCCACTTAGAGCATGACCATTTTTTTACGGAAGTTTTAGGGAAAAGAAGTCGGTTAAAAATATGCTTTTTCCAAACACAACCATAAAAATACATGAATTCGAGTTTAGTTACAATGTCAGAGACACCATATAGGTATCGAGACCCCGACTCGGAGCAGGAGTTGATCGGGGTTGTTTTTAGTCAGTAAGAGTCTGACACTCCCTCTCACCCAAGGCGGGAGAAGATAATTGGATGATTCATCACCTACTCCTACCTAGAAAAAACATATTTATCTACGTCAGTAGTCAAAGACATTATCTTGAGAATGACTGCAGATCAAAAAATAATTCTGTACCAATAATTACAAGGAAGTTTATAAAGAATGCATTTTAATAAAAAACAATCATTTAAAATTGATTAAATGCAAATAAAATGCATTCGTAAGTAGGTCTTACAGTTAGAATTTTTCCTGTTTGAACTAACTAAGGTAGGATTTTGTAGTTAAAAAAATCTCTAAGATTTGTAGCGTTATTTTATTTGTCATTTATAATTATGTCTAGTCATACTCGTATTATCATTAAATTACATCACAATTAAATGTAATTTACTTGGACACGGAAAATTAGATCGGTCTAGGACATTACTAGTACCTATTGCGACATATTTCCTTACTTTGTATCCTAGTATTCAGTATAAATTGGAGCTGCGGACAACGTAAAAGGTTACCGGGGCTCCGGCTGTCAGATATGCCTCACCCAAGGAGGGAGAAGTCTGGAGATTTTCTACAGTTCACTATAGTTTTTTTTTTATAATTTAATCACAAATTTTAAAATTATCGAATGACAGCATGGCCTTTGGAGCTGCGGATAACCTAACGGGTTACTGGGGCACTGCCTGGTTTTAAGCAGTAGTAGAAACAAGGTTTTGAAGGACATGCCACATTTAAACGGCACCACTCCAAACTAACAATTGCCATTTTTTAAGCATTAAATCTTATGTCGTATATATTACAAAGTTGATACAAAAGGGCTGTAAGCAAGCGGTCCATGCGTTGGAAGCGCGCTTGCAGCTTTTATATTGTTCCCAAAGCAAAAGTCAATGAGAAGTAAATGAACGATTTGTAAAGTAAACGAACATAAAAAATTGCGTAATGTACCTTTTACTTATTCAATTTTATTTAATATGTATATTTCTTAAACGTTACATTTTAAATTCTGAGTATTAATTTAATTCAACATGGAATCAGAAAAAATGTTCAGCAATTTTAGAGTCCACGATTATCTCTCTAATCAAATATATAATGATTTTTTAATTAATCATTTATTGATTTATTTACACCACATCAAATTATTCAAACCACCAACCCATTATTGAAGCTATCAACACAAAACGTATTGCGGTCACCAACGACTATGAATCACCGATTCTTATTTACAAACATTCAAACACAATTTCAGAATAAAACGCTTAATTTCTGTTTTTTATCAATTTGACACATATTTTCGTTATGATAACGCGGTGTTGTGTCGCAATATAACGTGTAGGAGTAAAGTTATACATGCTATGTATAACCAGTATAAAATGATCCTCGATTATGGGAAATGATCATATCGACACCCGCTAAGTATAAGTATGTATCTGCCAGATACACGAAATGGTTTTTATTGCATTTTTAGCTTCAACGTACCTGTATCTATCCAATAAAAAAATATCAAAAAAATTGTAACAGCCGAACATGGTTTTTTTTTCAGACGCATAAGTATTTATCTGAATTAACTAGGAAATAAATACAACGTACAAATATGGAAGTTCCAGTTAAATAGTAGTACGCGGTGGGATTGAGACGCGGAGTGCGGGCATCTGCCGCTCGCTCAGTTCTTCGCGGTAACAGCGAGCGGCACGCGCGAGCGAGCGGTGCGTTATATTTTATTTATATAATTATGTCAAGTGATCGCTATAAATTCTTAGTATCGTTAAAGCAAAATGCAATTAAAAGGCGACAGAATCTCACCATGTCACCACCAAATGAGATTTATTCGTCACCTAGACAAGGTAAGTCCTAATGATAATTATTATGGAATTTTAGCCATTCCCGGTGCATAAGTGTGTATCTACGTAGTTACACATTTATACACTGGATTCAATTTTAATTGTAAAATGTATCTAGGCACTTAACTACTTATTCCATGGATATCGCGTAAAATATTCGATAAATATTCCATTGAAAAAGTGTGGATGTGGCAGTTAGAGTATTTTGATACATTCTAAGACCGGAGTAAAATTATCTATGTGTTATAAAACAAAACCATAAACCTTTACAAACAAAATTTCCTTGTAAACATAAACCGTACTTAATTTTAAACTCAGTTACCAAATTTCAAACCATAAATCCTTAAAATGACAAAGATATGACAATTTATAATTTTTGCAATCTTAAATTCGCTCTCCTGTAAAATTTAACTTTTTCAGTTACTTACTTATACTTAGGACGTGTCGATATAAAGCGAGATCAAGATAAACTGGTTATGTCTAGCTCGATGCGCAGTCGTGTGTACTGTATATAACTGATATATAAATACATATATATATATATATATATATATATATATATATACATATAGCTGAGGTCAACCACATTCTACGGTGTATATGTTAGGTTATTACACTTTAGAATGTAACTAAAATTGTATAGACAACCATTGAAGTGCAGTCTAGGTTTTTGGTTTTGAGAGCTAGAAATTATGGGCGGTAATGAAATTATTACACGAGTATGATTGGTTGTTTCGCTTGGTTATATGATATACGAGAATTCAATTCAGTTTGTGGTTTGATAATATAGCTTATCTGAAGATCGGTTTTAAAAACAAAACTGATGATACGTCTGCAGGACTGCGTATTTTATAACTAGCTACTTCCACGTGGTTTCACCCACAGCTCGGCTCCTATTAATCCCAACGTGATGTTATATAGCCTATAGCTATCCACAATAAATAGACTATCCATCATAAAACAAATTTTCAAATTACTTAAATATATTTTTTTAAGTGTGGGAGAACCATGCTTCGGCACGAATGGGCCGGCTCGACCGGAGTAATACCACGGCCTCACAGAAAACCGACGTGAAACAACGCTTTTGCTGTGTGAGTGAGGTTACCGGAGGCCCAATTATCCAAATCCCAGATTCCCCAACAATCATTTAATTCCTAACTCCCAAAATACCGGCAACGCACTTGTAACGCCTCTGGTGTTTCAAGTGTCCATGGGCGGCGGCGATTGCTTACCATCAGGTAATACGTCTGCTCGATTACCGGCATGTCTCATAAAAAAAATAGGGTTTAGGAATTCCGGAGATTAGCGCGTTAAAACAAACTCCAGCATCATAATATGTATTACTAAATATAGATGAGTTTTTAGTATCTCCATTCATAGGTAAAACTAGTAGAATTAATGGCAACAATTTCCTTTTTTGTTTGACCTCCTATTACTAGGTCAGGGGTAACCTTAAGTCAGATATAAACAATAAGTTAAATGTCAAACTTAAACACAAATTTCATCAAAATCCGTCCAGCAGTTTCTGCGTACTTGCCTAACAAATACCTTACTACGTAATGCTTTTGTAATTTTAGAAGAATATAGTAGTGTTAGTCATTCTGTCATAAGGAAGATTTCTTCAGACGTTGGCCCTGGCTCGCGAGTCGTAGATCACTGGTTCAATACCAAGCTGATGCATAAATTATTTAATTACAATAGAGATGGTTTTACAGTCTAAATTAAATTGCCTACTTATTAGATACTCTCTATTACAAGTAAAATACATATTTATTTTTATATTAAACGATTTTAATGAGCTCTATTAGTCTAACAATAATGGAGGTAGTTATGAAAAATAAATATTGTAATATTATATGATCCATCTATCGTTAAAAAGGGGGTAAAATTCTAATTACTTTTGACCCAAACAAATAAACGGGGCAAGCTAAACAAGACCGTTTAAAAACTATAAACATCCATTGTTGAAAAAACCGGCCAAGTTCGGACTCGCTCATTAAGGGTTCCGTAACATCAAGTTGACATAATATAAAGTTTAAAATATTGGTTTTACATATTTTTGTATGTACGAAAAGTTATATTACGGTTTTTGAAAATGTTTTATTTCTTGACTAATAATGATATAGTCAAACCAATTTTACGTTGTAGTTAAAATTCAATTAAATATATTTTTTTCAGTTTTCTCACTCTCTTATTTTCAAAGTTAGAGGGGGGACACATACTTTCCACTTTGGAAGCGTCTAACTTTCAAATGATTATTTTAGTTTTAGGAATTAATGTCTTTTTTAAAGACCTATCCATAGACACCCATCACGGATATGTAAGCTGAAAAAAATTAAATATGTATGGATTGCCCCCTTGAATTTTTAAATTAAATTTATTATTCAGTTCTAATAGCGGTTACCGAAATACAATCTTACAAAGTTTCAACTATTTAAGCCCAACAGTTTTTGAAATAAATGGCTGTGACATACGGACGGACGGACGGACGGACAGAATAGACATGATTTATCTTAAGGGTTCCGTTTTTTGCCATTTGGCTACGGAACCCTTTAAAAAGACCTAATTCTTAAGAGGTGATTATAATCCCCACACTTGGAGAGGGTATTGCAATTGGGTTGTACCGAAAATTTACAGTAGGTATGGTGCTGTTTTTCCGTGACTGATTGCATATAGTTAAAAATAATTTACTCGTAGTTAAAATTCATTCAAAATATTAAGAATAAAACTAATAAAGATCCAAAGGTGAAGGTCACAAACTGAAAAAACCAAAAATAATATTAACTTATAATTTAAAATAACAAAAATTTTTGTAAACTAAAAAATCGCATAGGGGTTATTATACAGTCCAAAGATCAACCTAGACGTATTTAGCGAAAACCTGTTTTTGCTATTTTTATAATCTGCAAAATAGAATTGATTATCTTAACCTACTTTCTCCTTTAACAGTTTAACGACTAATCATTGTGATTATAATCGCCCATTTATATAAAAGTATAGGCATAACAAATATACCATATATAAGTATATATATACAGGTATTTATGTAAAATACATTACATAATATTAACTGTGTAAGTAGGTGAATCAAAATACTATTTTGTCTTTCATTTAAAATAAAATAGATTTTTGTAACTGATCTGTTTTTACGGCAACTACGGGGAGTGGGAGGATAAAAATAATTAAACGAGGATAAAAAAAAAATTATAGTGACAACAGTTTATTTTTACCTACAAGAATCATCCTGTCATACAGTTAACTGATTATGGTCATTGACCTTTGGAATCATGATAGCCACTGGGAAAAATACCTTCAAACTGATTTATAGCACTTCCTGAAGACCAAGTCTAGATTCCCCTACATGACACACATCAATAAAGATTATAATCAGAAATAAAAATTTGCAAATAATCCATGATCTTTAGTATAATTTTCAAATATGGTCAACAAGGAAATTACGACCTTGTCGACATTAAAAATGTGGTCGACGCGACGCTTATAGTATTTACTAGTTCTGTCCCAAGGTTTCCGTCGCGTGCTAGTCTAGTTTATACGTAAACTAGTATACATATGTATAAGCAATATAATAAGTACGTATATATAGTATAAATAGCCACTTATGGGTAGATGAAAAAGTGTGTCGTAGTGGCCCGGAGATTTAAGACACCCGCTTCATAATGCATGAGCGCGGGCTTGAAACCTACCAACGACAAAGTACTAATGTGACTTTTTCCAAGTTATAATATGTAGTTTCTAAGTCAAAGTCAAAATCATTTATTTCAAATAGACCAGGAAGGCACTTTTGAACATCAAAATAAATATTATCATATTAACAACGTCTGTCTGTCGGTCAGTCCTATAGTGAAGCTACTTGCTCGTTCCAAAGTTTAGATTCTAAGATTATTTAAACATCGTGAAGGAAACCTGGGCTCATAATTTCTAACTATATCTAAGTTTGAAATCGCCAACCTGCATTGAGCAAGCAACTCGGAATAAGTCACATTGGTACTTTGCCGTTGGAAGTTTTTTTAATACACGCCTCTCATGCATGAGAAGCGGGCGTGAAACCTCTGGACCACCACAACATGTAACTTGCAAGTCCTTAAAACATGTTGAGTCATATATCCAAACTTACTTACTTAGATTTCTATTACAAAGATGCACAATTTAAGCAATCTATTAACACCTATCATTATGTTATGAATGTATGAAGAATTACGTATTTTTGCCAAATCACGATGACTTCGCAGTAATCTGGTGACCTCACAAAAACCTTTTTGTTGTTGTTGCGAATTCATCTCTAGGCCACAATAATTAGGAAGTAAAGTTTGTCAATTCAATGGTTTTTGTTTTTGTTTTTTAAAGTAAAAAAATGTATTCTAAAACTTGGAATGTGCGTGTGGTATTGTCTCATTAGAAGTATTTAACTGATTTAAGTGTGTGTGTGTGTGTGTGTGTGTAATTACTACATAGTTTCGATTGTGAGTTTGAGTAGGTATAGTATTATTATGTTTCTGTTTTAATTTTACATAAAACCGAGGATACACTAGGGCCTTCCACGTGCGCCTCAAAGACCGTCATAGATGGGGCCCAGTAGGGCTGATGCCTGATCCAGAGCTGCGGACTACCTAGCGGGTTACGGGAGCTTATTTCGGCTTGAAAAGCGGAGTAGGAACGGGGTGGGTTTTAGTCAGTAAGAGTTTGACACTCCCTCTCGCCTCGCGCAAGGCGGGAGAAGTCATTGGATGACTTTGCTCCCTCAAAAAAGGACAAATGCGTAGTTTAAAACGACTCGCGCTCTCCGTAAACTGCCACGCATTATGTTAAAGGAAAATCCAGTTATGACATCTCTTTGTATTTGCTTCGTGATACGTAGATCAGTTGGTTAACAAACTATGCAAAACAAAAATGTACAACTACCGACTTACGTTTGTAATGTTAACGAGGAACGTCATACGACAAGTAATAAAACTAACCTCTTGACATTTTGAATAATAAACTATTTTTTTAATGAAATGTATGTTAAAGAATCAGTGGGTACACAGGACTACATGTCATCAAGCTATACATAACCAGTTTATTATGGTCTCGCTTTGAATGATTTTTCCTCACGTGCAACGGTCAGTTTATACTGGATATGTATAGTTTCATGTGTACATTTACTTGCACTTTTTGTTCGGTATTTTTAATGACGAGTTTATATGAAGTTATTTATATCACATTGGGTTTTTTAAAATTATATATTTACTATGTAGGCTTCGCCCGCATTTCCTTGTATAAAAAGTAGGCATCCAATCACCCAAGTCAACTCATACCCTGTGTGTATACTAAATTTCATCAAAATTCTTTTAGTAGTTTCAGCGTGATTGACGGACAAACATCTAAACAAACAAACTTTCATATGTTATAATGTTTTTGTGTTCACAATAATGACGATGTAATCGTTAAAATATTTAAGGTCGTTGACCTGTGGTTTAATATGGCTTAGTTAATTTATCGGTTAAAACATTACAAACTTATTGTAAGGATACGGGATAAAGGAATAAATAGGCTTATCCTCTATTATATGGGACTTATAACATAACTGATGAAAAGTGACTATACCTAGGTATGTAATTGTTTGGCGAAATATCTCGACTAGTTTTAAGCCACGCTAGGGTTCATATCCATGAGCAGCATTGCTGTGAGTATGAATAAGACGTTAAACAGGACGAATGAATTTAATAAGTTTTACGAAAGTTATAATAGGCATCTACAAAATAGGTATTTTCTACCCATTTAAATAGTTAAACTTACAATATCTGAAGTGAGTTTCCATGTTGAAGAATAAACATTATGTATAACTGTTAACACTGTGAATAGTTATAACTGTAATTAATATAATACGTCAATATATTAATCTTACGTCTATAAATATTTCGCAATTAACACCTATTATAGTTATTTGTTATTAGCTTGTAACGTATATTATTCACGTTATAACGAGGACTTAAGCAAATACCTGAATATTGTAAATGAATTACAATTGACAATTTGTTTTGTAAATAAAGATGAAATAAATTTGATGAAAATAAAAACCACCCCGTTCCTACTTCTGCTGAAAAAAAGCCGGAGCCCCGGTAAACCACTGGGCAGGCCGCAGCTCCGAGTCAGATCTACTGGGCCCCATATGTGGTGGTCTGATGGCTCTTTGAGGCGCGCGCAGAACTCGAGGCTCCGACCCATTATTTTGTGACTACTCGAACAGCGACCACTTTTTCTGATTTCATATTAATTTTGGAATTTGAATTTATTTTAATGGTTAAAATTCTGTTATTATATTACATTTAAATAAATTACGTTATTTTATTATAACATGTAAAAAACGTTATTTTTATACACCTGATATAAATATTTTACAAGTATTATCGTAGAACAAAGACATGTTTTCAATTTTCATAAATAACAAATGGAGTTAGCAAGTAACTGTTATTTCTATGTAACATATCAAGTTATGCATTGACTAACTATGTTATTTGTTTAGTAGTTACCTAAGCTATGAGTGTATGAGGAAATTATATATCTTTACATTCTCTATATAAGTTGTTATATGTATAAAAAATACGTTACTACCATAATATATTATACAATTATGTCGGTTTTCCTTGAGGGTGATTGATTGTATATTTATTTATTTTACTAACTTTTTTACGCGAATTTGCTTGGTTAAGTCCTTCTCTGTAGGTACTTTAAGTGTATATAGGTAGGTATGCAAAATATCTAGAAGATTTGTTAATTATATAGAGACTACCTCGTTGGTGGAATGGTCGCAAAAGCGCTTGCCGGTGAAGGGGGCTTGGGTTCGATTCCCGGGTCGGGCAAAGTATTACTGGGCTTTTTTCGAAAATTTCTTAGTAGTAGCACGGAGTCTGGAATTGTGCCCAGTATATGGCAATACGCTCACCCCCTATTACATGGGACTTATAACATAAATGGTGAAATTTTGGGTTTACAGTGGCATTACGTGCTATAATGGACACCTCTTCCTACCTCTTCAGGGAAAAAAGGTGTGACGATATTTGACTTCTTACTTCAAACATTACCTATTATTATTAATTACATATTACCTAGCTCATAACATTTAATTTTAATATTGATTTTAGCTTGACACTGCCTTTAAGGACATTTCAGACATTAGCAAAATTTTAATTTGACTTGAATGACAGCTAACATTTTCTAGTTAAATAAAGTTATATTTTTCCTTATTGGATGTCCTGAGTTCTAAGGTGATGTAGTTATGACAGTTGATATGTCTAGCTTTGCGTAGAACATAATTTCCTTGTTATTTCTAAATGCATTTAATTTTTGGCCTTGTCACACATAGATTATGCAGATATATTCAGAGCCATGTAAACTTGGAATCATTTTTTATTTTATATTTTGGTTTTAGTTTAGAATCATGTTGAATTTTTAATGTATAATCAGGATAAACATATTCTCTTGTAGGTGAAAAACAAGCTTGATTTGTGTTTCCTCATCTAGCAACATAATAGGGTACGAGTGCTTGTAAATTATTTTAAAATATTAGACACGTATTTTTTAATTTCTCACAGAAACAAATACATATAAATTCGAATTGGCGTCACTTCTAGATACACTACTAAACTTTAACCGTTTTATTTAGATAAAATGAATCAGTATTGAGTAATGAGTTTTATTTAGATAAAACGAATCAGTATTCAGTATTGTTACCTATCTTATAAGACAAAATTAAAAAGTACGTGTCTAATATCTTTTTATTACCTAATTAACGAACTAAATTGATTTTTAATTTATATACCCCGTCATCATCTCTATTATTAACTAACTTGAGGAAACGACACAACGCTTCGCTTCAAGCTTCCTTGTGTGAACTGCTAGGGAGTGGAACTCCTTGCCGGAGTCTGTGTTTCCTGATGGGTATAACCTGGGTGTCTTCAAAGCCCGAGTGAATAGGTTGCTTACGAGCAGACGTGCTCCATCGTAGGCCGCATCATCACTTATCATCAGGTGAGATAGCGGCCAAACGTCGACCCATTAAATGTAAAAAAGACGACCATCAGATCCAAACTTATACCACATCCAGCCTATGTATAGCAACATCGCCTATATATATCTATGTACATAACTATGTACTAGTTCATACACGTGACTGTTCGCAGTGAAAGGTAACCCATTCATTTGGAACTACACGGTAGGCGCGCAAAACGTGATTCCTTTAAAGTATTTACTTCGACAGAACTAGTTCTGTAAACGATTTAAGCTATGTGGTAATGACAGAAAAGAATACACATTTGGCTCCACCCTGTCCTTTAATGGGTGGTATAAATGCCGACTAAGGGAGACAAGTGACAACCAGAGATTTCCACTAGACATTTTTTCTGGTGTCAGTCACCGTAAGTCGTCCTTTTGCTATGTTACGTTGCTGTGGTTACCTTTGGCTTCCATCAATAATATTCACACATAGCTTAGGACTGGTGGAAACTGATTCAACGTATTACGTATTTTACGTGAGATATGAACCGACTTCATATCTCACTTAACTTCATTCACTAAAGGACTATTATAATTGGCACAGGCTGCACAAAAAACTGTAAATCAACCTAAACCTTTAAACCACGATCACCAACTCGCCTGTAAAGCATGGATATTCTGAATTATTTGAAGTTGTCAAAGTCCAATAGAACTACAGAAAATATTTTTTTAAATAATGTTGTCATGGATATTGAGCCTAGAACTCAATTATAAACGTAATTAATTGTCTAAAAGACCCACGGAGAGGCCAACAAGGTTAAGTAAAAAAACATGATTAATCTCATGTTTTTATAACATGTAGATATCTAATAAATATAATTTATCATCAGTTAATCCGATTGGAGAAAGGACAGACAGACAAATTGCCAAAATAAACTTCCGTTATCCTTTTACCTAACTCCTAGAAGAACAATTATCTAAGCGATATTAAACTGTATTTATATAATTGGCTAAGGTGCTTATTTGCATGCTAGTAGAATACTAACAACATGTATGTGCTAATCTCAGGAACAGCTGAACCGATTGTAATGATTTAATGAAACATCGCAGATAAGACAAGCGATCACGCAAACTATGATATTATAGGCAGCACACGCAAGCGTACCTGCGTGCAAAGCTAGTGAAATGAAGCTGTGTTTAATTCAAGGAGATTTCAAATGATACATAACATATGATAATAATTTAGAAACAAATAAATACACGGTTGCTACTGCTTGATTACACGCACTATCTCTACGATTAACAGGCTGGTTGGAGATTGCAGTTTAAAAGGCTTAGGTTTGTCAGAATGTTGTGTTAAAGTCTTAACCACAAAAATAACCTAATGCTAATCACTGGGTAAATCTATGCTGATAATTTTCCACCACGGATTGGGCCCAGTAGGGCTGATGCACGACCTAGAACTGTGGACTACCTAACGGGTTTACCGGGGCCGGTTGCCTGAGTAAACGGGGTGGTTTTTAGTCAGTAAGAGTCTGACACTCCCTCTCGCCTAGCTCATGGCGAGAGAAGACATTGGATTATTATCCCTCCTTAAAAAAAAACTGATAATTTTGTTAAGATCTCAAGTGGGTTTAAGGTCTCATATTGGACCGTTGTTTTTTTTTTACTTACGATTTTGCAATCAATTCGCCAATTAATCAGATAAACCAGTTACTTGCCACAGCTATCCATCATAGGCTTTTTTATTTAAAAACTAGGTAACCCTGAGAAATGAACGCGGATACTATGTCTGATGCTATTAATCTATTTAAGGTGGACAAGGCATACATTGATGTTCAGTTCCTCGCTGTTCTAAGGTTATAACCATATCTAGTTATTCAAAAGGACTTTGATTTCGCAATAAATTACTGCAGACCATGATTGTTATGTATAGGTATAATTCTGATTAATATTTGCAATAATAATGAACTGGCTTTCGGTTCATAGTTCACACTAGTAAAATTATTTAACTTACTTAGGTTCTGCCAGCGGTTTTGTCCACGTTCCCAGAGATAAAAAGTAGTCTTTAATATGTTATTGCATAATCTACTACTTCCAAATTTAATACCGATTTTTTTAGCCGTTTTGATGTGATTGAGTGACAAACGTGTAAGTTCCTTACCACAAGACATCTGTACACATTTTAAACCACAGTTTTTCATGTCTGTCTATTATTTTTTCTTTAATACTAATCTTACCTTGTCTGAACGATTAGGGACTCTTACCCGAGAGGTTTTCTTAGGCAGCTATACTTACAAAAATTCGACCACAAGGCAATTTACTCGAGGTCCTTTCTTCATGGTTATACACCAAAAAATTCCCCGAACTACAATATTAGCAATATACACAAGTATTTAAAATATCTGCAAGTCATGTTTAACCTTAAACCTAAACATAGAATGCAATACAATCTATTTTCGGTACAATAGATTGCAAAATTGCATGCTGACTTGCAAAAAATAATATTGCGTGTCGAAGAAACAATCTATACGCAGACAGACAAACTTGACCCGTATGTGTGTCAATGTCGTGTTTGTTATTAATTTATGTAATATTATTATTGTTGGCTAAATTTCTGTTTAATTTGCGTATGTATTTGAATTGCAGCATTTAATATTTTCAAAGCTAAATAAACATCGTGCAGTTTTATTTATTCTTCTAATTGCATTTTTTGTTTAATAGTCATTGAGAGACCATACACACTACTTATATTAATGAGACAATATGGTTTATTAACAAAATTGATCGAGGAGGTCGCTCGATCAGTTTCAAGCTACGATTGGGATTCATAACTATGAACAACATACGTGACAACCGACGTCTCTTCACGCGGCCACTTTGTCAGATTTATGCTCTTCTGACAACTTACCGACTGCCACAGACGTTCCTAAAATATCTGGTTCTAAAAATTAACTTAACCTAGTTTCTTTATAAAAATTACATTTTTAATTAGGTACATGTAATCCAAGTTTAAAATATGATGTAATATTGCTATACTAAAAATAAATATAAAACGTGAGAAATAACAGACAATAGGAAGAAATAAATATAATGCCTACATTTCGAAGATTTCAAGATTATGTTGATTGATGACCATAGACATATTTATAATCTAGTAAATTAATGATTTTTTTTTAAATATATTATATAGAAATAAGTGTATGTCTGCTTGTTTGTTTGTCCGTTAAAATGCGATTGTGTACGAATTTTACCAGTCGATTCCTAAGGAAAGTTTAGGGTGTAGGGTACATAATTATAATTTGTTATGATTTTAGCAAATCGAGTCTGATTCAGGAAATTCTATTTTTAATGACTAACTGTATTAAATCAGTGACTAAAATAAGACCGGTTACATTGTACCTGCGTCATTGGAATAAAGTTTCAATTATATAGCAAAAAAAGTAAAACTGGAATTAGCATTTTATTACTTACTAGCTACTTCCGCGCGGTTTCACCCGCTCTTCTCGGCTCCTATTGGTTATAGCGTGATGTTTTATAGCGTACAGCACTCCTCGATAAATGGACTATCCAACACAAAATTAATTATCCAATCCGGTTCAGTAATTCCGGAGATTAGTGCGTTCAAACAAACAAACAAACAAACAATCAAACAAACTTTAGCTTCAGCTTTATAATATTAGTATAGATATGTTTCTGGTTGCAGGACTTGGCCTTGGCATGCCAGTGTGATACAAAATGTCGAGCCCATTGGAGGTGAACTCGCGAGCTTTGGGACGAGCGCACCTCTCTCATCTACCCCAGCGCCCGCCCGTGAACCTTAGCTTCCAAGACCTTAGCTACACTGTGCAGAATGGAAAAAGTAAGTTTTTCTTTCTTTTAATGTCATCATCATCAACAGCCTATAAGTGGCTTCTGCTGGCTGACGAAAGGCCTCTTTTCACACGGATAAGGTTTGAGCAATAATCATCAACGACGCTTGCTCAATGCCGGTTAAAACTTATAATTAGAAATTATAAGACCAGGTTTCCTCACTATGTTTTCTTTCACTGTTTGTCAATGGTGATTAAATTTTAGACAGCGGATTCGCTCGCGTTTCCGTGGAATCAAAATAGTCTAGATATATTCTTCTAGACCATCATCTACTTCGGTTCTAAATTCCATTCCGAATTCCTTTTCAGACGTTTTAATGTAATTGAGTAACATATATACAAACTAACACACAAACAATTCGCATTTATAACATTAAGTAAGATCTCCTGCTTATGTTTTCATAATTACCTAATCTATTTGCCAACTGTAATATTTATATTTTATATTATACTATACTAGCGACCCGCCCCAGCTTCGCATGGGTGCAATGGTAATATATTATGCATATAAACCTTATTCTTGTATCACTCTATATTTAAAAAAACGCATCAAAATCCATTGCGTAGGTACTTTTAAAAATTTAAGCATACAAAGGGACAGAGAAAGCGATTTTGTTTTATACTATGTAGTGATAACAAAGCATATTATGTTCAGATGAATCAACTAGCCTGAATTTGTTTATCTGGGTGACAAATAACAGATAGTAGGCACTTACCCTATATAGTATAACACCAGTGAGTATTTATCTTAATGTTTTGCGTTTTAACAGAGATGAGTAACCATTGAATCATTGTGTTGACAGCTGTATTATTTCCCGTTGATTTAAGTACCGTAAAATAGATTTCAAGGGGTTAATAGATGCAGGAATGGGGTGAATAGATGTTAGAACATTTTCCAAACATTTATTCATTCCTCGAGTTCTATTCAGTTTTTGGTGGGTACACCAATTATCTGATTTTTGAGTTTCTGTTTAGCTACGTAGACCACCGAGACCGTGACCGGCGATGACTCCGAGACACGCCTAAAATAAAACAATATTTTCATGAAATCTGTCAGGTTAGCTTAGATAATAGAATTACTTAGAAGTAATAGAAGATATCGCCCACCTTCAAAAAAGGTTCTTTGGAACCTTATCATAGAACTGTCTATCAATCTTTAGCTATTATCAGCTTTACTAGCTGCCGGGTTCCTATAATTTACTACATTTTAAAATACCGTAGCAATTACACGTAGGAAACTAGTATAAAATTATTTGTATGCGACCTCAGTATAATTATATGTGCAGGTAAAGTACACAAGACCTAGACCTACGCCCAGCCTTGCACTTGTTTTTCTAGATTTTTCTAATTACCTGTGTATGTAAACTGTTGAATACAATTACATAAGAATACAGTAAATCAGACATTCATTGTTTAATGTATGAATATAATGTAAAATTTATAATTATGGCTATCGGCTTACTGGTTTCAACTTCAACCCAAGCTAAAGGGACAACTCGACTAGTTTCAAGCCATGCTAGAGGCTGAATATGAATTCAAGAGCAGCATTTCGCGACATTCAATAATTACTTAAACTATTCCTATCTATTCTTTAGTAAAAAAAATTGCTAAGTTCTCCGAGCAAGGCAGTAAGTCTGATATTCACTAAAAGCAAATATAATTCACACTTGAGAACTCAGTCAAAGAACAAAATGTGTTAGAAAATTGTTCTTAGATCAAAGAAACTATTATAGTTGCAAAAGAACTGTTTAATTATACAAAGAACATAAATAAACATTAGGTTAATAGTGGAGCGATAAGCGGACATGTTAGAGTTCGCTATCTACATGACAATGGGGTCGCGTTGCTTCCGTTACAATGACCAGCAAGCTATAGTAGGGACTAGTGACATTACACTGTAATAGAAACTATTTTTGCGCTCATTAGATCGCACTTTTTTGATATTATTTGAACACTTCAAAGTAACGTTACCACCCCTTATAGAGGTAGAGTACATCGGAGAGCTTGATGGCAACTGGCTTACCTCGAGATAATTGACCTCCTTGTTATTTGTTTGAGAGGGGAAGATCATCCAATGACTTCTGCCGCCTTGGGCGAGGCGAGAGGGAGTGTCAGACTCTTTCTGACTAAAAAATCACCCCATTTCTATTCATGATTTTCGGTCTGGTGCCTCGGTAAACCCGCCAGCTCAGTTAAATGGCGCTGGTGATGCATTAAATCCTCTGTGGACTATGATTGTTTGAGTGTCTATTCTTCTTTTGTTTTTGTTTTGCGGAGTCGGAACAATATTGCTATCTTACATTCATTAACTTAAATAAATAAATCTATCTATCTTTATTATATTGAGCCGTCCTCTTCCTATCTATTACAAATATCTTTTTAATTTGCCATATTTAACGAAACTAGCTGTATAGTATCATTGATTAGGCTTTTTTTCAATTCACTTTACCATCTGGCGAGTTTAGATTTAAGACTAGACTTTTGTAAATTTTCATAAAGTATAAAATAATATACACAGAATTTCGAAGATGGGAATGAAAGATCAACAGAAGTTAAGATAACAATATTCCAATGAGAATCGGAAACTGGCTCTTGTTGCATTGAAATACAGCATATACATAGTTACAGTATAGCGTTATGCATCGCGCGGTGCATCGTATAGTTGTGTCTATGCATCTGTAAACTGCGGTTACAGGACGTTGACCCCAAATTGTTGCAGTTATGTGTGCATCTATACTTAGATGTCCCTATTAAGACAATGCGCTAACGAATTAACCTTGCCATTTTATATACTACTTAACCAATCTTTTGAAGAAGGCGTTTTTCCAGATTTGTTAAAAAAAGCTCTCATAAAACCGATCCACAAGAAAAATATAAAGACTGACCCAAATAACTACCGTCCAATCGCTCTCCTACCAACAGCCTCAAAAATATTTGAGAAAGCTATGTGCAATCGCGTATATGCATTCTGTGAGAAATACAATATATTCAATGATAGCCAAAATGGCTTTCGCAAAAACCGATCCACCGTTTTGGCTGTTTATAAATATATAAAAGAGGCACTCAATATAATAAACAATAAAAAGTATGCTGTTGGATTGTTATTAGACATGACAAAAGCCTATGACAAGGTTCAGTTCGATATATTATTAAATAAACTATATAACATTGGCATCCGCGGAAAAAGTTACGAATGGTTTACATCATATTTAAAAAACAGAGAACAAGTTGTAGAAATAGAACACTGCAATCATAAATCAAAAGAAATAGAATTAATACGATCCCAAAGCATACCTGTAAAAGCTTCCATACCACAAGGAAGTGTAATAGGGTGTCTGCTATTCCTTGTTTACATAAATAATCTCCCCAATTATATCAATGAGTCATGCGTATTATTCGCCGATGATATCTCTATTTTAACATCATGTGATAACAATATAAACTTAAATCAAAAACTTACTTCTATACTAGACACTACTACACACTGGATGAACGAACACAACCTAGAAATTAACTTCAATAAGACAAAAATAATAACCTTCCACCCTCGACAAAAAATACCTATAACAATAAATTTCGATTACAATGGATCAAAATTAGAAGCAGTAAATAAATTCACCCTTTTAGGCCTTGACATAGATTCACACGTAGATTGGAAATCGCACATTCAAAAAATAAGAACAAAATTGTCTAAGTTTTCTTACGCCCTCCGTGAAATCAAGAAGGCAACAGACCTAAAAACGGCTATAGTAACGTATTACGCATACGCATTTGCGTGGCTCAAATATGGAGTTATTTTGTGGGGAAATAGTACCGACGCACCTACACTATTCACTCTGCAGAAAAAAATTATTAGAATATTAATGAATATCAAGGAAACAGACTCATGTAAACCCCATTTTATAGACCTCAGAATATTAACCCTGCCTTGCCTCTACATACTCGAAATTTGTAAATTTGTACGTAACTACCCCCAATTCTATTCCAAAAGAGGAGATATTCAAAATAAAATTACACTCAGACATGAAAACAGACTAAACATACCCACTTCACGATTGAAAATGCACTCTTCTGGTACACATGTTATGTCCATTAAAATATACAACAAGCTTCCGGAAGACATAAAAATATTGCCAAAAATAATATATTTACTAATAAATTGAAACAATTGCTAATAACTAAAAGCTATTACACTATTGACGAGTACTTAAACGACAAATTTCAATAACAAAAAATCTCTGACATAAAACAATAGATGACATTTTTCATTTTATATTTAATCTTTAATTAGTAACTTATTTTTATATCGTGAAAATACTATTAAAATGATTAGGTACACTATTGTATTGTATGTATTAACTTTAGCCTAAACCTATATATTATATTTATAAATTTTAATTTACTATTAATTTAAAGAAGCGCCTTCATCCTCTCTCCTAATAAAATGTAATTAAATAAATTGTAAAAATCCACTTTGCTGTGCCCGACAGGGTCCATAATTGATTCTATGCTTAACATACCAACTGTTTTTATGTACACATTATGGCATGCAATAAAGTATTGAGTATTGAGTATTGAGTATTGAGTATTGAGTATAGATGTAAAGGAACTAGAATAGACCTAGTATAATATAGCCTTTAGAAACAAAATATTGAGGATTTTCCTTCATGAGACCTGATCCTATATTTTTTAAAAAGATGGGAAGTAGATTATTTTTGTAGTATTCATAGTGACATACTACGACATATATCTATTATGGAAGATACGAAAAGAAATGAATGAATAAGAAGACAGTCTATGATAGATACTTGTAACAAATCCAAATTCAGTGAAATTGAAAACCTATAATGCTTTTCCCTATCATACAAATGAAAACTCTTTACGTATAATATCAACTAATTACTTCAGTTAAAATAATAAAATTGCAATGTTTACACAGTACCAAGTAAAGTAAATATATAAACATTAATGAACAAAATTGGGGTCATACAACTCGTCACGTGAATGACCACACTAAGTTTACTACAGGCGGTGCGCAAGCGCCGTGCACCGTGTTGCACCGCCGCGCCACCTATAATTGCTGTTGCCTAGAGAACGTTGGTCAATCTTTAGAAAGCTGCACGTGACTGTGAAATAGTGACGTGCAAGGATGTTGTGGATTAGTATCGATAGAAGATGTTTGGATGTGATGGGGGGATTGGGCTCAGCTGTTGTGATGATGAAGAAGCCTTTGGCTAACATTAGTGGACCGGTATCCGTCGATCAATTAAAGCTACCACACCAATCGATCGATAGTCCATCGATGCCATCGATCGACATCAGTCGACATTAATCGATTGGTGTAGTAGCTTTAATTGATCGACGGATACCGGTCGACTAACCAATCGATCGATTGCCGGTCGATGGCATCGGTCGACGTAGATTGATTATATTCCGGCCGGAAACTATCGATCGACATCGACCAATCCATTCTACCATCAATCGACGATCGCTCGATTGGTGTGGTAATACAGTTTTGTACGTCTTCGATATTCAATTTGGGTGATCGAAGACATATATTAAAGTGTTTATAGATACATGAGCTTCCCAATCACCGGTTTATTGCATAGGGACCACCCTATATTAGAAATTACAGTTTTGTGTAACAATACTATTGTTTTGGTAGGTAAACATGTAAAGTGTGTAGTACACTTTTTGTTCTAGAATGCCTAAATCTGGCATGTTACAGTAGTTCTTGAAATACATTTTATGGTTCAAAACAGAACTGCTGAACAAGGGATCTTGAGTTGAATCCAGGTGCAGCAGAGTAGAACGAGTATGAACATACGTCGGGTATAAAAATAGGCTCACTAAACTAGATTTCGTGCCAAACCACTAAAACCGCAGTTAGTTCCACAACAACAACCACACATCGACACAAGTAAATCAAGTTGGTTACCTAAGTAACTCGTTTTATCGATAGTTTCGCATCACTAAATCGTTGCACGTGACTGTCCTATAACTCGATTGAGAGTAGAATGCACCAGCACGTGTTGACCAGTGGGAAACTGCAGCGAAATCCACTATGTCTTCATGTCAGTTCTATGGAATGAGGTTAGTGGTATATACTGACATTTTGATGCAATACATTGGCAAATATTGCAGTTTGGATGATTGTGTTCGGGGAATAACGTCTGATTTCGGTAGTTGTTTGTCGTTTGTGTTAGTCATGGGTAATCTGTGTGAAATACAGTGTTTGGTTTGCATTTATATGTTTAGTCTGTTAGTATTTTACTGAACAATTTGTAAGTATTTTTTAAGTGTGCGCCCTGATTAGCTTCATTCGGCGGTGTAATGTACGTGAAGGAACTTTTAAAAGGCCTGGTCGCCAACCTCAGCACCGGGTAAGGGGCCTCTAATAGATCGGCTCCGGAGCCCCCACGGTTCTTTATTGAGACCTAGACCGAGAAACAAACCCTTGTACAAAAATAATGCTAAACAAACAAGATACAATTTCATCTAGTAAACAAACTGTGACAAAACTTCACGCATAGAACCTATTTACACATACATTTCAATCTTTAATGCTTTGTTTCAAAACAACCAATATAGCCTCTCATTTTCTTAAGCACCTAGCTTCTAGGATAAGAGAACAACACTCTTGGATCATGACGAAATCTCTTTTGAAAGACGTTGCCATAAAATGTATGGGTGTAAGAAAATGCATGGAAATCGGATAACTGCATTACTGCATGTTTGCGAAAGCCGTACGAAGATGGTTGTTGCAAAATAGGTTAGGATGCAATTTGGTTTTTTGCATAGGTACATATTGTAGTGTGGGTTTTAGATGTATGGGTGCGGGGGAAAAATAAGGTTGTAAAGGAAGGATTGCAATAGATTCAAGCTATCCAATTTATGTATTTGTAAATACATGGAAATTCAAATTAGGTGTTTGTTTTCGATGAGCAAATTGCTATCACCAAGTTGCTTGCAAAATATGCAGGTTATCCTCTTTGCTTTTTGGGAAGTTTTTGTTCAGACTACATCAACGTCATGCCTCTTATCCCGGAAGGGGTAGACAGAGGTGCACTTGCACATTACAGTACTTATACGGCCATTGTATACTACACTGTACAGTATACTAAGTTTAAAATGTTAAATTTTAATTTGGTAATAAACAAATAATTAGTGTTTTGTATCAATTCTATGTGCATCTATCTAGGTATCAAAGCTAAGCATTGCTTAAATAAAAAGACAGGATGATTTGTGTTTTCCTCATATAAACATTATAATGTTATTTCATCATGAAAGTAACCTACTTACATTTTGGTGAGAAAATCTTATGAAACGTTTGTAGAATTTATTAAATGTCTAAGTTACATAGGTAATGTAGTGTTTTGGATTCTAAGCACGTTTGTTAAAGGTTTTCGGTGAAAGCGAAGGGCCTGTGACCCGTTTTTGAGTGCCTAAGTATATCACTTATCTTTTGTCGTCGTTGAAAATTGCCTCATCGGTGTTAGAGTTCGAGGTTTCATATCAGTAACCTTAGTACGAGTTTCTTTTACGTTTAAATATTCGAAACGACAGCGTATTCGGCGCTCTGATTGGTTGATTTATTCCATAAAGCAAACTCATACTAAGGGTACTGATTAAAGTGTCAGTAAGAATTTTAATAATTGTTAAGGATTTGCTAAGGATTAAGGATTGTTAAGAATTTTAATAATTGTTAAGGATTGAATTATAATTGACTCGATGCAGCTAGCTTAGTTACTAAAGTCAAATTCACATTTTACAGTTCAATTATACATTTTATACATGGCACTTCTAGAGATTTTAAGCTATCAACTACTATACTGAGAATTTTCAAAATAGATCCCTGTTTTATTTTGATGAACTCTCCTTACAGTAGTTGAACCTACGGAATTACACTAATGACGCATTATTCACACAAAAATACTAAACAATATGCCTTAATGGAAGATACTTAACATCAAAATGAATGGTTTCTTTCAAAGAATTTAACATCTGCAATTGTTGTGACCCCACCTGACCCAACACTATTGTTTTAACTTGACAACAGCAGGTCATCATACCCTACCGTCAAATGTCTTTATTTGATATTCAACTTTATTGTTTTGTAGTGAAGTCGAAAATTCAATGACAGTTATTGTCAGATTGGGGTATGTTGACCTATTGCCGTCTGTACTTACTAAAGTATACATTGCACAAATACCTAATTACCTGTTGTTGCTTACTTTTTATTGAACTTTTTGTACGTCTACTTAAAGTCGGTTTTTGCATAGATAATGGTAGTTAATCATCGGTTGACTGGCAATTAGGTTTAGCTGTTAATAAAAACATTGTTTTGATAAATAAATAGAACTTTGTTTTGATTTGGACCACCTTGAAGTACTTAGTTGAGATTTAAAAATAGCATCCAAAATATGTTGTACTTTCGTCAAAGTCGAAGCAAAGTCTTATTTATGTATAAAATATCAAAACCAATTACTGTTGTCTTGCGAAAACCAGAACGACTAGACCTTTTAGACATAAAAAAAGGAATATAGACAAATTGACTGCACGGTAGGCATGGTGTCTGGGCAACCGGCTATCGCACAAAGTGCAGCGGGTTCTATTCTCACACAGGGGAAATCTTTTTACGATTAACAAATTGTAATTGCTCTGATCTGAGGGTTTGTGTGTCATGTGTATGTGTGACATAGTATTTCTGTAAACGCATCCACCATAAAGGAGAGAATCCCAATGCGGAACAACGTTCATGAACAATGTGTAAAAAAAAAAGAAAAACATATAGGTATAACGCAAATTAATCGACGAAATTGGATAGGTAATCTTTTTCAGTCCTATATATTATTTTAAAGACAAAGGTTTATGTATTTTATATTATGTAAATGCACCTCTGTCTATCTCTTCAGGGTTTATAAAACATGTTATTACCATGCTCCCATAAGCCATAAATCTAAATACCATCTAGCTTAGTCAATGGTTTTATTACATCCTTGGGCACCATTAAGTCACAGACACCACAGCTAGTCAGTAATTGACAATCTCCGAACCTTGAATTTAAGATTTTGTAACATTAAGGTTCTTAGTTCAACAGATATTATTTTTGTTATGAAATGGACAGTTTTGTATAGATATATCTTAAACCCATGAAATGGACAGTTTTATGTTACTCATAAACCCTGTAGGTAATTTTTATTTAATTTTGTAAACAGGTTCTCCTTATAAGGGTATTATGACACATCTTCTTATGCAGGTTAGCCTTGAAATCGACGTCCAAGTAGCACACCAAATCGGCAAAGTATCAACAGTTATCAGAAAAATATATAAAAAAATAAGGTTATGCACTTTTTAAATAACAGTGATTTATGTGTTATCCACGAAAAAATACACCCTGTGCAAGTATCTTGACTATTGTAGTTTCAAATCTTTATTTTTCGTCTGTATTCTTGCTTTCGTTATCCTGAATAGTGTTATCATGTCCTCTAAATAGATTAGAAAGTATATGTAATAGTATAATAAAATTTATTCAAGTTGATGCAGTTGTTTCGGAGTTATGCACGTCTTTACGTTACAATAATTATAACCTCTTATTCATACGTAAGACATGTAAGTAAGATAAATATTTTGCACATACTATAATAAGGCTACGGTACATGGTTTTTTCTAAATCTTAAATCTATTTTTGTAGCCAGGTAGGTTACTTATGTTAAATATAAATTCAAAGAACTGTTAATTTTTTTTTAATTTATAAATAAATATCAATCTTGTTTTTGACTTAGATTTTTTGCTATATATTTCAGGTAACTAACTAAAGTTTATTTCAAGAACTTTAAAAGAACAAAAACTATGATGATCATTTATTTATAGTACTGAAGGTTTGTCTTCTAAGTAATCTTCAAATGTTGTTAACCCACGTAGATATAATCCATTTTAATTTGTTTTTTTTTCATAAATAAACTGTAAGTACCTACTTATTTGTTTTTGAAGTTTAAGTGTAGGACAGCCATGCTTCAGCACGAATCGACCGCAGTAAACGGCCTCACAGAACACCGACTTGAAGCATCGCTTGCGTTAAATGATTGAGGTTACCGGCCAAACGACCCGCCTTCCCAATCTTTACAATCCCCGATTCCCCAACAATCCTTCAATTCCTAACCCCCAAAAGGCCGGCAACGCACTTGTAACGCCACTGGTGTGTCGGGTAAATCATCATCATCAGCCGAGAGATGTTCACTACTGAACAAAGGCCGGGGAGGCTTTTGTTCAGCTTTGTTCGTATTATATTTAACTAATAATTAACGCCATGAAATCCACTACTGAATTAGGAAAAGGAAAGGAAACTACAAAGAAATACATACTAAAAAGAAACTAGATTAATTAATAGCAATTAACTTTGCGACGTTTAACACGAGAAAAAATGTATTACGCGTTTTGTAATCACTGCATCCAAATGAATAAAGATGTATTTTTATTGCGTTTTCAATCATTGTCCGGTTTGTAGATCTCATTGGCGTAAACACGATTTATAATTATGATATCTTTGCATAAAAAATATTTGCAATTTAAAAATGACTGAAGCTATGTGTTGCTTCAGACTATAATCTACCCCTGTTCCAAATTTCATCTCGATCTCTTCATTCGTTTTGACGTGAATTGAGTTAAACAGACAGACATATGAACTTTCGCATTTAGAATATTAGTAGAATATTATTATAAAAATATGACGCGCTTGGTTTTATAGCCACATTTTTTATGTATTAATAAAAATAAAATAGTTAAGATACCTATTTTTTTTAAATGGCCAACATAGACATTCAGGTCACTAAGTAAATATTACCTATGTTAGGTATATAAATCTGAACTAGCTACCAAATTATTAGTTTAAGGAAGAATATTATAATTTTTAAACGATTTTGAATATATTTTTATTACATTGATACAATTGACATCATGAATGACGTTAACATTTTTTTTATGACATCATCAGAATTGTTTTTCAATGCAATTCGGCGAAAAACACTTAAATGTCATTTTAATTTTGACATTTTGAAAAAAAGCAACTAATAACTAATTTATCTAGCTGTCAAACTGTTACAAGTTTTTTCTAGTTGACTTTTAGAGTTCTAGTCTTTATATATATGATTTATTTTTAAATAAATTTCGGTTTCAAAATTCCCATCCATTAATTTTTTGTATTTTTTGTGGTATAAGCCGGTAAACGAGCAGACGGATCACGTGATTGTAACGTGAGTGTATCGCCGCCGCCCATGTACACCCGAAACACCAGGGGCGTAACAAATGCGTTACCTTTTGGGGTTAGGAATTTATGAGTTGTTGAGGATTCAGGGATTGGGAAGATTTTGAAGGGGGGTACCTAATGGGGCTTCCGATAATCTCACTCACACAATGAAACAACGCAAGCGTTGTTTCACGTCGGTTTTCTGTGAGGCCATGGTATCAATCTGGTCGAGCTGGCCCATTCGTGCCGAAGTATGGCTCTCCCACAGAATGTTGTTAGAAAAGTTCTTGCACGACATTATAGTGGTGTACTAACAGTCGTACTCAGACTTATTTAACGGTTACTTAACCCATTCCTTGGAAATAGATTTTGAAACAAAATTGTTACTAAGGTATAGTTTAAGTAAGCATTAAATGACTCTGAGTGTGGCAGTTAGTTTATTGCCATACAAAGGACCAAATTAAAACTTTGTTTCTGCTGAAACAAAAGGTAATACCTATGTGCGGGTCGGAGGGATCAGGGTGTGGATCGTTTCCTCGACGTATCCGCGATGTGGTCAGGGAGAGCCAGTGGACTGTATGATGATGGTGGAGAGAAATAACTCTTGTACTGATTTAGCACAATACTTTAATTTTCCATAGGTTACAATGATATTAACACCGTAGTGGAATGACTTTACGCGACTACTTAATCGATATTAACACACTCTGACGATACATTTGATAATACGTGAAAGGATAATTACGACACTTACATAATGACGTTCATTGACACACTAAGGACGGCTCGGAAGGAGTCGCCCTTATATAGGCGGGCCGCGCAAACAAGATCGTTCCTGTCCTGGGTGCACGTCGCGGGCGTCGCCGCGTTACCGACAAGTTCGTGCAAGCCCAGGAGCATGTTTAAACCAGACAGCGGCGGCACGGAACAAAGGATCGCCGCCGCTCACCTTTGATATTCGTGTTTAAACATGCTTTTTAACAGGAACGATCAGGTTTGGTACATGTCGCGGGCGGCTCGCCACCTTACATTGCTGTCGTGCACATTTCTCCCGCCGTCGCCATCTGGCGACTCCTTGGTGGGCACGACAATGCGCTCCGCTGGTCTTCGGAGTACGAGTCCTGTGGTCATGCTACTCGTACCTCTCCATCTTCGTCTGGTAGCACCTGCGTTACCCTTCCTTTGGGCCAGGTGTTACGTAGAAGGTCAGGGTCGGAGGTTACGACGACGTCTCCAACCTTGGGTGATGTGCTGCTGCCGAGGTCTCCCGCCGGTTTCAAAGGCGCGGCAGGCACTCACGTTCCCATCTTCGCCAAATCGGCGACACCGGTGGTACGAGCTTCCAGCTTATAGACCACGTATGTGACTCACTACCTAAACCTAACCTAACCTAAAGCGCTTAAGGCGCTTTTACCTAAGTCCCTATCAGCCGCTTAGGTAGCGTTGTCACTACATACTAATTGAGGCTAATCTATACCTATACCTACTTATGACCTAGACCTATAAATTAACCTATACCTAATTCCTAAACCTAGATCTATATCTATACCTAATACCTATATCTAGATCTATATCTTTTGTGCCTATCTACGGGTACAAATATAGAACCATAATAATTTAATACATTTGGCCGTACTTGATTGACTAAACGGGTGTACGGGCACTTAGGATTTATTATTTCTTTATTTACGTCCTGTACCGCTTTTATTTTCCCGCGCAAACGCGAAGTACCTGCGCCGGCGCTGTGAGTACTTATCACTGATAACGAACTGTCGCACGGCGTCGCTCTGTTATCCTGTGTGGCGGCGATCACTTTTGGTACTTCGGCGCGTTGTTCGTTCTTATCTAGGCGTTCTAGGGTGCCTAGATGAGACTTGAGTACTGTAGGTGCTTCTTGTTTTCTCTTCTTGAAGCTGTTATCGGGTAATCGTCGGCTCTTCTTTTGTTCTAGGATGCCTGAGGTTCGTTGTTTTAGATCTTCTCTAGGTATCCTAGGTTCTAAACATACTGGTTCTTCTTTGACTGTAATGTGGCCGCAGAATGTACTTGTAACTTTGTTTACTGAGTACCGACATCCATGTAGTACCCAACCGAGCTTCGTGTACGATGCTACCGGTTGGTCGCGCGCACCTGTCCGTGTCTTCGTGGCTTCTAACAAATGCCAGTTGTCTTGACCAATCAAAATCATTGGTCGCGCGCGATCATAAACGAGACTGCTTCGTATGTCGTCCAAATGCCTACAATTGTTTAGGTCTTCGGTATGTACAGTCTGCGCCGTGACTTCCAACCTAGTTACGGTGCGCGCCGCCTCTATCTTCTGCGGGGCGCTATGGTACTTGCCTTGTATGTGGAGGCTTACGGTTCGGCTTCGCTCGTGCTTGAACTCTGTGCCTAAGCCTTGTATGCACATAGAACTTTCTGGCCCATCTGCACCTAGGATGTCTGCTACCGACGCGGGTATCAAGGTGACTGTACTCCCATCATCTAACAAGGCGTATGTATGTAGACTAGCATATGGTCCGCTCAATGTCACAGGTACAATCTTCAAATACGCGCGGCGATTGTGACGCGAAGTTGTTTCCCGCGCTGACGTCACGGACTCGTGTGTCGTCATCGCTGGCTGCGCTGTGTTTACATTGCGCTCTTTGTGCAACAGTTTATGATGCTTCATGTTGCACTCCTTTACGTCACAAGTAGGCGCTCTGCACATATTTCTTCTGTGTTTACTTCTTAAACATCTAAAACACATGTTATTCGATTTCGCTATATTCCATCGCTTATCTATGTCTAACTGTTTGTATTTACTGCAGTCTGGTAACTTGTGGCCGTGCTGCTTGCATGCCGGGCATCGCTCACTTGATGTTTTCTGACGAGTATTTACCATAAACGTGCGCTCAACTCTGCGCCGTCGTCGTTCATCAATGGCGTTATCCCTATCTCGCTCTGGCAGTGCGTACGCGCTACACTTGTCGGCCTCTTCATTCAAGAACATAGATAAGAGCTTTAATACGGGAGTATCTTCAAGCTTTTTATTTGCCGCGTAATCGTACCATTTATGTTTTAATATTGGCGTTAACTTATCTATAATACAATGCGACATTTCGGGGCTATGTAAATAGTGAATTCTATTTAGTGCTTCTATCGTACCTACCGTGTTTGCAATACGACTAGCAAATATACAAATATCCCTAGGGTCCTCCTTTAATCTAGGTAATAATTTAACTTTATCTAATTCGGTCATTATCAAAGCCTCAGGCCTACCGAAACGTCTTTCTAGTGCATCTAGAATGACCTGGGGGTCAGATTGACTAAATAATAGACACCCTACAGCTTCCTTTGCGGCGCCTCTGAGGCTTATCCTAATCCTAGCAACATTTTCTACGCTAGAAAAATACGTGTGTGAGTCACAATACGCGGCCTTATAAGCTATCCACTCACCGGGTTTTCCGTCGAAGACTGGTAGCCGCTGCATGAACTTCGGGGGCTCTCTCGAACTGCGCATGACCTGCGCTAGTGCCGCGGCGAGGGTTCTTACATCTATCAGTTTATCACTTACATTATCGTGTGACACTTCACTCGCGATATTGCCCTTTGTATTCGCACACACACTTTCACGCACTTTGCTGTAGCCGTCGTCGTCTCGTAGCGGGTGCGCGCCCGCCGGGACGCCGGTGTATGTCGCTATCGCTGCGTGGGCTGCGTCTCTGCTGGTCCTCCCGCCGCTGGCGTCGTGAGGCGGCGGCCGAGTCTCACCTCCGGGTGGCGGCGCGGGTCGCGCTAGCCACGTTCCAATCCTCACGGAGGCGAGGTCGTCCTCCAGCTCTTCGTCGTCGCTCGACTCAGCTTCGACTCTGAGGCGCTGTAGTTGTATTTCCTGCAGTTCTACTTCTGCCTGCGCTTGTCTGAGTTCCATCTCAGCCAGCCGTTTTCTAGCCTGCAGTTCTGCGAGGCGCTTCTTCTTTGAGTATGTCGAACGGCGTGACCTGGTATCGCTGGCTTTGAGCGTGGCGTCGATGTATGTAGTCGTCGTAGACCCGCTTCCTGTGTCCGTCACTCGGGCCGAGCTCGATTCTGGTGCCGGGGTGGTGGCACCCGGTCCGACGGTCACAGAAAGCTCTTGCTGGGTCTGTTCTCCTCTGGACTCTCCACTACGGCTGCGTGTTAACACCATGTTGCTGGAACTTGATTTGGCTCTGAAGGACCAGAATGTGCGGGTCGGAGGGATCGGGCTGTGGATCGTTTCCTCGACGTACCCGCGATGTGGTCGGAGAGCAAGTGGACTGTATGATGTTGGTGGAGAGAAGAAATAATTCTTGTACTGATTTTACTCAATACTTTATTCCATAGGTTACACAAATGATGATGTTAACACCGTAGTGGATTGACTTACGCGACTACTTAATCAACGTTACACACTCTGACGATACATAGACTTTACGTAACAGGATAATTACGACACTTACATAATGACGTTCATTGACACACTAAGGACGGCTCGGAAGGAGTCGCCCTTATATAGGCGGGCCGCGCAAACAAGATCGTTCCTGTCCTGGGTGCACGTCGCGGGCGTCGCCGCGTTACCGACAAGTTCGTGCAAGCCCAGGAGCATGTTTAAACCAGACAGCGGCGGCACGGAACAAAGGATCGCCGCCGCTCACCTTTGATATTCGTGTTTAAACATGCTTTTTAACAGGAACGATCAGGTTTGGTACATGTCGCGGGCGGCTCGCCACCTTACATTGCTGTCGTGCACAACCTATATAAAATATTTCTCTGGTTTTGTGGGCCTAATTAATATGATTGCAAAACCTCAGTCGTGTTTTTTTTCTAATAAAAACTGGTCAGGCAATGATGTTGACATTTTTATTATTATCTAGTAACAAAAATGAGACGCCTATCATTTGATACAGTCGTGTGGATTTGGTAATTGCTTACTGTATATTTATCAGTATACCGATTCATATTATTGTATATCTGTGTCAACACAACAAATTCTAAACAATTATTAAAAAATAATTACCAGCGGCCGAATTATGAACTCTTATTTCCAGTCAGTTTTCGCCGTGAATTGAATTGCCTGGCTAATTCGTATTATGAACACAACCGCCAGCCAGGCAGTGGTCACGTGCTAATACAAACCCAGATTTTCTTGCATAGGTACTTTGTTCCACAAACTGTATATTTTTACCTATCAAACTATTATATCAGATTTAAAACAACCAATTCATACAACATTTGCTATTTTACGTAAAATAGTGTCGGAGATCAGCCAATATCGCCAAGATGGTATCTATTTTCATGGAAAGATTTAAAAAATCCAAAATAGACATGAAAAAACATTACAAGGTCGTCGTTTGCGTATTTGCAGAATGATAAATTATTAAGACCTGTTTTTGGTAACTGCAAAAAATATAACTGATCATAGTTATTTTCCTGTATGATGAAATTAATGCCATGAGGTTAAAATTCCTAGCTTATTATTAATTTAACAGAGTTGCTTTTATTTATTTATTTATTTATTTATTAGGTTCACCAACGAATGTTTACACTAATGCATACTTATAACTATTAACAAACAAAAATAAAGTGTAACATTCACTTAAAGGTAAACACCACAAACACAATATTAATATATTTCTAATCTAACCAGACAAATGAAATGACTTATATTTATAGTTTATAACTAACTTATATATTATTATTACAAATCAGACAGGAATTTTATGATTATAGATTTGATCTTTGCCAGTGAGTCGTGATGCAAGTCAACTAAATCACTACTACTGTTTATGACCTTGCAAAAACGGGCGTAGGGTGAGTTAGAACCCAAAACAGTTCGTCTATGTGGAGGACAGAGTGGAGTGATTGATTTGCGTGGGATTCTTGAGGGAGCACGCAAGTTACATAGTGCTAGCAGCCTAGGGCACTCAATATTGTTTTTCAAAATTTTGCAAACAAATATAGCATCACTAAGTCGCCTCCTTTTGTCTAAACTGCACATGTGAAAGTGTTTCATACGTTCTTTATAGGATGGCTTTTTTCTAGCTATACCAGCCGAAAATGCTAAGTGCCAAAGGAAACGCTTTTGGACACGCTCAAGACGCAAGCTATGTACCGCATAGTGTGGTCGCCAAACCACACTACAGTACTCCAATCTGCTCCTGACAAGACTGTTATATAACATTATTTTAGTTTTAGGCTTACGGAATGTCTTACAATTTCTTATTACAAAACCCAACATTTTGGACGATGTTTTTATAATGTTATCCAGGTGAGGAAGAAAAGTTAATTTCCTATCGAACAGGACTCCTAGATCACGTATACAATCTACTTCTTGTATTACTCCTAAATTGATGTGATACTTTGAATGTATTATGCTATTTTTTCTCGTGTATTTTACATGGTAACATTTACCCGAGTTCAAACACATTTCATTATTTTCACACCATTGAATGAGCCTATTAAGATCCATTTGCAGATACGTAGCATCTTCTTCAGATTTCACCACACGGACAAATTTCAAGTCATCTGCATACATAAATATCTCAGAGTTTTGAAAGCATTCAGGTATGTCATTTATAAAATAGTTGAATAAAACGGGCCCAAGATGTGAGCCCTGTGGAACACCTGAAGAAATTTTAAAAACAGAAGATTGAAAGCCGTTAACTACTACGAAAAAAGTTCTATCAGTTAAGTACGAACTCAACCAATTCAGCAATGTGCCAGTAATGCCGTAAGCCCTTAACTTCTGTATTAATATTTTGTGACAGATTTTATCGAACGCCTTGCTGAAGTCAGTGTATATGACATCTGCTTGGTGACCTGAATCGATAGCTTTAATTAATACTTCAGTAAACGGCACTAGATTTGTGCTTGTGGAGCGTGCGCCTACAAATCCGTGTTGATCATCGCTTAAATATAACTTTAGATGGTTTTGAATGTATGGGCAGACTAGTGACTCGAATATTTTGGCACACGTCGAAAGAATTGAGATCGGTCTATAATGTGATACCATATCATCGGTGTCCGATTTATGTATGGGAACTACCTTTGCTATCTTCCATTTTGACGGAAAAACGCCTGTAACTAATGATCTTTCAAAAATTTGCATGAGTGGATAGACTAACGCTGACGCACATTCTTTTATAAAAATGGGTGGGATTCCATCTGGACCTGCGCCTTTGTTACAGTCGAGGTTTTTTAATAATTTAAACAGAACTTCAGGATTTATATCAGGGCATGTTAAGCTTTGGCTGTTATTCTCTAAAGAAATTAAGTAGTCAGGTATCTTGTATTTAGTTCCAGTATTGTGATCAGTTATGTAAACAGACGAGAAATAGTTAGCAAACATCTCGCACATCTCCGTACCATCAGATGTAGTATTTATTCCGTCTATCATCGTCACAGGATATGCACTAGTTCCTCCGCGCCTGGCTTTTACATGTGTCCAAAACATTTTCGGACTATTTAATATTTCCTCTTCTATATTATTGATGTAAGCATTATAACAGGTAGTAGCCAAAGTATCACAGCGTTTACCAATAACTTTTAATTCAATTGCATCTAATGGATTTTTATATTTACAGTATCGCCTTCTTAACCTATATTTTACATTTAATAACTTTATCAAGTTTCGACTAAACCATATCGGATATTTACGGGTTTTTGGAACGCGCGGTGGTATAAATTTTTGAATGGCCATTTGCAGCGTCTCGTAAAAGGAATCTAGCATCTCATTCACTCCCTCTCGTCCCTTGAAAATTTCAGTCCAATTGAGTTCTAAAAGAAATTTTCTTATACATGCATAATCTGCATTTTTAAAATTAGTTTTTAGCTGTGTATTATTATATGGTAACTTTGCTCTTTCATTAAATGCTATGATTATATCTAATGGTGGATGTTGCTGATCAACGTTGGATAGTGGATTCATACTTTCGGTGACACCACATAATGGATGGGTTGATAAAACTAAGTCCAGTATCCGACCCGCGGCATTCACCACCGTGTTAAATTGAGTAAGCCTGTTAACATGAGTAAAATCAATTAGAGTTTCGTATGTACTGTTCACTGCGGTATCATTATTTGTGTCTCCGACTAAACGCCAATCAATACCACCCATATTAAAGTCACCCACAATATAAATATTTGTATCTTTTATATGCTCAAAAACTGCGCTACAATTATTTAGAAAATACTCTAAGGAAGAACGGCGTATAGGTGGTGGTAAATATACTGCGCAGAAAGCCAATTGACGAACACTTCTCGATAGCGGCAGTTTTAAAGTAACCCAGAGGTCTTCACAGTTACTTTCCCAGTGTTGGACATGTTTAGATTTAAGGTTTTTCTTGACAGCGATTAAAACACCGCCACCTTCTTTACCACAATGCAGACTGGAGCTTTCTCTGTCGCGTCTATATACCACGTATCGTCCGTCAAATAGCTCACTGCTCAATACAGAACTGTTCAGCCACGTTTCAGTCAGAATTACTACGTCATAATTGTTACAGACAATGTTGCGATAAAATACATGTGTTTTTGTCCTCAAACCGCGACTATTTTGATAATATAACTGTAAGTTGTTGAATTTTTTTTTTTATTTTAGATATACATGCGAAATGGTTTTTATTACAGGACGTTATGGAAATTGCACAAAAAGATAACATTATACTATCTTGTTTACAGTTTCTAGATTTTTGATAAGCATGTGTTCCGAATCAACATTTTTTCTGACAAAGATACGACCATTCCTCACCCATACGAACTTGTACCCTTTTTCCTTTGCTCTGAGCCTGGTAGCAGCGTGGAGCGCCCTATGAGCCGGCGACAAGTGTTCAACGACGTAAACAGGTGTCTTGTTACCTGCCAGTCCGAGATCAGCGCTGCAGAGTTTTCGTTCGGGATTGCGTTTATTATAATTGATTACCGAGGCGAGCAACTGGTCACGGATTTTGGGAGATGCTAGCTGAACCACGATGGATCTGGGGCGAGCATTGGTTGTCTGAAGCTTAGCGATGCGAGTACAGTTCATTACATCGCTGTCCTTTATTCCACATCCCACGACCGAGCCCAACTGCCTGACAACAGTAAACAAGTTTTCTTGTTTGTTTTCGGGAAGACATTGTATTTCCAAATTGTTCGATCGGGCTTGCTGCTCCAAATAATTCAATCGCTGACTAAGATCGCTGACTGTCTTTTTTAATTTTTTATTCTCTTCCTCTAGGTTCTTTGAGTTGTTTGCTAACTCGTTGTGTTCTGATTGGAATCTGTCAAACTCTGTGGTATGAAAATTAAACGATTCTTTCAGTTCTCTCATTTCACTTTTTATAGGTTCCAACTCCTTATTAACATATTAGTCCATTTCTTAGTCATCGCGTCCAGCTCCCTTTTGACCACTTCTTGCACAATCGAACGAACTTCATCGCCAGTGACAGCCGTCATTTCTGGAGGTGAGTTCAATGCGAATCTTTTATTACTTCTCGTTGTGGAAATATTCCGAATTGGAGTGTAGTCTTTTCGTGATGCTTTTGGCATTAGACTTAAACATTCAGGACACTTCCATTCATTGTACTCCTCCGACTCATTCGAAATTTCGGCCAAAGATAAACATAGAAAATGGTACGTCTTTTTACATTGAACACAGTTTATGAACTTATCATTCCCTTCCCTATTTTCATTTCCGCAGCAGCCCCAAGATGCTAAACCCGATGCCATGTTGTGGTATGCTATGTGCCAGGTATAAATAAACAGCTCCGAGTCGGGTAATTAGTGTTTTTCGTCTTCGTTTAATAAGAACAGCTATACTAACTACTCACTCTGTCCTCCGTGCGAACTGAGCGAGGTCGCGGTAAGAACGTCGTAAGCGCCGTGTATTTCGCGTCGCTTACGCGTAAGTATGAGGCGCTCTGCGTTAACACTCAATGACGGTTATTTGCAACAAAGTTATAATGAAATCCATGAATTCTCACTTATTTAACACATGAAACACTTTTATTATTTCACAGTCCGACTACAATACTATAGATTTATTTAATTGCACAAAGTTGCTTTTATTAAAGATCCCCAGACTTGCAATAAACAATACTTTTTGAAGAGCGTAGTGATTTTTATAGTATGAAAATAAAAATAATTTGGTAATAAAAAATAATGTCGTAGTGGCCAGGCGGTTTAAACGACCCACTTCTGATGCATGAGGGTGCAGGTTGGCTTTGAAATGTAGCAAGTAGGACTTTTAAGTGCATAACTAGTAAAAATTATATTCAATGTATTTTTTTAATTTTAAAGTCAAAGCATTTATTTTAATTAATCCTAAATAAGGCACTTTTGAAACGTCAAATTGAATTGTCCGTCAGTCTGTCTGTCAGTGAAGCTAGGAGCTCGTTCCAAAGTGTAGCTTCGAAGACCAGTAACATACAGAGTAGGACAATATTGTAATTCCTTATTATATGTTTGAAATCGCCACCTTGGGCAATCGTGGTGATTAACACAAGCCTTCTCCGTGTGAGAAGAGGCCTTTGCTCAGCAGTGGGCACGTATGGGGCACAGTATGATGTCATTTGTAATTGTCAATTAGCTTATAGTAATAAAATGTTTGATATCAAGTGGTACTGAGGTGAAGAATTTATTGATGATATTGGTGCCATCTGTGCCTAATGTTTTTGTTCGCATGCCATGATTCTAATGCACGTGTCGAAACTTCAATAGAACTTATGGCCGACGGTACGGTAATATTATCATAATATTACCCAAGGTTTCACAATGTTTAATTACTATAACTTGTATTATGAACTAGCTGTATTACAAAAAGCTGTAATATGATTGTATTGAAGGCAGTAGTGACAAATGTTGGCAAAATAGTAACAATTTTTAAATTGGAAAAGCAATAATTGCCGAAAGAAAACTGTTGAAGGCAAATTCTCCGCCGTCCGGCAGTAAAAGTGTTAACCATTTTATCTAAGTAGGTAATAGTTTTAACGTTTGGGATATCAAACCAAATATTGATTGAGTATTTTTGTCTCGTACTAGCTTCTGACAGCGGCTTCGTTCGCATTCCCGTGGGATAATAATTGGCTGGCTGTATCTTATTCTAGACTGATCTACCCATGTTCCAAATTTCATCTCGTTCCCTTCAGCCGTTTTGAAGTGAAGGAGTAACAAACAAACAAACATACAAACTTTGACAAATAGGATGAGATGGACTCCTACTTTCTTTTTATGATTGCAAACCCTGGAAATAGGTACCACACCATAGAGTATAATAATCATTGGGGTGCACCGTGCTTTGTTTAAATCGTACCATATCACTTCTTGTTATTATATTTTATTCTATATTTAATTATTTTTTTCAGGTTCAAAGATAATTCTGCGCAGCATCAACGGTGACTTTCGGTCGGGGCAGCTGACTGCAATCTTGGGTCCGTCAGGCGCTGGCAAAAGTACATTACTGAACATACTAGCTGGATATAGGTAATTTACTTACTATTATTATTTTGACTGGGGAGGTTCCCTCTCGCCTTGCCCAAGGCGAGAGAGAAGTCATTGGATGATTCCTCCCTGAAAAAAAAGTCTTCATATATGTATATCATAGTAACACCATAGTATACGCCATAAATACTAGCTCAGTACATAACATTTCGAGGTCTGTGTTAATTGCTAAAGTACATTTGTTTAGCCTAGTTGCATCGCGTGACTGAAGATGAATATCACTGTATTTATACAACAATGTAACATTTCCACGACCCGTCATAGACTGGACTCCTCCTGTATATGAAAGGGTTTGTTATGATATTTAAATGGTTTAGGTTTATCAGAGCGCACTCCTGTCTAGTACATACACACATGCATATCGTCACGCCTTTAATCCCCGAAGGGGTAGGCAGAGGTGCAAATTATGGCACGTAATGCCACTGTGTACACCCACTTTTCACAATTTATGTTGTAAGTCCCATGTAATAAGTGGTGAGCCTATTGCCATATACCGGGCACATTTCCAGACTCCGTGCTACCACTGAGAAATTTTCGAAAAACCGAAAAAAGCCCATTAATACTTCGCCCGACCTGGGAATCGAACCCGAGACCCCTTGCCCGGCAGTCGCACTTGCAACCACTCGGCCGACGAGGCAGTCTACTCCTGTCCAGTCTCGGCCAAAAGAGTATTTTGGCAAAAATTAAAAGCCGATCTCAATCCAAAACCTTAGGATCACTTTTTAACATTACGTACAGAATAGTAATAGAGTTTCTGTTCGTCTTTTTCCTTTTTTTTTTGAGGGGGTAAACGTTCAATCATTTCTCCCGCCCTGGGTGAGGCAAGATTTGGTGTCAGCCTTTTACTGACTAAAAACTACCCCGTTCCTACTCCTACTTTCAAAGTCGGAGCTCTGACTACCCGTTAGGTCTTCCGCAGCTCCATATCTATCACTCTATCAGTACTTCTGAGCCCTATCTGTAGTAGTCTGATGGAGTTTCTATTCATCTGAGATCGTGGACAATGTGGACAATGGGCCTTACTCAAGTTAGGCCCATTGTCTACAAAGCGTCATTTGGCGAATGCATCCATTCAGCAAACGATAATACGAGGAAAAATGACAAATGCTTACATCTTGCTTAGAAATAATGAGAACTATCCACGAAGCGACATCATTGCGGTACACACTTCTCATACAAATTCGCCTATCTTCGTTTGTAGGTTGCATGAATTCGTCAAATGACGTGTCATGGAGAGTAAGCCTTAGTCGGTTTTTACAACGCCTGAGGGACGAGTGTAGCAATTTATTTTGTTTTTTTATGGCTCATTATAAAATTGTTCCAAATACGAGATTACATATTCTGAATTGATATAACTATCCATTTCAAGTTACTCTAAATATCAAAGTGCTCTTTTTAAATACGGTAATTAAAAGAGCAGTAGGTATTATTCGTTATATAGATAAAAAATACCTTTCAATCGTCGATATTATGAAGAGTTATCTTTTAATTTTTTAATCTTGCCTTGTATCACTGTCGCATATTTAAGCTCGGAAGACACATCGTTATGCAAACGTATGAGATTATGCATACAAAAAACAAACAAAAAAAAACCAAAAACGCAATTAATACAAATAACCTCTGCTAGTAATAATTTAAATTAATGCGTTGCTAAATAAAAAATAAAAAATGTTTGAAAAATGTTCTTGAAATTCGAGGATATGTCTTTTATAAAAACATACGGAAATTTTATAAAATTAACAAGAACCGGCCTCTGTTTGATGAATTCTGTTTTTATATTTCCTGCATAATTGCGAAAAAAATATCATGCGTAAAATCTGCCAAAAACGTGTGGCGACACAGTGACAGATGACAAAAGTCGCACATAGACTATCAAATCAACGATGCCGTCATAAAATCCTACATCGCACATGTGAAGTTTACATGCGAATAAACATAGATAGAAAATCCCAACGAACAAGAGTTGGGCAGAAAGCCCGCCAGGCATGATCACCTCGCCTGGTCGGAGGATCCTCCTTTTCTTAGGAAACTTTACTCTCTGTTCCCTAAAATATTAACGATTAGGGAAATTTTCCTATAATAGAAACTAGAAGAAGATGATAAAAAGTAATTTAATTTCCTTCAAAAAAACCTTCCAAACAATCTTTAATGAAGCATTAACCTTTTAACCGCCTGTGTCGCATATATGCGACACATATTTCCGTGTCCCTGCCGCTCATGTCGTATTGCTGCGACAGAGAACATGCATGATTATATTTATCTACACTAAAAAAAATCGAAAAATTATAATTATCTACTTTATTTTTTTAAATAAGCAGGGTATAGTGTAGATAATTATATTTTTCGATTTGTAGCGGCGCGCTAGGCGCACGGTAATTGATACTTAACTGGACGTTTTAAAGGTGTTAAAATATACAATTACCTCATTTACAGGGTAGCAGGAGCGTCAGGAACAATCTTCACCAATGGCGAGCCCCGAGACTTGCATCAGTTCAGGAAACTGTCCCGGTACATCATGCAGGAGGACTTGCTGCAGCCGTACATCACGGTGCAAGAGGCCATGATGATAGCTGCCGACCTGAAGCTGGGCAACGGGATTACTAAGGAGAAGAAGCTGGTTATTGTAAGTATAGAGCAATATTCGTGGAACATAATCAGTTTACGTCATCGACAGTTTCAGTTGTCATTAGTTCAATTCAAGTAATGATACAGCTAAACCCTATCCCTTAAAATACAGGCTAGACCTAGTCAAAGGGAAGGTGTCAATAATATTGTGCTTAGAACGAATAACCTATATGATAAATGTAAAATTGAAATTCTGTTTTTTTTTATGAAATAAATTATTTTATTATATTTTTAAACTGGTACGTTGACTTTGCCTGTCTAGGCGCCAGTAAAAATGGTAGAATTGGTATAGAATTTATGTTCACGTTTAAAAGCACATTGTTTTTTTTTTCTATATTGATTAAATAATAAATGTGACTATGAAACGTTATGTCAAAGAACAGAATATACACGGTGTAAACGGAATGCTCCCCGAAAGTGCTGAGTGGTAATGTAGGTTGCCGAATTTCTGATAACATAGTATTTTTTTAAACGAAGAGAAGATTTATCATTCTGTCTTTGACTGCCAATAGAAAACTGTTGAAGGCAAATCCTCCGCTAACATCGGTCACCAGTGACCACCACGGCGTTCAATGTGTTAAACAAACTATTTTCTTTACAGGCGGAAGAAATCATTCAGTTATTAAGGCTACAGAAAGCGAGGAATACGGCGACGGAGAGGCTATCAGGGGGCGAAAGGAAACGAATATCAATAGCTTTAGAACTACTCAACAACCCACCGGTTATATTCTTGGATGAACCTACTACGTAAGTCACACATTTTTAAAAAAACTAGATTTTCTTTGCTGACTGCTTTTACAAAATGTACATTACACCTTGATTCCGAACAAAACAATATTTTCATAGAATCCATACCAGGGATTTGATTGTATTGTGGACTAGCTGATGCTTGCGGTTTTGGTGTGGATTACGGGCTTTGTGAAGTATATAAAAGGGCCGGGCGGGAATAAAAGTGGCTTAAGTTATTCTTTAGTACATCAGCTATTTGCAACAGAGAACCCAACAGAGCTCTAATAACACCATTTATTTTTTTTCAGAGGTTTAGATGACGTAGCCTCTTCAACGTGTGTGTCACTCCTCAAACGGGTGGCTCGGGGAGGGAGGACGGTGGTCTGCTCCCTCCACACTCCCTCAGCTCGACTGTTCGCCGAGTTTGACCACGTTTACGTGGTGGCAGGTGGCCGCTGTGCCTACCAGGGAACTGCTCCAGGCGTCGTGCCCTTCCTCAAGGAGCTGCAGCTGCCTTGTCCTAAGACTTATAACCCGGCTGATTTTAGTAAGTGGTATATATTTTTTAATGAATTTTCGATTTGGAAATTTATTATCTAGCAGTAGGTAGCCTAAACCTTCAAGAAAAGAGCGTATTCCTTTATAAACGAACGGCAACGAACCTGTGAATCCTCTGGTATACCGGGTGTCCATGGGCGGTACTAATTGCTTACCATCAGGTGATACGTCTGCTCGTTTACCTCCTATTCCATAAGAAAAGTATTGAGCAGCAATGTCAAGGATTAATTTAAATGACTTTGAGGAATCAAAAAAAAAAAAAATGTTTTAGACATAAAATTTTAAATAAAATAATTTCAATGTGCTTGTATTAACAACTATTGAATGGATTAAAATAAGAATTAAGAATAGATATAAAATTTGAAATAAAATAATTTAAATGTGCTGGTTTTAAGACCTTTTCGAAAGAATATATAAAAAAACTTGATGAAGATAGAAGATAGTAGGAATAAAAAAAGAATTGAAAAATATTCATATACAATAGCAAAACGGTTAAGATTATTGTCATACTACATTTAATTGGATACTTTATATACGTGCCTATCTCTACCTACCCTTTTGGGGAACAAAAGGCAAGTTGTTTTACCTAATTACAGTACATTACGAAGAGGTCACAATATGTGGAAATAAAAGAATTGCTCAATTACATACCCATTACATATGTCATCAGTGTCATGATGATATGACAATTTTGCATGTGGCAACACTGTTAGATATACGCCACAATGTTGCCATAATTATTAACGGCTATTTTGATTTAAAAGTGTAATTACAGTGATATAATGTATTCATGTTATAGTAAAACAAATGTATAATTATGGTTGAATTAGATAGTTATACATATCTTTTTGGCATTATAAATAAAAGGAGAGGATTTTTTTTCTCTTGATGACAAGAAACATAATTTTTAAAGGGGGAAGCAGAGGTGAATATTTTATTTACCTATATTTACTTTAACATCAAGTCTGAGTTTAGTTTAGTTATGACTCCCATGTTATAAGTCCATTTCCATACACCTGGTAAAATTTAAAGATACCTGCTGTGATTTTGAAAACTTTGAAAAAGCTGGAAGAAAACACGCAATAACGCATAGCTTAACCCAAAACTCGAACACAATGCTCTCAATTCGGTAAACACACTGGCAACAACTCATTCAACGAATACCTCCTAGATGTTTCTTAAAATTAAAATCCTAATTTACCATTTTAAAATCTTTCCAGTAATCGAAGTATCAAGTGGCGAATATGGATCTCACGTAGACAAAATGGTATCAGCGGTGGAAAACGGGAAGAATCAGCGATGGAGGACGTATGGCATTGAGGAGAATCCATCAGGGGAACAGTTTGAGGAGATGGAGATAGAACAGCTGAACGCTGGTGGTGTTGAGAAGCATAATTACAAGCACGGATGTTCAGCTTGCCAGCAATTCATTGTTTTACTGAAGAGGATGTTGTTACAGACTGTTAGGAATAAGGTAATTACATAATTAATTGTTTTTTCATGGTATAACCCGGTAAATGAGCAAACAGATCAAATCAATCAAATCACCGCCGTCAATGGGCACCCGAAATAGCAGAGGCATTACAAAAAGGAGTGCGTAGCCGGTTTTTTAGGGGTTAGAAATTTAAGGATTGTTAAGAAATCGGGGATTGGGTAATTGGGGCCCCCGGTAACCTCACAAACACAAAGCAAATTGATTCACGTCGGTTTTCTATGAGGCCGTAGTATCACTCCGGTCGAGCCGGCCCGTTCGTGCCGAAGCATGGCTCTCGCACACTTAAATTCTTTTATTAATCGTTGAATGACCAACACCTCCATCCCAGCTTTTACATTGGAAGTCTCGACTAAGCTAAATGTCCACGTTGTGCTATTTGCCGAATGCATGCAACAAAGTTAAAATACAGACCCCTAGTCTTTTGAATTTTGGTACATTGAACGCTGCATCTTAAATTTACTTTCAAATTAATCTGAGTATTTCTTTCTTCCAGAGTTACCTATGGCTGCGCGTCGGCTTACATTTGTTCATAGGAGTCATTGTGGCCAGTCTATTCAACAAGATGGGCTATGACGCTTCGAAGACTATCTTCAACTTTGGTTTCTGCTACGCCTGTACTATTGCCATGCTTTATATTCCCATGATGCCCGTTTTACTTGCCTGTAAGTATCTAACTGTCTTTTTAATCGATTTCAAATAAAGAAGGTTTTCTGTTTGACCTATTGTATGTTTGTGCGTGATTATCTCGCGATTGGCTGAACCGATTTTGATGTAGTTTTTAGAAAAGTGTCTGTTGCACTTAGAAACGGGTAGTATGTCGAGTGACTTTATTATAACATAAACGACTTCGACATCCGCCAATAAACTGTTGAACAGTTGGCGATGCTTAGTAATAATAGCAATATGTATCTGTGAGCAAACAAACGATTTAAAAATAGGGTGCTTGAAGTCGGTTTTTTTAAAAGTAGTTTATTTTATATTACTTCTTAGTAGCAAAAAACTGTACTTAAAATTAGAAATAATAAGAAGTAATAAAAATTAATGGAATATTACATAGCCTTCATGTAGGTAATAAAATTATATTTTTTGCAACTAGTCAAACAAACTTATATTTTTTGAAAACATAAGAGTCGTAAAGAAGACTTTACGACGTTAGTAATAAAATACATTAAAAACCTACATGTATTATTACTATTATATTTATAACTATTTTACTATTATGCCTCTAAAATTAACATTATTTTCTTATTATTATGTTATCGGCTTACTCATGTATCTGTTTGACGAGCAACTCGACTAGTTTCAAGCCATGCTAGACGCTCATATTCATTCCGCGATATACGACGCGGCGGTTAAGTAAGCCAATAACATAATAATTAGTTTAGTATGTCTCACGAAAGTTATAATAAAATTATCAATTGTCTTCTTCATTACAGTCCCAACAGAAGTCCAGCTGGTTAAAAGAGAGTATTTCAATCGCTGGTATGGTTTGAAGCCCTACTATGCTGCGCTGGTGATCTCCAGGACTCCTGCGACGATATTCTTCAGCCTTCTATATCTGATGATAGCTTACCCCATCACGTCGCAACCCATGGAGCTGGATAGGATATTCATGTTCTGTTCCACGTGTATCCTCATAGCTCTAATATCAGAGTCTATGGGAACTGTTATTTCTTCTATGTTGAGTGTTGTGGTGAGTTTTAAGAAACCTTTATTAAATATCAGGCATACACTTGTTAAATAATTTTATTTAAAGTATGCTGCGCTCAGTTTTTGAGTTTAAAAAAACCTTTATTATACGTCAGATATACACTTATTAAATCATTCAATTTAAAGCGTCTGCGTTCAGTCGGCTTTAAGCTGACTTCATTTTGCGGAACAATACCAAGAGAAAAGGCTGTTTTTTATATATTTTCGTAACATTACTTTTGACGATCACCACGATTGACTGATAAGAATGAAGCAATCAATATCTAGTTATTTCAAAATATTGAATCAGCTGACAGAACAAGAAAGAGAAACTTACTTAAATCTGTTATAGAACAAAAAAACCGGCTTAGATGAAGTTTAATTGTTTCCAATTGTGTTCACAGAACTCAGTATTCATGGGTCCAGCAATGAGTGTGCCATTGATGCTGCTTGCAGTCTACGGTATTGGCAGTGGAGATGACCCTTTACCAATCGTATGGAGACTGGCGAGGGCCTGTTCCTTCCTCCGTTACGGCATCGAGGGCCTCGTAGCAGCAATATACGGACCTCCCAGAGACGATCTCATTTGCCCAGACCATGTAGACTATTGTGAATATAAGAATGTTGCGTAAGTGTATAAAAACATTTCCTTAATTTTAAATTTTGACACTGATATTCATTATATTTATTTATTAATTTTTAATATGTGTTTTCTACATTTGATTATAAAGGGTTTTTCAACAAGAACTTTGTTTTTAATTAGGGCAACACCAAGAACGTGGCAGTTTTTGACATTTAATTTTTGGCGGTATTCGTAGTAGGTGCTTCGGGAATTGCTACAATGAATTCAATTTCGCTCAAAAATTGGATAAAATTATTCAAATTCGCTATGAAAATGGTCGTTCTGTTAAAGTTACATTTCGTAAAATTCGCGATATTTTCGAGCAACATAATCGTCCTTCTGAGATCGCTATCAACAGACAGGCTCGGTACAAAATGTGCCAACACCAACACGTGTTCGACCGGGTCGTTCAACAGAAAACATCGCTGCCGTGTCCCACAGTGTTGAAGAAGATCAAAAGTTATTAATTTCACGACGTTCTCAACAATTGGGGTTATCCAAAAGCACAACATGGCGAATTTTGCATAAGGATTTGGCTTTGAAGCCTTACAAGATTCAACTGGTGCAGGAATTGAAGCTGACCGACCATTCAAATCGCCGTAGATTTGCTCAGAACAACCTGCTGGTTTTTCTCAAAAAATCATTTTTTCAGACGAAGCACATTTTCATTAGTCAGGGTATGTCAATAAGCAAAATTGCCGCATTTGGCAATTTTTGAGAATCCTTTGCATGCTCAACGTGTCACTGTGTGGTGTGCTATGTGGTCTGGAGGTGTGAAAATTAAAAAGTGATTAAATTTTTTTATGAAAGAATCAACATCTGTCAGCGTGGTCCTGGTGGACATTTGTCAGATATCATTTTTCATTCATAATTGCCAAACTTTTCTCTTTTTAATACAATAAAAAATTCATGCATTTTCCACCAAATTCTTTATTTTATTTTGTTTTAAAAAACAAAGTTCTTGTTGAAATACCCTGTATTTAATTATAAAGAGACAGTAACGGAAGAAATTCATGCTACCGGCGGCGGTTAGGGCTAAAGAGAGAGAAATTTCCGAACAATCTCCTTTTTTTAAGGGGGAAAAATCATCCAATGACTTCTCCCGCCTTGGGCGAGGCGAGAGAGAGTGACAGACTCTTATTGACTAATTCATTATTATTTTCAGTTACTTCGTCAAACTGATGGGAATGTCTGGAGTATCATTCTGGGTGGATTTCTCCGTGTTAGTCTGCATGTTACTCGCCATGAACCTCACTGGATACTATCTGCTGCGGCAGCGGTTGTCGCCCAACTACGCCTTCAGAGCCATCAAGGTGATCGGCAACTTCATCAAGACCAAGATGAGCTCCTACTCATGATGCGATGGTTTTAACACAACCATCATCTTTCTAGGCGTCATTTATGAAATGACTTTGTATATACTAAGAGTAGATATATGGAACATATACTTAAAGTACTATTTATGGAATGGTTTTTCGACCATCATTTTGATCGTTTAATCTTTTATTTTAATGTCGACGAATATGTCATTCAAAATTTGATGTTCTTTATTTTTTTGATGCGAGTTTCCAAAATGTATGTTTTTTTTAAACAATAATTAAATGGCTTTTATTTTAGTATTTTTAATATTGTTTATAGTTAAAGAATATAAGATCAAACCACTGTGATAGCATGTAAAGTTTTGAAGTGGTTCCTATTGTCAATAGGCTTAGTTGAATGGATGGGAATATTTATTTTTTAATTTCCTTTGATGTAATTGGTTACGGGGCAAGAATTATAATTAAATTATAACGACTTATTAGATCAAAAACAGATATATGATATAATATATATGCGCAAAAAGCCAAAGGAAATAAAAAAATCCCAGTGTGATAGATGTTTACAACTTTCGTCGTATTTTAATGAGAATGTGTAGGCTATAAGAATTATACTTACAGTTTTATATGTAGTAAATTTTCTACTTAAATATAAGAATAATAATGTTAATGTGGTATTCAAGGATGAGAATATAATTATTTTATTTTAAGACTGATTGTACAATGGTGGTCACATGCGCCTGACCACTACTAAGTTAATGTTTGCTTGCATACCTAAATGAGATCCGCCCTCTAGCCCCAGGTAGAACAACATCAAACGCACCACTGACTAAGGGATTACACGTGTTGCGTCACTAAGCTGTGACGTTATGGCAAGCTATATGGCTTAATGTTTTTGCTGGGTTCAAGCAATATTTTTTTTAAATGATCAGGCGGATCTGTCCTCCACTGTACCCCACAGCCGCAATTTTTATTGTATACCAATTAAGTTTGATGATTTTGCTCTGGAAGCAAAGGAAATAAATTATCTTCTTTATGTATCTCTCTGTATTTCTAATAATTTATTTACTTTTTAATAAATTTCATTGTGAGTCTATTTATTCAATTTAGTGTAAAGTTATTTTAAAACTACAATCTACTAAAACTACAAAATTATATTCCAATTTCTTTCTTTTCATACTAAAAATATTAAGTATCGAATTAAATTGGTATACAATAACAAATTTCACCTGAAACGTTTTTATACTTCCTACAAAATAGATAAAATATTTTAAGTATCTATTTCTTCTACAACACATCACAAGGTAATTAACCTATTAATAAGGTACTTTTAAACCTTGAAATTCATTCTGAGAACTTGTTTTTATTGAGAAGGATTTCATTGAGAAATACCCAAATATTTGTTTGACCTTAAAACTTAATAATGTTTACTATATGTAACTTAAAAGGAAATATTTATGTCATTTGGCAGAGTCTTGCAACCGTTTGTAGGCCACGGTAACCACTGTCATATATTTTTGCCACCGTCGTAGAATAAAAAAACCATATTCTGACTAAATGCCTGTAAAGATTGGTCAGTGTTTAGGATATGTGACTTTAGATATTCTGAAATTCACGTAACATCAATCAGGTATACAGTAGTATACATAGGGATATCTATAATTACTAATTTATGCTCTCCAAACTGTATATTTCTTTTATAAAATACTCTGTTGGTGTAAATTATTTTCTACAATAATATTTTATATGGGTTTTGGTTTAGATAAATCTAAACCACAATGAAAATGTCAAAATAAAACCAATTACCATTCTTCAAACGTAGTTTTATTAACCAAATGAAATTTTTCACTAAAATAAAATCACCCATTTTTCTTTAGTTTAAACCTGAACAAACAAAATGTCGTTTCAACAAAATCTGACTAGGGCAGTCATTTTGCCTCTTACCACAAAAATAATAAAAATTTCAATAAAGTTTACAAGTTTTATTTATTATTAATTTATTATCTACTTATTGTGCTCTATCTAGATGGTGCTATAGTGCACATAATGTAGATGATATTTTGAATCTATATTAAAGTCATATATTTGTCATAAGTACAAAGTATGCTATTATATATATAATATAAATTTATTTACATAAATTGTGTTGGAATTACAATATTAATATTACTTAGGAATGTTCGTATTCTTAAATAGACGCGTTTGTTAACGTGCAAGTATCGAAGTTATTTTTCTACATTGAATATAGCTAGTGAAAGCTGCCCATTATACTAAAAATTGTATTTTTTTTTCTATAATTTTATCATGAACAATATAAAATACTTCTGTTTAATTTCCACTCAATCGATATGGGCAATGGTTTTTTTAAACAAAAATAATCAAATTAAAATATCACTCAAGACAAATAATATTGATAATTTCCAAAGACCACATAATTTAAATTTGATGCTTTATATTAACAAAATTGATTCAATAAAATTCCGCTTAATTTTGGTTAAAATTTCTAGAATATAATCTACAATCTGTAATGCCTACACGATATTGTAGTTCGTTCATAATAATTAGGTATTTGTCCATAATAGTAACTATGGTATTGTCCATTTCTACAAAATTCGTTTATTTAGTGTTTGATTAATATTGAGCACACATTATACAATTCATAATAATTGAATGTTTGAAACCTTGCAAGTCATTTTCAGTGTATTTTTTACCATGGCAGTTTTTGTGGTGTCTTGATGGAAAACTCATTCAAACGTTGGTTTAGTTCATTCAAATTCATTCACTCATTCCATTCACTTGAAGTTGGTTTCACACCAATATTAAATTTTCAGTTACTAATTAAAAGGAAAAGAAAAAAGTACAAAACGACGAACGTATTTACAATAAATTAATACTTTTTGGAAATTAAAATAACAATTGTAAATAAAAATATTTAACTTAATATAACGAGTATTAAACGATTAACCTATTTTATACATAGATAAGAGATTTTAGGTAAACAATTTAGGCCTTAATTTTTATTTCAGACTAGCTGATTCGACAAACCTGATATATATTTAAAAACCTTTCCAGAATGTAGACAATCCCTTGAAAAACGTTTCATCCAAATCAAATCAGCCGTTTTCGAGATTTGTTCTTATAAACAGATTACTTTTCGAGAGCGTGATTTTTCAAAGGTAGGTTCTTATCATAACTGTCTTTTTTATGTAATGTTCTTTGAGCATCTTAAATAAAATTAATAAACTTACATTAAATATTAATATTAACTAATATTGTGATCGTAGCTTGTACTGTAAGGCGAGAACATACTAATTTACTGTTCTTAATTTAATATATGTATTGTAATATACCTACCAGATAAATACCGGCAATTAAAACTACCCTAAACTGTCAAAATCCATCAATGTACAGATTGTTTCAGAATATTTGGATTAATTTTGAGGAATTAAATTTAAAATATTGAATAAGGAATTCCTTAGTAAACAATTTTATAAACAAACTCAAAATGAATACAAGACTTTGACGAAGTTTTGCCATTACTGAATATTTTTTATATTTATAGTTCGAAGAATTATTCCTAGATACCAATTGACCATAAACATGGCTGGTATCTGTAGTTGAGAGTCATATATGTAATTTGACAAATTAGAGTAGTTTAAGCTGCCGGCACATGAAGTTAAATGATGATGAAATGATTATTTTACTAAAGATATAATCCCTCCAGATGTTACATAAAAAAAAATTAATCCCCAAGCAAAATATAGTTTCACTAAACATAATTATTTCGAGAACCTGCCTGAGTTGAATAAAGTACCGTAAAAACATTTAATTGAGCACTAAAATATTCTTCTTAGATACTCAAGAAAATCTACTAATAAACTAAGAAAACTACAGAGACTCATTTTGTATGTTCCTTGATAACTATTCTATACAATAAAAGGTGTAATCTCCCACACCAATCTTTATAATTCTGTATTCCCTAAGTATTCTTTACAAATATATCCACATTCCACATTCCCGGCACTTATAGTGAACTAACTATAGTAATGGTAACTACTTTATACTAAAGTTTTAGTTAATTATACAAACTATATATAATAAACATAAATTATATATATAATGTGATGTTAATAAGGTTGAAAAACGTAATACAAATAATCTAAAAGATTTCTTGTGACGTAACAAAAATGGAATGTTAAAAGTTGTGACACTTAAAATAATATTTACAAAATGGTAAATTAATTTGGCACCTTACTACGTGAGAGGAAGATTGTGGTGCCTTAATACTAGGGGTACTCTCGTACCGAAGCTAATGTGGTGTAAAGCGAAGTATTACAAGTCTTATTTGTGACTATATCCCTGATAATGTTTAGATCACTATCCCTTTTAATCGCATCCCGCATCGCATCGAATCCCTCTACTCGCCTTTCTTTGTTCATAATCATTTCTTCTTCTTCTCCGTCTAACTCATTCCCAGCTACAATTGGTTCTGCAGAAGTACTTATCGAATCTACAGTATTGGAATTATGTGTATTGAAACCGAGAACAAATTCTTTATCTCTTTAAATATAGGTAGGTACAGAAGAACGTGATTCTTCTGTAGTGTTGTCTGTCGTTTGATCCACATCTCCTTGGAGATGTTTCTTCACTGGTTTTGATCTCATACTTTCTGGTACTGTTTGTCTTTAAAAGTTGAACTGTTGGCTTGGCTTGTCTTCATCACATTGTTCTATGTAGAGGGCTGGTCTTTCTGTATCGAGGCATGCGTCGAGCTTGGCATGTCTGATCAAGGGTCCTTGTCGTCGCCAAACCTGTGATTCGTCTGTAGGGTCGCAGGCAGCCAGGACTGCTGTGACACGGTCTTCGGATGAGAGGGAGACGCAGAGACGATGGTGACGGATGAGACCGTTCTCGAAACGCCATTCTTGGTTGCCGCCTGTGTAGTGGCAGGGGTACATTCCTGGAAATATGAAGAATTTTCATTTAGTATGACGTTTTGTACCAATAAGCGTAGATAGCTGCATAATCATGTACAGCACAATGTGGTTAAAGAAAACTGTTGAGTCCGTTTTTTTGTAAAGTGTGGGAACGAAAATGTCCACAAAAACAGATAATAATCTTTATACAATGTGATAGGCGTGGGACTTCTAACCCGTTAAGGCTGAGTACTACATCTAATTTTATCGACAAAAATAATAATATGGGGGTTGAACCCCCAATTGAAAATATTGAAAAATAGCGATTTTTTCGGTAAAAATAATTCACAAATGATTTTTTTTCTCACCAAAACATTATCAAACATATGAAAAAAGTAATGAATTAGTTAGCCAAGGTTATTAGGTACCGTTAGTCGTTTTTTTTTGTTTCTACGACGCATACAACCTTTGATATTAAAAAAAGTAAAAAAAATATTAAAATAGCCATAACTTTTAGGGGGAGGGGATTCGACCACTTCGACCCCCGACTTTTGTCGATAAAATTAGGTGTAGAACTCAGCCTTAACGGGTTAGAAGTCTCGCCCCTATCACATTGTATATATAATTCTTCTGTAAGTGTGTATGTCACTGAACTTCTCTTTAACTACTGGACCGATTTTGATGAAATTTTTTGTGTGTATTTAAGAGGATCTGGGAATGGTTTAGATTCACATTTTTTTTTAAATTTATTAGTAGTTGTTGATTTTGGAATGTTTTACATTGGATCCGACAAATTTTCAAATTAAAGACGTGTAGACAGGACAACGTCTGTCGGGTCCGCTAGTAGTCTTATAAGATGGTTTACAAAAGCATGACTTACTAAACTTTCAAAGTATTAAATACCGACTTAGTCCTTGCTAGTTGGGTGAATTTAAAGTTGATACTTAAAACTCTTTTCGATTTTTTTTTAAATCTTAGAATGAAATATTATAAACGTAGCTTACCTAAGGTCCCATCGACAAGATGTCCCATGGTATCTAGACACCTGACTCCCTGTTTGATGACATGAGCGGCTTCAGTTAAAGCTGGTACTTGCAGTTCTGGATACACGTGTTCTAGGTACCAACGGAAAGGCTTGCAGTGAAGCTTCTGACGAAGAGCCACTCGTTCTGATATGCTGCGGAAGAAATTAATAAAGATTTAGTATTTTTTTTGTCTGTAAATATATAAGTTTAAGTTTGTAAAGTCATTAAAATGCATTTTAATGACTCATGGTTCTGTTAAGCAGTCAAATGATGAAGCCATAAAGTATAATTCAGAAATGTTGACAACGTATCTAGATGGAGACCCAATGGGGTCACCCATGGTACTTCCGAATTTATAACCTTAAAAGTACTATGTTTAGTACAAATAAACAGAAAAGGTTACAAACCGATATTTATACGACTAAATAGGATCTACAATACCTACTGTTGTGCAAGAAAAGTATTCACAAAAGTTCAATTAGAGTTTGCATCTTACTTTCGTAATCAGATTTGTAATTCACACTTTCATTACTTGCGGTTAATTTTGTCATTGTAATGATAAGGCTGTTTTAGTTATCATTTATGCAAAGCTTGGCGTGGATGGTCTTGAGTTCAATCTTCAGAGGACTTCGAAACGAGAGCACATTCGGCGTTCTGATTGGCCGGCTTGAATGAACCAACCAATCAGAGCGCCGAACTCGCTCTCGTTTCGTTTTCGTTAAACGTAAAACAAACTCATACTAAGGGTACAGATATAGATAGTTTATTTTACTGCTCCTCAACCCCTGTAGAAATTGCACAAACTCAACAAACTCTGATCTAATCCAATTAATAGAAAATATGTTAAAAGGGTCATACGATGCGATTTTTTCTACGCATCGAGCTCATGGTACAGGTTGGAATATACGTGACCAATAGTACTAATGCATAGACTGGCTATTGCGACTTAAAATTAAAATAAGACTAACGGTAACTGTTAAGCTCATTTCTGTTTAACCCATCATCTCTTGATAAAACGTAGTTTAGGTCCTGAAGACATTAACAGACAACAGTATTATAATGTTGTACTTACTCTCCATAATCAACCTGCTTGGCCAACGGCTGAGACCGATAATACAGCTCCTTGTAATCATCCATCCAGACTTCAGCAGCTCTCCTGGTGTTCCTCGCGAAGACTGCTCCAGAACCGCCAGGGAAGGTGTAGGGGTGTCGCTTTCTGAAGACGTGGCCCACTCGGGAGCAAGGAACGATCTCCAACGAACCACCGCATTGCCAAACCCTGGAATTACAGGATATTTCTGTTATAGATTGGGTTAAATTATAGGTATCTTTGTGTTTGGTGTGAATTCTAGGTACGATATGTGTAGTAATAGGAATAAAACAATCAACAACTGATTGAGTAGCCAGTTGTGCGAGTTCGCCACGTCGTCGTGGGTCTCGCAATGCTGCTTATGAATATAAGCTCTTAGCGTGGCTTGAAACATGCCATTTCCTCGTTAAATGTATCTATACTAATACTAATATATAAAGCTGAAGAGTTTGTTTGTTTGTTTGAACGCGCTAATCTTCGGAACTACTGGTCCGATTTGAATAATTATGACCTACTTATAGACCACGCTATGGCCAATAGGAGCCAAGCAGAGCGGGCGAAACCGCGTGGAAGTAGCTAGTAATTAATAACAAATAATAATATATCTTAGTTATAATGTGTCTAACGAGAGATAAAAATGGTTGGGTTAAACTTTTTTTGTTACGGTACTGATCTTATCTTAACTCACCTGAACGAGATCTCCAAGTTCTCTCCTCCCCAGACGTCCATCTTCATGTCGTACTTGCCGAGCTTGGTGAAGTACTTGCGGTCCATGCTGAACAGCCCCCCAGCTATCATGGGGGTCCGGATCACCTGGGTGGGGTCACTCAGCCGAGCGCTGCGTTCGGCGTGTCCTAGGTATTCCCACTGGAATGAGATTATTAATGTTGTTAGTGTTTTGTTTGCTGTTGGAAGTCAAGTCTAGAAGCGGATAAAGCCTTTGTCCTTCAAGAAGCGTGTGTAGGAATACATAAACATTATCATTTTTTTTTATGGTATAGGTAAGTTATTAAGACAATCAAAATTTGTTTAAGTTTAAAGGTACACGAACGAAGAAAAAGATAAATGACGGATTAAACAGTTGTTTATAAAATAGAATATTGTTGTTTTTTTATCTTTAAGAAACGTACGAATACGTTTAAAAATCCTTTAATTAACATATAATATTGTATTTTTTTTACTTTAAGAATGAAAGTATACATTTCAAAATCCTTTTAAGCATTAATTCTGTCCACATATCCGGTAACTCCAACCAATGCGAGCTCAGTATAAACTGGCCACTAAATGACCAAATGCTGATCAGTGAACGTTTTACCTTGAACACCAGGTTCCAATCGAAGCCGCCGCGCAGGTCCGCCGACGCTCCGATGTACTGGAATGTGTCCATACTGATCACATCGATCACTGGACAGACCACTCGAGTTGGGTCCTGGAGACAAAAGAGATCATATAGTTAGGTAATGTTACTAAAAACAACATACAACAACAACGTTTTAGCAACAACATGTAGCTAAAACAAGGTTTTTAGAACAGCTAAGCAGTGGATATTCCTGACGAGTATGATCTTGGTATCTTCAAGGCTCGAATGGATAAGTTGCATATGGCTAGGCGTGCTTTATCGTAGGCCGTGTCATCGCTTACCATCAGGCGAAATGGCGGCAAAATATCAACCCATTTTCGATATAAAATAAAAATACTATCTAATTATCTAAGTTAAAACTCATAATATCCTTAACTTACTTTACACACGCGAGAAACAATAGAATTAATACTTAAGTCTTTGGTTTATTACACAATATAAAATCATTTACAAGAAGGGATAGCAAGAGGCAGAGTTTTGGACAACAAACGTGCTACTTGTACAACTTAGGACAGCCATTAATTTACTAGGTATTCAGTTATTGTTCCCCCATATTAACACGGCACTCTCATCGAATTAACTAGCCAGGAAATCGTAAATTACAAGTACATACATAAACAGCTGATTTATAAACTGCTAAACCCATTAAATACCTACATTTTACGTTGCAACATTCATGAAGATTCTAATGTACGTATTTATGTGTAAATAGTACATAATAACGATTATTTATTACTGTTATTTACATAAAGTGAATGTGATTACTGAATACGAGTATAACAGGTAATCATATAGGTACTATAGCCTAAGTTTGATTTTCATTATATGTAGGTACATGTCACCGGAAAATAACAAGATCTGTAAGTTTATCAATTTACTAGGAAGTTTATAAACTTTCGTAGGATTCTAAACGGGAGATAAATTGTAATATTTTACGTCCGTTTATAAACTTCCTAATAGATTGATAAACTTACGAATCTTGTTATTTTCCGGTGACATATATACTGTAAAATTCTATAGTTTTTCTTGTTCTTAAAGATTGAATATTTAATGAAGTACATGATTTTTACTTTTAGAACTTATACTGTTAACCAATTAGGTGTGTCACAAGCTTACATCATTAAACCGTCTAAACTAAGGTTACGATCACACGAGTCCCCTGAAAAAGGGCTCAGCTTACTACGATTCATAATATAACGTAAAGAGTAGTGAGATGCAGACACAAGATTGTCCGTTAGTTTATAATTTCTAAGTACAATTTTAAAATCGCCATCCCGCATTGAGCAAGCGTGGTGATTAAAGCTCAAACCTTCTCAGTGTGAGAAGCGGTCTTTGGCCAGCGGTAGCTGTTGATGTGATCACCAAAACAGTTACTCGTATGATGTAATGAAAGAATATTCTAGATTCCAATATCACCCTGACCAACATTCGCAGTAATAGTTTACTTTCAGGCAATCGATTGTGTATTTAGAGGTCACATCACATTCACTTTTAACTGAAGAAGATTTAACAACTTGTATAAAGGTTAGGCAAATTAACCAAGATGTGTGCATTGATGTAGTTACAAATATATAACCACAAATTGCATAATTACGTTATGGTTTCGACCTAAGTAGGTACTTCATTTCTTAAGGTTGTTGAACAAAATTGTTCTGTAACGCTACTTAAGATGATTTAAATTTCATAAGTGTCTAAGCTTAAGTAGGTGGTTACAAAGACGGATAACCTTTAGAGGTTATATTAAACCTAGATGTTGGTATTTATAATGGTGTGCTGTCTCGTCAACATAATAGACGAAAGAAAATAATATCGACGATGAGACGAGAAAGATAATCATCCTAAAATCCACAGCATCCTAATGCTTGTGAAAATAATTGTTTTAGGCTTGAGGACGAGATAGGATAGATTTTTGTTATAAAAATACTCTTTTCTCTATTTAAATCTGTTTGTATTCAACGATGGTGGTGATTTCTTTATTTATCATCATTTTCTTTTAATTACTTCTTTTATTGAAAAAACCCGTTTTTAAAATTAAACCCTAAAAAATGCTTAGCTACAAATCACGTATCTACTTAACTGGAATACTTAAATAACAATAAGAGCATGCATAGATCATGCATGATCATGCATAGCATGATGAAAAGAGCTGAAGAGTGTACCTAGTATGATGTCTGTTTTTTTATTGCGAATACGATGGATGGTGTTTGATCACCAACTAACCTGGTGGTAAGCAATATCGCTTAATAAGAATGAAAAAAGAGACATACTGCGATGACTCTAAGTGGAATTGGCACTGGAGAAAGTAGTAGTAGTTCAAATTAATACAGTAAAGTGATAAGGCCAGTAATGTTCTTATAATAGGTACCGTAGTAGTCCAATAGAACAAACCACCAGCAAAACAAAAGCACAGCAGCCGCTGAAAACATTGCGATAAAATCTACACGAACCCCTTTTCCTTGGAAACTGATTTTTGCAATAACTTCGCGAAGAAATACAATACAACAAATGAAATAACGAGAAATCGAAGCCTTTGAATCAACTTCAAGTTCTAATAAAAGGCCTTCGAAGTACTGAACCTTTTAAAACCCAGGTAAAATGAACTTTGCCTATAACTTGCGGAAAATCAAGAAATTTCTGCGAATCCATACTAACTTACTAATGTTGATTTCTTGCAATTAGGCCATTTCTTCCAACTGCCATTGTTTTTACTTCTGTTTGTACTTCTCATTACTCAAGTCCATTTTATAAGGTAAGAGGCAAAGTTTCTTTACGGAAACCATAAAATCTTAAGGTAAAATAATATGTGTCCAAGGAAATGAAATCGACTCGTTTTGATCTGAAATATAAAAGTATGAGTGTAGGCTATGAAAAGTATCTAATTAAAACTTATCACAAAGGGTTAAAAATCAGAGGAATCTGGCGACTGGGCCGGCCCAGAAGTAACTGGGACCGCGGGTCCGGTTGCCATATCTATGAAATTTTAATATTTGGATTCTAGCAACTAGGACCGTCCCATAAATGATTGCAAATATCTATTGCACACAATCAAATGGTACAGTCAAATAAAAAACGGTAAGTGTGTCTGCATAAACTGCACAATTTTGTAGACAAACAATGTTTAGTGTGTTTACATAAACTGCATAAGTCTGTAGCGTGCACAAGATCGACATTATAATTTGACATTTATATCATTATCTCCAATTATGCTTAAGGGTCTCAATAGCTATTTCACTTTCATTATTAAATTTCAATGCCAAGTGTAGTGTGAAGGTTACAATGCAAGTTACGTAACAAGAAAACGGATATACAAGTTGTTATGACTTGTATGCGAGAAGTGAATGTAAATAAGTTGAGTATTTGTAGTAACAGAGCTGTATAAGTATGTATTCTTAAAGATATAATAGTATGCAGTTTTACAAGAGTAATGGCCTTCCAAACTAAGTAAAAATACTTTATTCATTAGTAAGCAGACGGTTTTTGCAACACCTTCTTTAAGCCGATTAATTTATAAATGAATCATGTTTTATTGCCATACATATAGGTACAGGTTCCTATATATTTTGTTAGCCAATCACCCTGTATTTATTACTATATTTTTAAATGACAATCTTGTTATAGTCTTGCACGATCCATAGCACGCATTATTCCATAAACAAAACTTAGCTTAGCTGAGTCCGTTTCCACTAGTGCTAAGCTATGTGTACCAATGAATATGATTGATGGAAGCCAAACGCATCCACAGCAACGTAGCATAGCACATCTGTGGTGGAAAAGCACTCTAATATTTAACCAATTACTTGTATCAGACAACTTTGAGAGATCAAATCTTTTGAGGTTTGCATCCCACACACTCCCACTCTTACTGAGTTAAATATAGGCTGTCGTAACTTGTAACGTACGCTTCAGTGCTGACAAGACAATGTGGGCATAATTTAAATTCTGTAAATTCCATTGCAACCGCATTCTTAACATGTTTGTATTATATATTTCACAAGATGTTACATGAAAATGATTTACCAAACATGTGGTAAGTATCAGCGGGTTGGCTGTAAATTGTGGCGTAAAGCAATGTTCAATTTACGATAGTATTGGTGTTTATTTAGAAAGATACCTCGTTCGTCAATAATTGTTGATTAAATTCTTTGGTTCCCCATAATCCCCAAAGCACCTATTTTAAAGAACCTTATTTTTATCCCCGAAGGGATAGGCAGAGGTGAACATTATGGCACGTAATGCCGCTATACTATATACACCCACTTTTCACCATTTGTGTACAACACAGTCCCATGTAATAGGGAGTGAGCCTATGGCCAAATTGCAATGGGCTTAGGCCAGTATATGCTGGGCACAATTCCAGGCTCGGTGCAACTACTGAGAAATTAAAAAAAACCAAAAATAGCCCAATAACACTTTTTCTAACCCGGGAACCGACCACTCAACCTATGAGGACATTACCTAATCATCTAACCTACATGTTAAAGTTCTCTCAGTTCATAGAAATAAATCAGTGAAGCAAATCGGAACATCTGTGCGTAACTAATGCTAGTTGCGTATCTGCCAGTCGTACTGAGTTACTGAGTAGCCCACTGAGCCGGGAGCAGGGTGAAGGGATCCCGATGATCAGTTGCACAACTGTGTGCACTGTGCACTATCTTCCGTTCACCACGCTTGAGCAACTGGTTGGAGTAAGGTGTGAGCGGTAGCGGTTTTTAATAACGTGGATTTTAGTGCTTTCTAAAATAAATATATGGTAGTAGTCAGAGGTACCAAAATTGGTGAACATTTCAATAATATGTATCGCTCAGCGTACGTCGTTATCGTCATAGAGAATGTAGGAAAATTCATAAATAAGTACCTATGATATTTTTTACATAGTACCTCTTAACTTTGTACGTGTACTGATCCTATGAAGAAGTAGAAAAACAGGGAACTAAAATTCTTCTTTCAGTTTTGTTACTAGCCTCATGATAGGGTGAATCATATAATTCTAGTTTTCAGAAAACGAATGTCTTATTTCTAAACCCGAAGTACCTACAGTTCCCAGTCATTTGAGTTGTAAATATATCAAGATAAGAAGCAGGAGTAGGAACGGGGTGGTTTTCAGTCAGTAAGAGTCTGACACTCCCTCTCGCCTCGCTCAAGGCGGGAGAACACATCGGATGATTTTCCCCCTCCATAAAAGGTATATCAAGACTCTGTCATCAGAACTTAAGACGGGATATTTACCATGTTTATTTAACTCGAAGGGTTTAGCAGTTCATCCGTGATCATGACTCTTGCAACAGTGCCGAAATAGACCGAGTAGACTTAAATAAACATGGTAAATATCCCGTCTGAAGTTCTAATGTTAGTGTTAGTGACCATGTCAGTTTATAAATAGTCTATCTCTCTACTCGCTCATCCCTTGCACCATACACCCACTGCATCGGTATCTGTAACATTACGTGCAGCAGCTTACTTTCCAACGTTACACGTTTTGTAACAACTCACCGTGTTTGCATTATCATCTTACAAACATTTCTTCACAGAAAAGAGAAGACCATAGAAATGGTATACCTACCGATTGTGTTAGTATCAGAACCATTTCTTCATAGATATTTTGATTAAATATAATATAGAAAGCATTTTCTTTAATATCTTGAGTAAATGGCAAGGTCTGTTATTTCGGGAGCTATTTTTGGTGATAATAAATAGGTGACTTCTTGGTATGAAATGAGATATTAGGATTCAAAGGAAATCTCCAGAGTTTGTCCTAGTTGTTCTATTTTTAGAAAATAATAACCATGAAGCAAATACAAAGAGGAGATGTTATAACTGGATTTCCCTTTAACATAATATTTACGGGGAATCCGGGATGGTACAAACCGCGTCCCTCTCTATTTTCCATCTAGCGGTCCAATACTACAAAAAAATTGTCAATTCATATTACAATACAATCATACAATCACACATTTTAATGTGCCACTATCTGAAATCCTCGATCCTTCAGCAGTAAATAAAGGTTTTAATGAGGTTTACTAGATATACTCTGAGTGACACTATGTTAGAAATAACACTAGACGCATTCTAATCTCACAACACTAATAAGAAAACTTTTATTCCAATTCCAAACATAACAAAAAAAAACTGATCGCCTCCAAGACAAGACAATGGAACAAAATTGCATACAATTCAGTTTTGCAACAGCACTTGCAATTTTATTACAATATGTATAAGAACTACATTGCAACAGTTAGGTAATATGCACTAAGATCATTTTATGACGCCGTTTAAGATATTGGCATCATTTTAACGATTACTATATAGGTGCTAAATAATAGTGACTAAAGTTACGACATTTTACAATCACCTATACTAAGTGCTTGATAGACTTGATAGACTATAGACAGAAGATAGACTAGATAGACTGGCTAGATTTCTGTACTCAGAGTCATTTAATGATTAGGATTTTGGTATTTTTATGGAATAGGTGGCAAACGAGCAGATGAGTCACCTGATGGCAAGCGATCAGCGCCGCCTATGGACACCAGGAGCCTATGGACCAGAGGAGTCACAGGTGCTTGCCGGCCTTTTAAAAAGGAGTAATGCTCTTTTCTTGAAGGTTTGTACCGAAAACAATTGGTAAGAACTGGGTTAAGTAACCATTAAACGAGTCTGAGTACGGTAGTAAGATATAGCCTGATACATGAACAGCAAGTGATCTACTGTTGGACTATGGACCTCCTTTACAAAAGAGGGGATTATACCCTAGTCTCCACACCTGACGAGCAGGTTGGAGATAGCAGTTCAAAGAATTAAGTTTATGGAAGAGCGCTGCTGCCTGTTCTCAGTCAAATATGTTGTCCCTTAATAGGCTCGTAGGCTCATATGACACCTCCGGAGCTGCAGACAGCGTAACAGGTTACCAGGGCTCTGGCTCAAAGCAGGAGAAGGAACGGGGCGGTTTTTAGTCAGTAAGAGTCTGACACTCTCTCCCGCCTCACCCAAGGCGGGAGAAGTCACTGGATGATTTTCCCCTCTCAAAAAAAAAGGCTCATATGACACCCGCGGGAGGAGCAGGGGTAGTGACAATTTGTTTTCTACTCTGTCGTTAACCCATGATGAAAAGCCTAAGTATGACCACACGGCCATTAGCTTAAGTTAACGTGTAGCCTGGATATATAATCTTTCAAGCTATAAGCCTGGACCACAGAGTGTTACCTAATAGCCAATAGCCTGCTCGTACGGCTATTCAGTTCAATTACCAGCAATATGTGTTCACCGCAGATATGAACAACTGGCTACCGCATTGGTATAGGTAAGTAATTTCGCGATTGTAGCACAATTGTTATTACAGTGCGATTTTCTGTTAACTACTTAATACTTACTACCTAACTACTACTACTATTAACTACTGAATTTCTACAAATTAGAATCAATTTCTTTATTTTCTTTATTCGCGCTTTCTATACCCGAAGGGGTAGGCAGAAGTGCACATTATGGCTAAGTACAATGTACTCCTAGTTTTCACAATGTATACTGTAAGTCTTAAGGTTTATTATCAAATACCGAGCACTTTTCCAGACTCCGAGCTACAAATATGGCAATACTTTGCCCGACTCGGGAAACGAACCTGACACCCCTTGCCCGGTAGTCGCACTTACGACCACTCGACCAACGAGGCAGTATTTTTTTTGTCTATTTCTTATAATATGACATTGGAATATAGATAATAGATAAAATTCCAGACTTCGTGCTGTTAGTAGTATTAGTTTTCGAAAATATTCAACAATTATTGTTTGACTTGTAACTACTTATAGGAATATGATTTTAATATTTTTTATCTTGTTAATGAAATGAGTTTTGGGTAAAACAATGTATTTTTCTAAGGTCATTCATGTCCAATGCCCGTACAACCTTTGGCGCAGCTTCCGCTCAATTAAAAAGGTCGTTCGTAGGTACACGTCATCAAGGTTGTTATTACCTAGACGCGGTGACAGACTGGTTTTTTCATATATCTGTTGTCTGAGTCAATGAGTGAGTAGCGGCCAATTCCAATAACCTATCTATCTGTACATTTGCCTATTAGAGATAGTATTTTGACATAAGCTCCATACAAAATGTGTGGCCGTAGGTATGAATATTGAACGAGAAATAACCGTTTAAGCTTTTATAGTAAATTTTTTTCAAGAGGTCAACTAACTTCTGTTTTCCAAAGTTAGTTGACTTATGTCGTGGTACGGCAAGTACCAATATGACGTTTTCCAAGTTATATGTACTTTCTAAGATTATTTAGACACCACAGACAAACGGTGAAGGAAAACATCGCGAGGAAACCTAGGCTTATAATTTCTAATTTTAAGCCTAGATTTATGTTGAGCAAGCGTGGTGATTAATGCTCAAACCTTCTCTGTGTGAGAAGAGGACTTTAGGCAGTTATGGCCACTTATGGGCTGTTGATTTCTGTGATATGATGTACCTGTTTTAATTGCCGTTATTCGTAAATGCACACTAAATTACTTTTACGATCGTCTCTAAGTTTTCTCCTTAAAACTTTAATATGTATTGATAACTGTACTCCCAGTGGTTGACAAACTTTCGCAAATTCAAAATAATTTCATTTTGAATATTTTCATAGCTATTTGAATAATCAGAGATGTCTGACCATGACCTTGGTTAATGCAAATTAATCGAAATGTCGAGATTATAGGCATCAAAATGGCGATAGATTAAAATAAGTCTAGTCATTTCTATGATATACAGGTTTTATCGTGCGCGTTGATCTGTCTCGATGATAATAATGTATTTAAAAACTGCTAGACACATTTTTATACAATTTTTCCTTTCAACACAACAAACAGAGAACTGGTCAATGTAAGGAAAGTTTTAATGTATTTTTATGGTCAAGCCGATCACCCGCAACACCGGAGGCGTTATAAGTGCGTTGCCGTTAAAAGACCAGGGGTTAGGAATTTGAAGGTTGTTAAGGCATTGGGGATTGGGAATTGGATTTCCGGTAGCCTCACTCACACAACGCCAGTGTTGTTTCAAGTCGGTTTTCTGTGAGGCCACCGTATCACTCCGGTCGAGCCGACTCATTCGTGCCGAAGCATAGCTCTCCAACACTTATGTTTAACTATTTATGTGTTCTGATTACGGTGTTTTTTTCTATTAACGAAATCTTAGTGTTACTGTTTTACATGCGTTCTATTATTACCGAAAGTTTGCTTTAACGAAAAAATCTTCAAAATCTTTGAACCAATAACGTTTCTACTTAATAATAATAATTTCCTTTATAAACTAAAATGAAAAGCGAGCTAAATTTTACCTACCCACTTAGTCTAAAATATTGAATCTTATTTAGTATTCCTAGAAATGAGCGAGGTCTTCAGTGGGTATAAAATTTAAATTACACTGAAGTTTTAGGTAGGTATTATGTCGAAATTTCTCGAACAGAAAATGCTAACTAAGTGGAGAAACGGGTCGAATGCTAGTTCATTTTTAATTAGCTGTCAAGTGTCATGCTGTCTCTCTCAGTTAAAGGGGTTTTGGTGCGACAGAAATACCGGCTTTTAAGGTCAACTGAAAATAGTGTCTGACTGGATTTATTGTCTAGATTATTTTTTAACTTAACGGGTTGAAGGGGCTTCGGCTAGTAAGCAAGAGTAGGAAAGGGGTGCTTTTTAGTCAGTAGAAGTCTAACATTTCTCACCTCACCTAAAAACAATAAAAGTCGTTAGATAATTTTCCACCTTAAAAATAAGATATTAAGTTGCTATTTTATTGCATAAAATTTAAGAAAATCCATTGTGCAAATTGCAACCAGAATCGAAACTGTTCAACTAAAGAGGCTCTACATTGTTGCTACAATAATCACATAATCTTGTAGGCACTCGTTCACTTTTGAGTAGCACTCAATCTACGCATGTTTGACACATTGAAACATGACTAGAAAGGTTTAGAAAGTATTTGAGTTTATTTCCATTGCGAGCATTAGAGGGCTCAGTCATTTGAAAACGAAAGTATTAAGTGTACTTCAAGCAACATGACAACCTTGATTATTGGTACGTCTTTTTTATTTTAAACATAGTATTTGTTATATATTGTTCCAATAATTTAAATCAAACAAATAGTCAGAAAAACACTAAATATGTTTTTCAAAAAGATTCCACTCTTATACTGTGGACGAGGCGAAAGGGAGTGTCAGACTCTTACTAACTAAAAACCACCCCGTTCCTACTCATACATTCTGTGCTCATACTCTTTGAGCCATTAAGAAGTAAAGGGCCACATTTATATCTTTAAAAGGTCCCGTAATTTCTTATTCTTTAAAATTAAGCAACACCTGCCATAATAACAGCAGAAAATATACTAGAAAATCAATAAATTAAACCTGAGACAGTAATTCCAAATATAATATAACTCAAGGTCAATTTATCGACCTTTACAGACGTCATCGTCAAAAGTAATTTGACACATCTCTGGTCAAACCATAAGCGATTTGAAATAAAGACTGACTTTCATAATACGATGATTTACTTGTCAAATTGTACAGTCATTTTGACAGTGATTGTCGGTCCGGTCTCGGTGGTAAAGTTCAAATGTTAAAATGGAACAATATTTACATAATCGGCCGTATTAGATTTCCTATGATGACTCATATCAGGTGACCGTTGAATAAGGAGTGGTTTAGGATATTAGACTAGACATATTTCTAGTCTTTATACATATTAAAAATAGATGTGTTTTTGCCTACAATGATTTTTATGTTTTCCTTTATTTGTGTAAGTTCTTCATTCTCTACTAGATACGTTTCTCTCTGCGCACTGCCTACCGGGTTACCGAGGCTCTGGCTCGAAAAGCAAGAAGTAGGAACGGGGTTAGCCAGTTTTTAGTCTGACATAATGACACTCCCTCTCGCCTCGCCCAAGATTTTGAGAGGTCATTAGATCATTGTCCCCCCTCAAAAAAAGGGTGTGGTACTACATTTTTAGAAACGTAACATAATTTGGCAGCGGTGAGGAACGTAATGTCTGTCTCTTATTAATATACCTTTATAAAATCTAAAGCCTCCACAATTAATTATTAACAATATACATAGTTAATATCATAGTCAAATATTGTGGCAACCAAGACTACTACTACTACTAGACTCTTCTAGTACTATCTCTCACTTGGCCCAGGGTTGGAGAGAAGTCTTTAGATCATTTTCTCCCGTTAAAAAGAGGTAAGTTTCTCTAAAACAAAAATAAATAAAATCTTGTAAAAATCTGTGGGACCTTTTATCTACTAATATGTATCAAAAGACTATCTAACTTTAATAAAATATCAAAATTATTACATTATTTATACTGTAACTAATTGGAGTCTACACTGTTTAGCAATTTTAATCTGTTTGATAGAATTATAATTCTATTACACGGCTTTACCATTTATATAAATGTTATAGATGAAGTTGCCAATCAGTTTTTTGTTATTATTATTGCAACGTAAATTAAAAATAGATTAACATTAAGATTTTATGCAATCAATATGCACAAATATAAAGAGTTTAATAACTTACCAAAACTTATTTCAAGGCATGCCTATATTTCTGTTTTAGATGTCGTCATTAAACAATTTACACCTTCTCATTCACAATAGGAAAATAATCAGATCGTTTCGTTTAGCCATTCAGAAAATTCAACTTTATCTTTATATCTAAGGCTTTTTTACACATAATTTACCATAAAACACATTTTCTTAAACCCAATTACCGCGGCTTTACCGTAATATATTTTTACGCTACAATTTTGAGCACGTCCCGCCATTAAATCTAGTCAAAGTTATAAGAGTCATATTTTCCCCAGTAGCTGTAGCATGCCCACGAAATGCCATCACGTCTGGGCTAAGCCTTGACATTACCAGCCAGTTGCTTGCCGTTCGAGATATTTTAAATTTGGAATGGAATGGTGTTTTATTGCCTGTGGTATATTTATAAAAAATAGAATAAGGTGCCATTTTGAATTTTTTGTTTAATGATATTATTGTGTCATCAATTTTATAAATAGGTTTTTTTTGTCGTATAAAGTGACTCATAGTGGAAAAATTGGCAATCACATTAGAGCAACAGAATCCTATTTATTATAGACTATATATTTTTTTAGTTTAAATGAGGAGAACAGTTTAACGTATGTATTTTTTTAAAGTCCTCTCTATTAACAGTTGGGCATTGTGATGTAATTAAAAATTAAAAAGTATTATCCTCTCTCTATTTTATTAGCATCTTGGATACAAGGCCTAATGCTAGTAATTAAGTAGATCGGAATAGATAAAATCTATAATGTGGTATTTGGATTAGCTTCCATGACATTAAAAATAAATTGAATAGCAAAAAGATAAATAAAGAATTATCATTATAATTTCACACCTATTTGCATACCTAATTAACTTAGATTAATCTCTAGGCGCATATTATTATTACCTAAGTTTAATCAGACAGTGGCTGACAGACAACTACGAACATGTATCTCTCGTCCGCATTTTAGGTCGAGAGGAAAACTTCACAAAACGAAAATAGTTGTCCCTTCCATTAAATAAAAAAATGTCATTGTATTTTGTATCTTAAAATAAAATGTCATTGTATTTTACGTCTTGTAAAAATGTGCTCGATCTGATGAAGGTCGCAGGGAGAGATCTGAAAGTCATTGGAGGAGGCCTATGTCCTGTCCTTTTCTTATGCCTGGTGTGATGATAATGATAAGTGTTGTATTAGATTAGAAGGTCTATAAAAAATTCTGATGATTTTTTTATGTCAAAAGGTTTCTCACATTTTTTCATACTAAGAGTACTGGTATCTTTAACACTGAATTAATATCGCAGAGATACCAAACATTATCTGGCATCTGAATAGCGTTTACAAGAACGCCTTCGTGTTAAACATATTAACATTAACTAACTTGTTACACTATTATTTACAAGCATGTTCAGAACATAACAATGTTCAACTCGCGGTTACACATCAACCTAACCAAACCAATTTATGCAGAGCTCGCTTTGTATAATCCTTCCCTACATTGGGCGATCAAATTTATACTGGTTGTACTTGTTGTTGTACTGATTGTAGACCAGTTTATCAAAGTCTCGCTTTGTATGAAACAACCGCACACTCGAAGGTCAGTTTATACTGGTCTTCTATAACTTTATGTACCTACTGACTAATAAGTTCTATGAACTACTTTATCAGTCTTTACATGATTACACTGTTTCCATGTTTCACGATTTAGTCATTACTGTTCATACAATGTGATTATCTATTTGAACATTGTGTATGACTGAAGGTGTTTTGTGCATTAAAATTTTCGGAGAATTCAGTGGTTGATACACCACCTACCTACTTGGTATTTTCTCTCTCTTCAGTACGGTGTAATTATCTAAATGGCATCCTGATTAAAAAACTCATTTTTTAAGTCGGGTAACATGCCTAAAACCTTTTCCTAGGCCTGAATAATTCTAAGCTAAAAACCGCATCAAAATCGATTCAACCAAACACGAGATAATCGCGCTCATCTATACACACAGGTCAAACTGTGAACCTCCTTTTTTAAGTCGGTTGAAAAGGACATGAGTTTAAGGATTTCTTTTCGATTTAAAAGTAATATTACTGCCATACTGTATACAACTTTTAACAATTTATTACAGAGGATGAACTATCTTTACTCATACCTCTTTAACCAACCATTCCAGCGACTACCACTTACATATAACATCAAAAAAGATTGCAACAATATGCTTTAAAGATTGCGATTCACACAATTACATTACCGTTTACAAGTGCATTGCATAAAGTGGATTATAATATTACAACATTTACTTCGCTTGACATTTCCAAGTCTTCGGGTTTGATGCGAACATAATGCTAAAGTAATCATCAATTTGTAGTGTTGTACTGAATAGAATTTACTAGAATGCTAATGTGACATTTCATAATGTCAGTATAATTGTCAGCCTACACGGGAATTTGTAATTGACCTGAATTGGGAGGTGTTTAGTTGTGGATTAGTTAATCGTGACATTTATTTGATATTCTCTAAAGAGTTACCTACGCTGAATTGATGAGTAAGTAGTCAACTCGGACCACATGCCTACGGCCCATTTGGGACGAGTTGGGGAAATTAAAAATAAATTAAGTTTTTAGTGGTCAACTCGTCCCACTTTTTTTTTGTATGGATCTTTAAACTTTATCAATGTCTGGTACAGTTAGCAGCACAAGATTAAAAATATTTTTTTCTTTACTTTCGTTTTGTTCATAGATTATTTCGTATTAAAAATCCTGACGAAGTAAGAACCTCTTTTTTTAGTGTCGGTTAAATAATTTATTACCTAAATTTTTTTTTGCAATCGCACAAATTCATGTATTATCCAAACGTACGAAGAATAGTAAACATGTGTGGCTTAAACAATGGTCATGGCGGTCACTTATGAAGTAAATGATAACAAAGATAGAATTAAGTTCCTAGAAAATCTTCTGATTTCCACCAAGTAATAGAACTTTATTATTTCCACACTAACCCTTTTGCTACTGACTGTACTTACTAGTGACGTGGGACGAGTTGACCACTAAAAATATTATTTTATTTTATTTTCTGCAACTCGTCCCAAATGGGCCGTAGGCATGTGGTCCGAGTTGACTACTTACTCGAATTGATCTCAGTTCTTGTTAAGAAGAATAGAGAGCGAACTTATAAATTCTTAAAAATGTAAAACTTAGTCCGCGTTGATCTGATTGGCCGGCTCGAATAAACCAACCAATCAGAACGTCGGAACGCGATTTCGTTTCTATTACTTTTAAATTTCACGGCATAATTAATAATATTTTAATTGTTTAACAAGGATCCAACACGAAATTTCATAAATATGAGATTTCGTGTTGTTGTTCTCAAACACGAAATTTCATAAACATGAGATTTTGTGTTGTTGAGATTTCAACTTATGTATTGAGAATTTTTCTATCACTCCATTGAAAACATCGACTCATTATTATTATATAGGTAATGACAGATAAGCCAACAAAAATGCCTATAATTCAATTATATACAAAGAAACATCCTAAATATAAGAACTTACCTCTTTCACCCTCTGCAACAGCGGTTCCAGCCAATGCACGTTGCACTCCACGTGGGAGTCGAGGAAGGTGAGCACAGGAGCCACTGCAGCATCAGCTCCTCGGACTCTGGACCTCATCAGACCCTCGCGTTTCGAGTTCCGAATCACCTTCACCTTGCGGATCGCGCGGAGAGCTGCCCCGTCCTCGGCTGGTGGAAGAAAGGAGAATTTTAAAGACTATGTTAGATGACCATTGAAACAATTGTACGGGTAATAGATAATAGTCTATATGTTACATACGCCTAATGTCTAACCCATAACGTATATATCTTTATAATAGGTATGTGTGATTGGTCATGTTAGTAATAGAAAATCACGCAAGAAAAACTTGCCCTATTCATCAACATTTTAGTTCGAACTTTGGAGGATGCGGATTCATAGAGAATACTATTTAGCATTTTAGAAGTGTTTTACAACTCTATCAATCATAAAAATCATCATCTTTGTCCATTATCAGCTAGTTTCTATTTACTGCTGGACATAGGCAAAATAAAATACTAACATAGATTCTAAACTACAATTTTCAAACACAATTTTTCAGTTTTGCGTTTGCGTAGAAAAAATCTTGTTAATGCAAAAAATATTTCAATGTTTACAAAGGCAAAATGTTTGGTTACTTATTTCATGCGTTTTTATATACATTTTGTTTAAAATATACGTTTACTTCAGCCTGTATCAACAAAGATAGGTGCGCTAAACGTTTTGCCAAATATTTATCTTTCATTTTTCATTTACTTTAAGATTCGCACTTTTAGAGATTTCAAAATGTGATAAACTGTGTGTAAAGATTCTTTTCTTTTAACATTTAAAATGTTATAAAGGGGTTTGTATGTTTTATATAACAGTCCTGACAGTCTACTGCTGGACTTTTCACCACTAAATAATACGGGTTTGCTTTAAAGTCATCGCACAGATAAAAGGCACGGACACGGCACGGCGTTCTATGCTTTAGAAACAATACGAAAATGCTGTAAACGAGCTGCCAGTGCGCGGCCGGCGAACTTACAGCCTTTTTATACTGACGTTACGGAATATATCGTACCATATAAGATTTAATGTTCAAATTTCAATGACAAATTTATTGCTGTGTTGCAGTGGTACCATTAAAGTATATCTTTTAATCTCTATGTGTGTCAAGTGGATTACAGATTGCTGCTGCCTGGTCTCTATCATGTGTAATCCCTTTGTAACTATAAGAATATCTAAAAGTCCATCAGTATTTCATCTTACAAATTCAATTAGCCAGAATTACACCAACTACACATTACAATTTGGCAACTAAAAAAAACTGCAAATAATAACGCCCAATGCTAGGTAATTGAGATAAACGCAACCAAAATACATAATTTCAGAAGTCACACAGTTACACTACCATTCATATAAAACAAATTAATTATCAGACAAGCTTTTATATACAGGTTGTGTATGAATTTCACAATTTAATATGAGAAGCGAGAAATAATTGAACGCTGAACTATTGTTCTTGGTAATTAAGCGGATGTTTTGTTTAATTATAATACGAGTAATACTGAATGAAATAAAATTCACAATACTCTAGTGCTGGCAATGATTAACCATTGTTTTATGGAAACGTGCAGCCGACAGCGGAATGAAGCTCTTTATTTAATTTATTCAACTGTTCTGTTTGTTGTCCTTTTGTTTTTAGATTGTATTAGATGACTCGACATGATTTCTAGTTTATATAGCTTTTCATGAGGGACAGGAAAATCTGAGCCTTATAAATAACCAGTGGCAATCGAAAATAGTCTATGAGCATCCTCTACATAACAGGATGATGCCAGAAGATTGCAGTTTCTTTTTTATGGTATAAGCCGGTAAACGAACTGACGAATCACCTGATGGTAAGTAATCGCCGTCGCTCATGGGCACCCGATGCACCAGAGTGCGTTGCTGGCCTTTTAAGCATTAGGAATTTTAGGGTTTTGGGGAATCGGGGATTGAGATCATCATCAATTGGGTCTCCAGTAACCTCCCGGATACCCGCTGGAAGAGTACGGAAGTATTCTTGTCTGTTGTCATCCAATTATACTTAACCTACCAACAAACACTACCCAATTTTGAACCTGTATAGAAACCTCTGCTTTCTGCGTTGCTAAAAAAAGTGCCAGTGTCATCTAGTTCCAAATAAGACCATCTGAGCATACACATGTAGCATTATATTGTTCAGTGTTAATTCTTTGACATAGTGAGAGTGCCATTTCAGTTAGGTACGGCTACAGATCAAGCCATACAAACCAGTTTATCATGGTCTCGCTTTGTATGATCTTTTCGAATATTCAAAGGTCAGTTTATACTGGTTTATGTAGCTGGATGTATACATTTCTTTAGGCGCCTGGCAGAGCGCCAGCCAAGTTCGCATATTGTTTGTTTTCTTGTTTGCATGTTTTGTATGAAAATATTCGTAGTTCATTACTCTCATTTGTCTGTCAGTCAGTTCTTTTGATGGAGAAGGTGATTATTTTGTTATATTGTATATACTTTGTTTACATTGGTTTATAACCAAAATTGTTTTAGAATTGACTCTATTATTTAGATTGAATTAAGCATTAAGTAAGTTTTTCTATTTGTCTATTCACGTGAGAGTTGGGGTGTTATTTCAATATAGTTAATGTGTAATTTAAAACCAATTGGATAATATGTAGGTGGAGTCATCTTGTTTTATAGAAGACTGGAAAATATAGGCCAAATACTTGTAGGCACTTTTAACATCGTTTTTCAATGTGTGAAACGTTTTACCAAAACTAATTAGCATAATTATAACCGCAAACACACAAAAAAATACTTAATATTAAAATCACTCAGACTTGGCTGCAGTTTTACCTTTTGTTTTTGCACGCCTTTCACTAAAACAAAGATTTTATACATTTTCGTGTAACTTTAGTGTTGTGTAATAATGATTATTATAAAAAATCCGTTTCCCACCTACTTTTACCTACCTACTTACAAGAGATTACTTAGATGACTCTGCAGTTTGAAACCAAGTAATTATGATTATTACTTATGTAATAATGAAGCCTTGTGACCCTGTTGGCATTATGTTACCATGTAATATAATGTAATTAGTTCGAGTGTGTTTGTTGAATCATGTATTGTAAAAAGTATATGATGACTGTTGGATAGGCGTTACTTTGCTTTCAACCTGAATTAAATTATTAATGCTTAAAGTGAGCCTTAATCCAAAATTGTAAAAAATCTTGTAAAGTTTTTGGCTATTGCTAGTCTTAATTACTGATTCTAAAGTATAATTCCAAGCATTAAAAAAAAATCAGTTAAAATTATAACAATAAAGTGTATCAAACATGACGCCCATGATATTCACAGGACCATTTCCGACGATAGGGCCACTCAAAGAGAAACAATTTAGGCTATAAAACACCTCCGGGTCCACTAAACTTAATAAGCACGAAACTTTCAGCACGTTCAATTTAAAAAATAAAGGAAGTAAACACTAAAATAAATGTTTTACGGAAATCCCAACTATTGTAATAAATACGAAAGTAAGTTTAATCAATTATTGCGTCTTCTTTACGTGTTATCAATTGAACTAATCATCTTGAAGAACTTGAGAGTACGGAGGACACAGCAAGCTAATTCACGCGGGCAAAGCGGTACCGTAAAAGTTGGTACTATAATATGTATAAGGAAAGTGTTAAATAAACAGACAAAGTTGCAAGAGGAAATTAACATAATTTGATGAGTTCTTGGTAAGGTCGTTGGTTTATATTTAAAGTATGTAAACACCGCTTTGCTTACATTAAAATGGTTTTTAATAAAATGCTATTTCTGTTAACAGACATAATAATATAATGCCTTTTTTATTGCTTGAAAGTGGTTAAAGGTATACTTCGTACTAGAAAGGTACCGTTCTCTTTGATAACGTTCTATAACTATTAAGCATCGTGTATGCCTGTCTGTCTATCTCGCTTAAAGTACATAACACGCCTAATCCAAGTCATAAAATATACTCAATCGCTAATCTATTGAAGAATTAAGAAATGTACGTACCCTTAGTACGAGTTTAATTTACGTTTACAGTAATAGAAACGAGAATAAATGAAGAACTTACTCCCTATTACATGAGACTTATAACACAAATGGTGAAAAGTGGGTGCACAAAACGGCATTACGTGACTTAATGTGTACCTCTGCCTACTTCGGGGATAAAAATAAAATGAATAGTAAAAGAATAATAGAAAAATAATAGTATAAGGTAAGTTTACTTACGGTTATCACTGAAGTCATCGACCAGGATAATTTCCTTGATCAGATGCTCCGGACTCCTATTTAAAACACTGTAACAAAAGAATTAACACTGTAAATACAGACCAAGATACTTATTTATTAGGAAAATAATATTTTGTGAAAATTTTTAACACGCTTTTATTAGCTTTTTTTTTTGAGGGTGGAAAATCATCCAATGACTTCTCCCGCCTTGGGCAAAGCAAGAGGGAGTGTCAGACTCTTACTGACTAAAAACCACCCCGTTCCTACACCTGCCCGTCGAACCGGAGCCCCGGTAAACCCGCTTTTATTAGCTTGGGTTGTAACTATGTATCTATGTAACGGAATCTTTAAGCTTAATTTTCACCAACTTCCAGCGATTTGATTTCTTTTTAATATTATTGATTTCTGGAAAGTACCTGACGATGGTCCTCAGCAGTGTGGATCTGGCTTCGTTGTGGAATGTGATGATGATGCTGGTCTGCGGTAAGTCATCGTCGTATTTCTTTAGTCGACACCTGGGAATCAAGAAAAGGAATTTAGTTTTTAACCACACAATCTATACTTATAATATTATAAAGCTTAAAAAGCTAAAGAGTTTGTTCGTTTGTTTGTTTGAACGCGCTAATTTCCGGAATTACTGGACCGATTTGAATAATTATTTTTGTGTTGAATAGACCATTTATCGAGGAAGGCTATAGGCTATAAAACATGACGCTATGACCAATAGGAGCCAAGCAGAGCGGGTGCAACCGCGCGGAAGTATTTTATATTATCTTTCTTTTTGAGGGGGAAACATCATCCAATGACTTTTTCCACCTTGGGTGAAGCGAGAGGGAGTGTCAGACTCTTACTGACTAAAAACCACCCTGTTCCTACTCCTACTCTTCGAGCCGGAGCCCCGGTAACCCATTGGGTAGAGCGCATATTATCTACAGTAAAGATATCCTTAATATTGTGGATGGTAGAACCGAAAAGGTATTGTATTCTTGTTTAGTTATTTATTACGTCATTGATCGTCTTTTTTTCAGTCTCATCATTTTAGTTTAATAATTATAGCTAAATTAACCTTAGCATATCGTAGAAAAATTCTTTACCGATTTTTTCATGTTAAAAAGAAACTACTTTTAAAATCAATTAGGCAATTTCAAAAAAGCCTAATTAGCAAACTAGTGACGAATATTCTGTAATTTGTCACTCGGTCCACTCGCTAATTATCTCAGAAGTCATCTCCAATTCATCTTGGCAGACATTGACCCGATGAGTTGGCGAGGTCGCCAGGGTCCACGGGAGGTCGCGAGATAACGAGTCGGCGAGGTATTACGTATGTGTGAAGTTGCGTCCGATTGAGGTCGATGGTTGACACTGCACTTCTTTAACGTAAGCTCAGAAGAATTTGGGTTAAGAACAGCCAATATTGATGTTTGCTTTGTAGATTTACTGATTATGTGATATTGGGTTATGTATGATTACTGATTATATTATGTAGAGAGAAAACTGCCTTTTTATCTTTTTCAAAAATTTAAAGCTAAGCTAAGGCCCTTTTGAGGGATCCCCGTCATAAAAAAGAAAGGTAATAATTTAAACGCTTGTGATGTGAGTCGATTATAATGGAATCCTTTTTGGTAGCAAATAATCTACCCAGCAAAGAGGTTTCAATTTGCAAATTAGATAACCTTAAATTGTTTATCTCCAAAAGGCTGGCAACGCACTTGTAACGTCTCTGGTGTTTTGGGTATCCGTGGGTGACGGCGATTGCTTACCATCAGATGATCCGTCTGCTCGTTTGCCGGTTTGTTTAATAAAAAATATGACTATTATAGTTTTTCTTTGAAAGAGTTTGGCTATGGGTCAACATTCAATTTGTAAGACGAAAACAACCGAGTTCTTTAAAAAAAATATTGTTGATCATTAAGTTAAGCCGATAGAAAGTGTTTTTATCTTCTAGCTTAACGCTAACGTAGCTGATTCCATCTTGCATTTAATAACTTGGTATTAAACAACTATCAAGATGATATCGACACCATATTTATATTTTAAAAGAATGTGTTGATATACCCAATTAAAGTCACGCTAGGTATTTTAGATTTGTATCAGAATAATATTGATCACGGTTTTGCCTCTCTCATTTAATTTTGCTTTGCACGCACAAGATATCGAAAAGATAAATCGTTTTTTAATGGGTTCAAAAATTGATTATCTGGATTGAAAATATTTTGGTACTTATACAATGTGTAACAAAAAGGGGGTATACATATCAATTGCACGGTTTCTAGATAACATAACAAACGATACGGGAAGGGTTTTTAAACTCATGTTTTCAAGGTACCGAGTTATGAATTTTCCAATCGCGCCACCGCGCGAATCAAAATTAGGTAGACTGGTACTAGGCGATCAGATTGACAGAAGAAATGTTTCGTAATATTAGCGAGTGATCCCTGTAGTGTTGTGACACGTTTGTATGATTTGAAATCAAGAACTATGCGATACCAAGTATTTGGTACTATTTTTTTAAACGTATTTTGAGCTGAAACTTTGTGTAGAGATTCTATTCAACCTGTATTCATCAGAAGCCCTCTTCTTGATGTATATGAGTATTTTGTTACACGTTGTATACCTAGAGATACGTTAAAAAATGGAATTTTAGCAAAAGAATGCATTAAAAAGTAATCACACAATAGCTGTATCAACAAACTTCGTTCCGCTTCAATATTTTTTTCTCACCCAAATTGCTGCATTGGTCCAGCCGTTCTCGACTTTTAACCAGACTAACAAACAGCAATTGATTTTTATATATCGAGATTTCAGATGGTCTTTCTTTGACCCACACTATCATTATCATAAATAGTATGTTTTAATGGTATGTAATTGTGTTTAAACAGATCTGAGCTACTTCTTTTTCCTTTGACCATAATTATTTAAGCTAAAAAACTAGTACAAATATTCACTCTGCGGTAATAATATTGAAAAAGGGCAGTAAATAGTTCCATATGTGAATTTTATGCTCACATTCCCACCCCTTCCTTAATTGGACATTGGTAAGAGGAGTATAAAAAGGTTTGAGTTAATGGCTAGCGCACGTGAGATCAAAGGATTCAGTGTCAAAGCCTCTACTAACACGGTTTTAACAATTTTAATTGGAATGTTTTTAATTAAGTATTTTGTTTCGAATGGTGTTATAGATATTACCTAGCTTCACTGACGGCCAGACTGCCGAACTGTTACTTATTTCTTTATTTGTTGACATTTCAAAAGTATTTGTCTACTTATGGTTTAATTGCAATAAAATTATTTGACTTTGACTTTACCTATAACTTGATAGTGAATAACTGCTTAGATAGATTATCTTACTTAAATACTGGATTTTATATCTTTCTTGAATTCGCCTAAGCAGGTCTTCCAAAATTCGGTTGATATAGAAGCTTACAAAATACTATTCTTTATAGGAGATAGATAAGTTATGTTAGTTTAGTTTTTGAAATCTTTTTGAAAATTGTTGAAAAAATATATGATATAAGTACAAAAAATGCTCTACAATGTAAAACTGACCATCTGTTTCTTCGAATACAGTACCTACATAAATAGACATAAAGGTCAAAATTCATTGGAGACCCCTAGCAGTTTGAACATGGGACATGGGTTCTATTGATCATGACATTGTTTATTAAGATATAGGGTTATTATTTTCCTGGGTCGAAGTGTGTTAGACCCCGATCTCGGCTTGTATGAATATCAATGACGGCTACAAAGACCCTTCGGAAGCCTGAAAAATGTCTGATAACATGGTCTGGTTTTACGTGCTGTACATGTGAACTATACTCGTATGAAGCCATTTTGAGGGTTGGATAGTCTTCTCGTAAATTATATATGTATGTAGAGAAGACGGATTTTTGTCAACACGTATAAAGTAAAAAAACCTTTAAACTACAAGTATTAGGATACATGGTCAAAAGTTATTGGACCAGAAGTAGCGCATCAATCGCCGCGTCGTATGTCGCAAAATGCTGCTCATGAATATGAGCCTCTAGCATGGCTTGAAACTAGTCGAATTCCTCGTCAAACAATTACGTGAATATCATATTATATATAACTAGCAAACCCGGCGAACTCCGTTTCGCCACCAATAATTTTCCCAGTGTTCCCGCTTTTCTCTTTGAATTTTTCCAGAATTTTCTTTGCTATAAACCTCACGGAGCCCGAGACCTTTCTAACGAATGCAAAATCGTGGAAATCGGTTCGTGCGTTCTGGAGTTATAGCGTCAGGAAGGAAAACCCGACTTATTTTTATATAATAGATTATTAATTTAGTATGTCTCACGAAAGTTATAATGCAATAATAGTTACAGAGATCTTGCAAATAAAATATTGACCTTACTATCTATTTATCGGTAAATATAAAACTTATTAGTAACTGGGACAGTGTGTCTGGCAGACAATACAAGGGCAAAAAATAGAGATTGTAAAAGTGTAATTTTGGTTTATTTTCCTTATTCATTCAGTGTTTAGATAATTTACGTTGACGGAAAACATCAGGAATTTAATTCTTAATATGCTATACGATTTGACTTTAATAGTTTAAAATTGGCAGTCAAAGACGTAATAATTGTATGTAAAAGCTAATAAAAAACAAAATATACAAACTCACATAGCATTCCTTGTATCAGGCACTGGTCTATTACTGGGGAGGTGATCTGATGCGGCCTGGTTGAACCTGTTCCTCACATAAGGGTCTGAATCCCTGGCTCCTCCATTCACGTAACCAGTTTCATCAAAGTATGCTCTTCCAGTGGTTCCAGTGTTTCCAGTGGAGGGTTCCTCAGGTGATGCTGGACTGCTTTCAGGTTCTTCGATGTCTGAGTGTTGCTTTATTAAACGGAGTGCTATGTTTTCTTCCTGTAACAAGAAAAGGGTTGAGTTAGATTTGTATAGATCATGGTGGAGAGTAGACAAGGATTGAGCTGGTCTATTTAGCGAGTCCGAGCTGTTTAAGATGATGAGCATCGAGGTACTTTACTGAGCTTCAAAAGTCAAATGATATATCAAAATTAGGGTAATGAGGGTAATTTTCCACCACATTTAGTTATGCTGCGAAGATAGTTGGAAAAGCAAAAGCGTTGTTCCTTAGTTTTTTAATTCAAATAAATGAAACCACAAATTTTACGTCTAAAACTGTACCTATCCTTTAAATGGATTCATACCAAAATCATTGTAATTTTAAACCTCTATTTCTATTTAAAATAAATACACAGCTTGGAGTCTAACTTCTTGTAATAAAATAATGTCTGAAGCGTCTATTTTGTAACACTAAGACGTAGCTGTTACGCCTGCCTGATATTTAATTCATGTCGCGCCTCGGTTCACGCATTCCCAACTAAAAGATATCTTAAAAGCTTCGTTTAATAGTAATGCCGTGTTATCCTTGATGCCTAAGATTTATGTTTAAATTGTCGTATAAATAAGGACTTTCGAATTGAAGTTTCAAGTTGTCTTTAGGATTGAGAATGAGAGACAGTTTGTATTGATTTCGTTAATTTTATTTATTTATTCATTCATTTATTTTAGGCATCACAGGTCCAAATGAATATTAAATCACGTTCTGTTGTCGTTTATTATCAAATGTTGATATAAGATATTCGTTGATGTAAGATAAACGTTCTTATTTTCGTTCTAAAAAGTAGCTATAACATAAGGAAGTCGAGTCAACTTTTTGCCAGTTATGTTATAAAGTTTAACATTTTCATTACGGATTTATAAACTAGTCCATGGTCTCACAAAACCTATGAAATAGTAACCATTTCTACGTAATATAAAAAAACCCTAGGACATAATAAAATAATGTTGTAATAGATGAAATAATACCCATAATGTTGTGTAAAAGTCGATTCTTCTAACCTTGAGGTGGTTTTTCTCTGCCCATCCGTTTCTTGACCTTGACATATCGTCTTTCTAACGCAGTTCGCTATAATTCTATGTATGGTAATCAGCTAACAGGTTTTAGGTATAATTTCATCAGTATGTCGTAACTAAAGTAGGCATTAATGCGCTCGTTGATTTAATCTTATATCTTATACTTATTATGTAAAGCTGAAGTGTTTTTTTGTTTGTTTAAACGCGCTAATCTCTGAAGCTGCTGGTCCGAATTTAATAATTATTTTTGTAACAGATAGTTCATTTATTGAGAAAGGTTTTATAAAATACTAGCTACTTCCGCGCGGTTTCACCCGCTCTGTTCGGCTCCTTTTGGTCATAGCGTTATGTTTTATAGCCTATAGCCTTCCTCGATAAATGCACTATCCAACACAAAAATAATTCAATTCGGACCAGTAGTTCCGGAGATTAGCGCGTTCAAACAAACAAACAAACAAACAAACTCTTCAGCTTTATAATATTAGTATAGATTAGTATAGATTATGCTACGATCAATGGGAGACGAGCAGAGCGGGTAAAATCGTAGAAGTAGCTAGTCTTAGATAAGGCTGATCGTTGTAAACGATTCTACGTTTTGGAACGAGCTCTTAACTTCAATGACGGACAATTTTTAGTCTGTACCCTTAGTACGAGTTTAATATAAAACTCATACTAAAGGTCTTGATTGATCATTGTCTTGATGAAATGGTCTTTCAAAATTACTTCAATTGAATGCTGCTTTGATTTTGAGTTGTTTTACAAACGTATTCATAGCATTTTTTCCGTTTCTTCGGTTTATTTCTAGTCTAACTACTGTTTTAAAGTCGATATATAGGACAAAGAAAATGATAAAATGTGAAAATTCAATTGAATGTTACATGTAATGAAAAACAAGGAGAAACTTTATGTCTTGTCTTAGTTTTAGTGCTTTACAGGTATTAAAATATTAATGTTTTAATATTTAATTAACTGAGGTACGGCAAAAAGGTGTGTTTGCACTATGCGTATATCATTTTACGTCTAGCTTAGCCTAGCTTTAAAGGTTGCACATTCCTGACTACTTTTCCTAGAAAGCGTATACGACTTGACTGTAATTACCTGATAATAATTAAGTTTCTATAATTACGTATTGTTGTGCTTTAATATATTATGTATGTACAAAACTTTAAAAAAAGAACCGTTAAAGATGATCTGAAGAACAGCTCTATAGTCTTTGTTTTATCTGTGCTAAATTTCGTCCAAATCTGTTAAGCCATTTAGGTGCAAAGGCTAATAAATAGTTACGTGAGTAAGCCGATAACATAATAATTAATGTAGTCTCACGAAAGTTATAATAAGACCTTAAAATTGTAGAGAAAGGCTAGTTTTCATAGTTTAGTCTTTATATATATAATTCTTCTGTAAGTGTGTATGTCACTGAACTCCTCTTAAACGACTAAACCGATTTTGATGAAACTCTTTGTGTGTGAACAAGAGGATCTGAGAATGGTTTAGATTCACAATTTTGTCCGCTGGACAATGTTTTTTTAATTAATCAGACGTGTAGACAGAACAACGTTTGTCGGTCCGCTAGTTATAATATGTAATTGTAGAATATAATTATTGAGAAAGGATAATTGTTTTTTAATTAGTTAGAAACAGTACGACTGGTTATAATTTCTAGACTTAATGACAGCTGTCATCAGTTTCAATGTCATGACCCTAGGTAAAGTTTGTGTGAAAACAAACCTAGATTAGAAGACGTAAGTTTGGGTAATTATTTTCATATTTAGGTATGACTGTTTTTCAAATATTTTGATCATGATTTCTTTTAGGAACGTGGTCATTTAGAAAGAGAAAAAGTGATTGAAAATATTGCAATACTAGCTATAGAAAAAACTTAAGGAAAAGCTTGACTAGATCAACGTAGCAGGCTGAATTAATTTGATTTTCAAATCAAGTTGATAAAAATCTTTTTTATGCAAATATTTTATAGGATCTACCTGTAATTAAATTAAAAAAAACCATTATAATTAATGGCGTTGATTTCGTAACAGAACTAAGACAAATCACATTTCTTACTTAACGTGGATAGTTTCCAATGTTAAATCGATGTGAAATATTGTTGTTCACTAATCGTCTGATGATTCGCTCAAATTGAATTCACAATTCGTTTGATTTATCGTTTTGTAGGCGCGGGGCAATTTATCCGTCAGAAATGTTTTAGTAACGATTTATTAATTATTCTTGTAAATGTGAACGTTTGTGTTTGGAAGCAGAGTGGTCGTAATGGTAGAAATATGAATGTAACCAATGCTCTTACGGGGGCTTTGATATTTTTATTATCCATTTATTTTTTATAATGATAAATGATAAATTGAGATGAATACATGACAACATACATATTATGTTTGGCAATTTTTACCAGTTATATGTAATTGTATACCTAAATAAGTATCAATCAGAATAAGTTTAATAAAACAGCTAGTATACCGTTGTTATCAAAATAACAGACTAAAAAGTCTTATCAGTTATATCACGATTGTAAGTAAATAAAAAAAGAAAACAAACTAAGTATCTTGCGTTGGTTATGGTCTCTTTGTCAAAACTAACGATTATTTAAGTTACATATTTAATGATATAGATGGGGCTGAGTAAGCTCTATTACTTGATGTAAGTTATTGTTATTTATCAATTTATTGTTAGAAATGACCATGGCTCCTTTTTGCTCAATTTTGTACCAAATCACACTAATATTATAAATGTGAAAGTTGGTTTTCGGTTTGCTTGTTTGTCCGTTAATCACGCTGAAACTACTGAAGGGATTTTGATAAAATTTGATATACAAACAGGGTCTGAACTGACTTGGGTGATAGGATACGCGGGCAAAGTCGTTAGTAGAAGCTTGTTAGTTCATATTATAGTTAATATACAGTTTTTTATGTAATACAATGATAACTCACATAACACATAGTTAGTAGGGTCGATTGCTAAAACGTAAATTCTAGGGCACGACCTAAGTCCTTGACAAATTCATTTATGAAATATTGGTGATCAATATTATGTAACAGTACTCAAAACGATGCTAAAATAGAGCATTAAAAATTAAAATTAATTATATAATTTAAAAATTAAGTTATAAACTAATAAAACATTTTGTAAGAACAAAACAAGCAACAAAAAGAAGTTAGTTAATAAAATCAAACAGCCATGAAAGTTTCCATTCAATTTCTCGCTACAACTGGAACCAAATAACTTGACTTTTGACACATATTTGACAGTGACGCTCTAGTTATGAAATAGACTGTATCTGTCATTGTGACGTTAATGTGACAGTTCTTGTTTACTTCTTTGTTTTATAATGCGAAGATAACTTGGCTTATTTCATGGATTAAAATGATCTTAATTTTCTTTGTTATTATTTTTACTTTTGTATTATTATTTTTAAAAGTCTTTTGGTGACAATTGTTGTATTGACAGTGGCGCTAGTGTAGCTTTTAGTCTCATCTGACTTTTGAAAGATGCATTTATTAGACTAATAAAATTTATGTATATGCTGAGTCCTTGATTTATGTTTATTAATTAATATTTATTTTAAAAATTATAACAAATTTTTTAAAGCTATTTAACCTTTAGCCTGCTCAATTAGTTTAAAATATGAACATCAATATAGATACGAATCTGGGTAGGCAATAATATTGCATATTTATTTAATACCACTATATAATATGTGACCGCAGGCAAATTAATCATACTTTTGGTCCAAGCCATCAGTCATACGGTATTTCATTCAAGATATTCTCCATAAAATATTTTTTAATACGATATGATGATTTCTATCATCTTTAGACTTAATTAATGGCATGTTTCCTCAGGATATTCGCAATTTAGATTAAAGATTGATAACATTTGTCGATTTAAATGCTAGTTTTACTATGCTAAATACTTTATACTACAATTTCCTGTGAATGAAAGCAATCTTTGGAGCAATCGGATAGAATTGCGCTCATTCATTCAAATGTCTGTCATTAATTAAACCCTAGATATCAAAATAAAAAAATACGTGTCTAATATTTTTTCTGACTGAATAGATTTTTAATTTTAATACCCTGTCATCATATTATTTTACTATCATTATTACTTATACAAGGACTTACAAGTGATATCAAAATCGTATAAGGGCACGGAGGAATGCCGTATAATACTGTGTTACATCAATAAATCCTGTTTTCTACCTAGCAGGAGATAAAACATCAGGTTTATTATGCCAAGCTTTCTACAACTTCGGTGGATTAGCAAGCAAATCGTGTACTCAGTGAAAGTGCATTGGCGGTAAAATTAGCTTGGGATCTTGCATCTAAGGGAAATTTGTAGATATTTGAAGTGAATGAAAGGAGAGGATATAAGAGTTGCATAGAATACAAAATACATAATCCATAATTGTATGTTTCTAAAATAAACTTCTATTTTTCACCAGTCCAGTTTCTTATAAATACTTGGTTTCTTCTTGGTTCATTCTTGAGGTTAGATTAATGACATACAACATCTAAAGACCCCGACTTGCTACTGTTACCCGTGCATACGGCGCGTCTCAAAGAACCATCAGTCCACAGATGGAGCTCAGTAGGGATGATGCCTGATTTGGAGCTGCGGACTATCGGCTCCAGCTTGAGAAGCAGCAGTAGGAACGGGGTGGTTTTAGTCAGAAGGAGTCTGGGGCTATCTCTCGCCTTAGATGAGTCATTTCCTCCTTAAAAAAAACTTGTTACTGTTTTTATTAACATCCGCCTTGAACTTAATCAGAAAATCCGCCTCGAACCTTTTTAACAGTATGGGGCTTCCAAAGCTTCATTTGTTTTATTGGCAGACGATTCGCACATTGTTCCATTAATGGGCTATTCAGAAACTATAAAACTTCGCATAAAAGTCACAGTTATCCCATACAATTCCATCAACATTCCCAGCGCATTGGAATCGAAACACAATAGGAGAACTGCATATATACATACCTACATTTTGCAGAACTTAGCTACTACAATAATGCATGCACTGGTGTGCAATTTAAATACAATTACGCATCAAGAAGGCGGGACACTCTCACACAAAACATAGTACTCTAACAATGAGCTGTAGTTAGGGAGCTGTACATTGTGGTGCCCTTATGGAGAATTGATGCAAGGAGTACTAATATTTTCGTGTATAATTATAAAAGAAGTTTTATTATAACTTTCGTGAGAAATACCTATATTATGTTATCGGCTTACTCACGTAACTGTTTGACAAAGCGAGATAGAGGCTCATATTACAGAGACTCTGCTCAGATAACATAATAATTCATATAAATAAGAATTGTTTGAAAAGTTGCTAAATTAGAGATGCCATAGTACAACATATGTAGGTAATCGCGGCCCCTTTACAGAATTGTAGTGTTAACTATTGGGATTATGACAGTCCTCACAGTAAATAGGCAACTTGAAGATCGCAATGCAGTCATTGACATTTTAAAGGATATCATATTGAAGAGTTATTTGGTGGCTGGTTGCAGTTGTATCATCACACATGTACATTCACAGTAGGGCAGATTCCTGATCTGGAGCTGCGGACTACCTAACGGGTTTACCGGGGCTCCGGCTCGAAAAACAGGAGTAGGAACGGCGTGGTTTTTAGTCAGTAAAAGTCTGACACTCCCTATCGCCTTGTCCATGGCGGGAGAACTCATTGGATCATTTTCCACCTTCAAAAAAGGGCACGCCTATGAGTATAAAGCACAGTTCTATAAAGTAACTTATAGATTACAAAATAAGGTGTCTATTACACTGTCTATAGTACTCTTATTACAGTAACACCACCTAATCAATGCAGTTCGACGATCACTTTCAGTTTGATTCCCATACATTACAAGTCTTAACACTCTCTACACTATAATCTCTGGCTTTATCGAAAGTACAAGTGTAGACTGTAGGTTGTAAAGTAAAATCGTGGTAGTGTGTTATGTCGTGCTCCAGAGGGCGTGACCGATGCGGTTTGAGTTTGACAAGCTTGACTATAGGGCTATTATGTCACTGTCATTTCGTATCGTTGACAAGAAAGTTACTAATTTGATGACAAAAAATGTTAATTTGTGATTTTTTGGTGGTTATTGTAACATTGGAGGTGGTTTTGTATGGTGTAATTGGGATGTCGAACGTGAGGTTTCGTGTTCGATAAATGTTGAGTTTTTTGATTAAGAAATACGGTAGGGTCTTTTAGATTATTTAAAAACATAAGACATGTACTTAAAAAAGTATTTATAATTAATAATAATAAAGTCAGGATTAATGGTTGGAGGAGAATACTTAAACATTATTGCTACAGATTTAAGTAGTGACAATGTGTGTGCACATTGACACTTTTGTTATGCATTTTAAATAAAGACATTCTACAAGACCAAATTAATTTCTTAACATTATTTGTAATCAGAATAATTAACTATGTATGAGTGTAAATTTAGAATTTTTATCTGATGCACGCATTGCTGGTAAATGTTAATAGATTGTTGTGAGGCAATTTGAAATAAATTCTTAAGGTAACCTTGTACCGCTGTATCGCACTTCACTGGCCTTTCGACCTACCTTAACATACAATTTGTTTATTACGCAACGCTAAATAGTGAGTAAGGAAATACATAATGACATTTTTTGTGATAAAGACAGAGGTGGATTATAAAGTGTATGTAGCGACACATGACAAGTGACAGATGACAGAAATCGCACATAGAGTCGAACTAATCAATGGATGACGTCATAAATTGTACATTACACATGTTAAGCTTACATGCTTAGAAAATCCTAACAGTCAATTCTTGAGTAGCAAGCCTACCAGCCACCAGTCGAAGGATCCTCATATTCCAATCTTAGGAAACTTTACTCTCTGTTCCCTAAACTAATTGCCATCAGTGACACTAAATGAGCATTTTGAATGAATGATGACAGTTAGCCTGATTTGACTCTGAGATCCATAGGTCAACATGCACGCTCCCAACCATTTAAACAATGAGGTTGGCTTTACCTACGTGAGTTACATCGTAAGATTTTATCAACATCTTGACCATTGAACTCATAAAGTTTACATAAATAAAGAGAAAACGTAAAAGAGAAAAATTAAAAGTAAATAAATAGTTAAACGCTTAGGTCAAAATGTCAGTAATAGCCCCATAACATTACGAATTCAGATTGCTTTGCTTCGTTGTTAAAAACATATTAAATATTTCCAAAGCAAAGGTTTTGTTACGACATTCAACCCTAAATCGAGGATTGTTGGGTAAACTGTGATGTGTTTGTCATTATGGTGACCCCGATTGAATAAGACATACGTAACTTTGGGTATTTTTAGTGTATAAAGGAATAAATTGAGGCTTCGCAATAAAATTTTAATACAACACTCCATTTTGCGCTAGATAAAATTATAGTAATTCATGAGAGATCATGAGAGATCCACGCTAATTTAGAAAATTTCTAAAACCGACTTGGTCGACAGTAGTGCAACTACCGGACAAGGGTTTCGAGTTCAATTCCGAGTCGATCAAAGTAATACAGAGCTTTTTCGGGTTTTCGAAAATTGTGCGATTGCTTACCATCATGTGATCCATCTACTCGTTTTCAACTAATTGCACTTCTGCTGAATCTAAACAAGCTGATATTTAGTATCTCTAATATACATAAGTAGTTTTGCACATATCCCTCATTACCAGAATAAAGTTTACGTGAAATAAAAAAAGGATCAATGTCAAAGACTCGAGCAAAGTTGAAACGCTCCGACAGTTTACAATAATAGCTACAAGTTACATTAATATACTATTGTATATTTACTCGTCTCACAAAGTATATAGGAAACGTAGAAAATAACAAGAAGCGTTCTTCCTTTACTTATGTACAGTTTAGTTCGAGCAAACTGTTATTGTTCGTGCAGTTCCTAGTACATGTGTAATGTGTATAATACATACATACGTACGTATATGAATTACATGTATAGATGTGCTGGGTCAATGACCTAGTTTACACAATTTATATAAACGTTATCTTTAACATCATCAACAGTCCGTGACAATACACTACTACAACTAAAGGCCTTCTCTACGGAAAAGGGTTTTTTTTTTAAATTGGGAAAATCATCAAATGATTTCTCTCGCCATGGGTAAGGTGAGCGGAGAGACTCTGATTGACTAAAAACCCATCCCTATTCCTGTTCCTAGCCGGCGTCGACGGTAACCTATAAGATCGTCTGAAGCCCCGGTCAGACTTAAAAAGGTTTGCCATGGTCTCTTCGCTTAAATGGTTCAGAATTATCAGATATCGCTGCAGCCCAGTCTCTACCAAAGAGTTTGAATTCGAGACCTTATGACCTAGCAATTACATTATTATATGCTTTAGTATAATATAATCAAGAAAATCCCAATAAAAAGCTCGTCCGAGTGCATTTAATTGATATTAAATAAAACACATTACGGCTTACATAGCACACATTATGACTCATTGTGATAACGTGTTGTGTGTTATCGTAATAATCATTAAACTCAGTTATTATTATATTATTCTAATGTGCTAGTAAGCGTGTCAGTGTTATTTAATTATGCAATTAATACTTTTATAGTCGTGACTAAATTGTAATGTAATGTGTGTTGCTTGTCGTGGTGGCCCAAGTGTCGTGAGGTTTAAGACACCAGTACCCTTAGCACGAGTTTGCTTTACGTTTAAAGTAATCGAAACGAGAGCGCGTTCGGCGTTCTGATTGGTTGGTTTATTCGAGCCGGCCAATCAGAGTGCAAACACGCAAAAACGAGTGCTCGTTTCTATTACTTTAAACGTAAAGAAAACTCGTACTAAGGGTACAGTTTCTCGTACATGAGGGTGCGGGTTCGAAACCTACCAATGGCAAGCATAGACAAAAGTTACAAGTGAGTTGCCGGACTTTAGAAAAATAAATGGTTATAAAAATTGAGTCAAAGTTACCCTATAGGGTCAAAGACACCCGAAATTATCGATAAAATACATATTATAGTAGTGTTGTTGATTTGGAAAGCCTGATGATTAGTCGGTAAAATATTTCCAAATTAAAAATTCCTAACTGATAAAAGTATACTCATATCAAAGAAAAATATGTGTAACGAACGATGGAATTTTTAATAAGCTGAAAATAAAAAAGCGGCATTTTTCTGACCTCATTAAAAATACGTACGTACCTACTACCAACGTAATATTATTTCGTTTTGATGAAATTCGATATCGACATGAGCAATACAGGAGATTACAACATTTCAACACGAATGAGGATTCAATAAATTATTGAGTAACTACTCAATGGGGGTAATTAATGATCTTTGAATACTTTAGTGTTAATTGAAAAGACCTTTTTTGCACGAAGCAACTCTTTGTGTGATCTACAAATTGTTATTTCGGGTCTGGGTGTCATGTGTGTTTTTCAACGCACCTACGACACAGGAGAAAATTCTAGTGAGATGGGAACGTTTTATTAAAAAAAAACATCTTATTCTATTTCAGACATAGTTTGTATATTACTGCCGCACTCAGAGTCATTTAATAGTTACCTACTTAACCCAGTTCTTAGCAATTGTTTTCTGAACAAAATCATTACTAAGCAATAGTTTAAGTAACAACAGAGACATCTGAGTACGGCAGTTAGATCTGTATACTAAGTAAATTATAAGAATATCTTAACACAAATAAATTTAACCAAACGCCTCTATTACTCCTTTACCGAATAAAGCCGCCATGTTAGCTAAGATTATGAATTCTGTAGCAATTTCCCGGCTGTATATCAAATGTCAAGTTTTGGGCATAGTTGTGATTCCTTCGAGACTTAATTAAGTAAAGGCGGCCATATTTCATTTTACTCCCTCGAGGCAGCTGCCCATGTATTAAGATAAGAAAATTAATTGTTCCTCGCAATATTATTAGAAGATCTTGTAAAGACCTTTCCTTGTTGATTGAAACATTATGATGAATTCATTATAATAATTATTATAGGAACGTCTCGTCAAGTTTGACAAATTACTTAGATACTACTTCAATCAAATTCGGACTTAAGTTTTTTGTTTTAAAGTTGATTTTATTATATTTTCAAGAATTTACATTGTTCTTAACTTTTAGTTAAAGTTAGAGAAGTCTATTTTTGTTGTTTGCGATTGAAAAAATCTTAAAAAAACTTAGAAAATCTTTTAAACGAAACTCAATTACGAAACCAAAAGTTTTAAACGTGGGAAGATAACCTTTTTTATCTAGATCTTAAGTCTAAAAATAAGATAATATCTATCCTCGGACTCGACTAATTCCCAACAACCTCGCACGTAGGTAACGTGCGAGGTTGTTGGGAAAAAAAGTTCACAAGTCAAAATTCTTTGTTTCAAAGAGACCAGGAAGGCATTTCTGCAGGTCAAAGCAAATATAATAATATTAAAAAAATGTCCGTCGGTCAGTCTTCAAGTGAAGGATTTACCTATAGCAAATGCAATAAATTCCATATACATACTTCTCCACTTTCATTACCAATCAAAGTACCAGACCAGAACAGAGTCACATTCCACACATTAAATCCAATACAGTGACCATCAGCCACACTAAAAGGCAAAGCTAATACAATTACACTACTCGAGCACCCACTACGATCGTCTGTACTCGGCTTTATGACTGGAAATAACCGGATCTCGGCTATATGTCGCAACCGCTCTGTCAAGGACGCACGCTGACCGCAGGCTTGCTTTCACTATCACGCGGACTCGTGCGGTCCACGCAAGTAAATTGGATTAGTATTGACTAACGCCGTGTGGGCACGACAGAAGATGTTTATATTGAAATTTTGTTGATTGCTTTTTTTATTGGGGCGTTGTGGAGTGGTTGTAACATGGAGTTAGAGTATTTTGGTTCTTGAGCTTTCTTAGCATGAACTAAACTAGTCGAGTACATCGTCAAACAGCTACGTGTGTAAGCCGAAAAACATAAAAATAATTAATAGCATGAAGTTATATACACGTTACAGTTGTGGCGACACATGACAAGTGACAGATGACAGAAGTCGCACATAGACTGTAGACGAATAAATCAACGAATGACGTAATAAATCCTACATCATACATGTGAAGTTTACATGCAAATAAACATGCATAGAAAAATACAACATGTAAAGAAAATACCAACGAACAGCTGTCGGGCAGAAAGTCCGCCAATCACTATCACCTCGCTTGGTCGGACCTATTTCCTAAATAGTAATCTAAACTAGATTTCTTCGAAACTGATGACAGAACTAATACTTTAAATATAAAGTAGTCAAAGTATCCGTTATTTACACCAGTTAAGATGACTTTGTGTCTCATGAAGAAATAAAGCAAGCACGCTACCGAATAAATGCGTTTTTCTTTCGTAAATTTTCATGTGTTGGGTGCAATTCCATCTTTGCATCTAATACAACTCATAACATAAATAATTGGTGAAAAGTTTCTATTAAATAAACGTGCACCTCTAACCCCTTCGGGGAACAAGATCTTCTTCGTGTTATGTAAGCTTGTAGGCTGGTACGGAGATGAGTATTAAAATTGATTACACTATAATTGTCGGCCAAAGGCTACAAGTTCACGTAATAAATGATTATATTTGAAGGTTTTTGGATTGAAATGTGAATGGAGAGTTTCGAGATGTTTACTTGTTTTGATTGCTTGTGAAGTTGTGTGTTGAGGTTGAACATTGATTGATTGCGATTTTTAAATATCCTTATTTTACTTTAACATACGAACGGCAAGTACCAATGTGACTGTTTCCGAGTTATATGTACTTTCTAAGATTATTTAGACACTACTAACAAACGGTGAAGGAAAACATTGTGAGAATATGAGCCTCTAGTATAGTTTGAAACTAGTCGAGTTCCTCGTCAAACAGGTCGAGTTACCTACCGAAATCCATAAAAGTTAGTATATCTAACAAAGATATAAATAAATGTAAAAAAATTCATTAAATAATAGAAGCGAGTTATCAATTGGGTAAAAATAGAAAGGTAAAAAATCATAATTTTTTGCAAACACGAAGCTTGAATGTTCGTCTTTTTTAATTTTACGTCCCTAAAATGGAACACGACGAACTGGTGCAAAACCTTATTAGGTAACAGTATAACTTTTCTCAATTGGTACGTTCAACGAAATTTTTGAGTTGTTTTAATAACTTCACTTAAAAACTAATATTTTCTGACTTAAGCTACGGTACCATTTCATTTGTGAAATTACTCTTCTGAAGGGTTCACTTTGAGCTTACTTTACTGAAAATTTTCAATTTCCCAACGATTTCAGCCGTGAAAAACGAAAATAAGTGAACTAGGTACATAATTACTAAAGTTCGGCTTTTATGGAAGTAAGTTGGGTTGCATTAAATTTTACCGTAATAACTTAAAGTTAATTACGGTACTTAATGACATCATAATCTAGCGTTCCTTTGAAGTTAATTAGACAGATTATGTTAGGAAGTTACTTTAATTTGAAAAGATTTTTGAACATTTTAGGTAAGATTTTTTTTTGAGGGAGAAATCATCATAATAATAACTGCTCCCGTTTTGGGCGAGACGAGAGTAAGTGTCAGTCTCTTACTGATTATAAACCACCCAAATCCTACTACTACTTTTCGAGCTGGAGTCCCGGTAAACCCGCTAGGCAGTCCGCAGCTCCGGATAAAGCCCGATCTGTCAATCAAATATGTGACTTAAAATAACGCAAGTAAGATTGCTGATCGACAGGCTCAGCAATCTCACTTGTTAACGTAACAAGCTAGTCTTTCCAAATTATTCTAATTCTATTCAACAAAATAACAAAATTATATTCACTAGGATCTCTAGATATCTACTTTCACTCTCATGCGTCCAAACTATACGTAATTGGAATGTTACGGTGTAACGAGTTTGTGCGCCTACGCACTTATCTCTAATGGTGTTACCATTTCAATGAAAGGGAAATGAACGAGGTTCCGTTCTTACACACGTGATTGTTTCTATATGGACTTGTGTAATAGATGTCTTTTTAATTGGACTAATATTGATTACTAGCTATTTCTGTGCGGATTCGTTCGTATCGTCGTCGATCGTAGCGTATTATAACTCATTCAATATATTATGGACTATTCAAAGAAAAATTGTTATTTAATTCGGACCAGTAGTTCCGGACAGTTTTTTTTAAAGGGGGAATATCATCCAATGACTTCTCTTGCCATGGGCGAGGTAAGAGGGAGTGACAGACTCAGACAGACAGTAGTCATTTCCTGGTATGGTTACCAAAAGTTTAAGTTATGTTTGTGGCAAAATGTTACAAAAATAAAATATTTGTATGTCTATCTATAAGGAGTCTATATTTATGTTAACACGATTTTACACAGTAATCGATTAACTATATGCGTAATTCAATGACCATGGGATGTAAGAAAGTTAACAAAAATAGCAACAGCAAGTCGATATCGAATCTTCTCGAAGCTTCAGCTTTTGCATGCGTTATCATTGAAAGGCTATTTTTAGTTGTATTCTTGCCATTACGTAAAATATCATAGTTCATGGTTCATATTAAAATTTATTTATAGCTCTTAAACGTTTATGTTTAATGTCAGAAATATATATACACTAAGTTACTGCCTCAGATAACATAGGTTTTCTTGAATCTTTATAATATAAATCATACTATCACATCACACTTAATATTATTAATGTGAAAGTTTGTTTACTTGGATATTTGATCGTCAATCACGCTGATTTTTTTTACAGACAGAGTATGAGCTGACTTTGATGATATGATACTTTTTATCCAACGGAAACGCGGGTAAAGCCGCTGGCAGATGAATTTACACAATACGCACATATTAAATATAACATGGATACTCTTACTTCCGATATGTTATTAAACAAAGATGTCAAATTAAAAATACCCTTAACCGACGAGCATGCATTAAAAGACTGATGACTGTTAAAAAAGCGAAAGAGGTATGTAAGATTTGTAGCAATTAGAGTTCCATTGTATCTGCGTACATGGGAGATAAGTGTGAAGTTATGTACCTATGTAAATTAAATTCTGTGGAGCGACTTGTAGTGCAAATGAAGGTTGAAGGCACAAGTGCGTAAGACAAGTCACCAATACGATGGACGGATCAAATTAAAGTGCACTCAATGGTTCAATGCATGAGGAAGGCTGCATGTGTGAGGAATGGCGATAAATAGTAAAGCTTGCCATTACACCTACATGACGAGTACGAACACTCTGCCAAGAGTGTAACGACAAATTATTACTTGTTACTATGAATGTCAGAGAATCTTGTCAGACTAAGAAAAATAGATTATGGTTAAAATTTATTGATAAATAATATACTCAGGAGAAATCAATAAGGAAATTATTTTCAAAGTAATTTATTACTGCGATGGAGTCTACTCATAGAAAGTGTAACTAATAGGTATCCGGTGTAATAAAAATGAGGTAGGCAGGAGTATGTTAATGAGTTGTTATTTATTGCGAGCTTTTGAACATATAAAACTTAATATGGACAGGTCTTGTTCCTGTAGTATATCTGCTCGTACTAAAAGAGTTCCGCATAAGATGTATTTTTTTTTCTATTCATTATTTTTAAGGGGGTTTTTTTCCTTATGGAGACTTACTATTTTGTTGCATAATGCATAAGATGTTATTTTTTATACATTTATATAATCCTAATTACTATATTATTTTGGATGGGAAATACAATATAACTGAAATTTAAAAACTTTTTCTTTTAAGGTAGGAATTTTCAAAATGATGAATACTCATGATTTATAAGATCGCAGCTCTCATCTATATTTTGGTCAAAAAGTATTAGAGTTTGTAACATTGACGTTTTGACGTTTGAGAAGTGCCTGACTAAAGGTTACTTGACATAAATGCTTTGACTTTGATTAAAATTTATGCCTACGGCATTAAGCCCACCTTGTACACATTTATGTGCATGAAGAGCTAAATAAATAAAATAGTCTAAAGTCAAAGTCATCAGTGAGTAAGTCAAATATCATCTATTCCACCTAATGTAAATTTAATTTTCGTACTACCAAAACAGATTTTCTGATACATAAATCAGGTTCTTGAGCCTAACTTGAATCAAATTAAAAATTCAAAGAACAAGTTTTCGATATGAATAATTAATTTAATACTAAAGATAGACCAATTAGGCAACGATTAAATTGTATAATATATAATTTTCGCAAGATACTTTCTATTAAGTGCTCGTCAGTACAACATTTAGATTGTAAGGATAGAATAGTGTTTCTCAAACTATTGTAATTGCTGTTCCCTTTCACGAATTGAAATTGCAATAGTGCAAATCCTATCTCAAACAGAGCTATGACGCAATTCGATTTGTATCATATTTAGTTGGGATCGTAGAAGATCGAATGAAGGAGATAGTGTGTATAATTCTTTTAATTATACGTTAAGTAAAATCATCGAAATCGGGTATCAGGTTTGTTGTTTTGTTCGCTTTGAAACACAATAGCAGTAAGGAGGATAGGTATACTAAAATTATTTCGAATAGTTAAATTATCGAGTACAGTGGCGTGATATTGGATAAGCCTCGAAAAGTAGGAGTAGGAGTAGGAACAGGGAGGTCTTTAGTCAGTACGAGTCTTACGCTTTACCCTAAGCGAGAGAAGTGATAAGATGATTTTCCCTTTTAAAAAAGAGGTTATAATATTGTCAAGTCAAATTTGGGTTATGCAAACCTTAAACCCACTCACAGTCACTAAAATCCGATTAGTTAAACAAACAAACACAACACTAAATCACAGTCTCTTTACACAGATATAAATTCATGTAATCAGCTCATGATCGGACGTTTCTACACACGATCTGGAATCGTTAGCGTCCGCGCTCGTTGCGTCATTGGACCGCATCAATCAAGTTACACAATGGTGGCTCAGACGCCGCGTGATGCAATGTACGGCGGTTCAGAAGGAAATTCCAGTGAGTTGTTGATCTTTGATGTTGGTTTAGCTATGGTGTCCGAGTTTCCTGGTTTGGGAAAATATGTAGGGATGATTGTGGTTAAAGAAAGTTGCAGTTAACTATTATGGTAATAGGTAATAGGAAATATCATGTCTATATTTAGCAACTATAAGCTTATGTTCGCGGTTTTGCTGGCCTATACATATATTCCAGACCATAATTTACTCTTGTTCCGAATTACATCTCGATCACTTCAGCCATTTTGACGTGATTGAATAGCAAACATACACACAAACACACATTGCACATAGCGCAATTGCAGTTTTCTTTTGTTTTGTAAGTTTTTAGTTTTATAGTTTAGTTGTAAATAAATTAAATAATATGTTCAAGACAAATGACTATAAATTCATCCCAAACAATAATCATAAAAGTCAACATAGCTTCTAATAAAGACTATAAATTAATCAATCATCACCACTGACGCTCCGATTGAGAACCACTGGCACACTGACATGGAACGGTCTGACATGTCAAATGTCAGACGTCAAATACAGTGACCTTGTAACAGCGTACAACGAGTTTCAATACGAATGCTACATTTGCATCCGGTTTTGAACGTAATGCAATATTTTATGAACAATTTCGAAACCTTTATGTAACCAATATAATAGGTATAAAACTTTAAGCTGATCGTTCTAAATAATGTACCAAATAAAAAAAAATTGCGGCACGACTTAGAGAAATGTCGGACGGTGTTACATGTTCAGTTAATGTAATTCAGCTTTGACTGGATGTCGGTAACTGAACTGATTTTGATTGGTTATATGTCAATATGGCATATAAGGAACCGATCATCCATAAAGTAATTTTAGTTTACAGCTTACATTTTAAGTTTTCTTAATCAAAAACCACGATTTACTCAAATACATTACTGGAGAGGAGTAGGAACAGGGTGGGTTTTAGTCAGTAAGAGTCTGATACTCCCTCTCGCCTAGCCCAAGGCGGGAGAAGTCATTGGATGATTTTACCCCCTTAAAAAAGTAGAAATTTCTTTTTCTCCTTTGACGGCATCTAAATCACCAATGTTGTCGACTACACTACCAGTGCCGAATGGAACAGTAGATATAATATTGAAGTAGATAAGAAACTGCATCCAATTTAAATGCTTACTTAACAAATGACGTTTGAGAGTGTATTAATAACCGACTTTGGTAATTATGCACGCTGCAACTAATTTACATTAATTTCAATGCTACATACACTTTTGTTTTTAAATGTATTTAGAGTAACACTTTCTTAAATTGAATACAGAGCAATGTATTACACAAGATGTGGTATTAGCATAATTATTATAATAAAAACATAACCCTCCTTCTGGCGCAGTCGGGTAAATACTCGCTAGCGATATGGCTTTTTTTAGTTTTTACATTTAAATATTATTGTTCTTAGTTCATTTGTGACATATTCAATGAAAATTAATAAGTTTTTACTTTGAGTATACAACATCATCCTCACGTCAGCCACAGGACTATCACAAGCTGTATCTAGTGCCTCCTCCATTGACTTCCAAAATCAGCCAGTTGGAAGCGATCTGCATCAAGCAAGCATCACACATTTACAAATTCGAATTTATAATTACAAACTTTTTACAGCTTCGCTTCCAAATCTCAGTTCAATTAGGGTCGTGGAGCATAAAATTGTACAAAAAGTTGTACAAAACGTGCCGGTAATTTAAAACTCGTTTACCAGGCCAACATGTACGCAGTAATGTTACCGAGTGAGAGAATGTTGTGAATTTGCAAAGTGCACGGTGTAATGAAAAACAGAGTACTAATGTGCGATCTTTGCTGTTCCTTTGTTAAAGATAAAATGCTGGTGACTTAGTACTCTGTAGGTGGACTTCTTAAAAATACTACTCTATATGTGTACTTGTCCATTATAGTCTTGTTTCTATGACCGATACTTTTGATTTAAAAAGATGACGATAAATAAGATGTCTACTATATCCTAACATGTTTAGAACTTCAGTCCAAGCGTAAAATCACCTCCACTATTCAATACTCCCTAAGGTTCAAAGTCAAATCATTTAATCCAATTAAACCATAAATACTTAGGTACTTTCGAAACGTCTACAAATAAAGAAATAAATAATAGTCTGTTAGTCTGTGCGTCAGTGAAGCTAGGTGCTCGTTCCAAAGTGTAGCCTATTTTTCTCCTACGTCATAAAAACCAATTACAACAAAACAAACATACACCAAAAGGTCAATACAACACTATAAACCAAAGGTTAAAGCTATAATCGCAATGAAATTTCATCCATCGTGGGCGAACCCACTAGGGAGAGCGAGTCCATCTAAATTGGAGACGATACGATATTTGCAATATATTTGCTTCTCTAAAGAGTATCCATAAATTGGAAACGTGGAGTCTCCAGAGGTCACTGTTACTATTTCAGGAAAACCGATCAATCTATTTTTAGATGTACCAAGTACAAGGTTGTTTCTGCAATTTTTATTAGTGACTAGCTACTTCCGCGCGGTTTCACCCGCTCTGCTTGGCTCCTATTGGACATAGCGTGTTGTTGTATAACCTATAGCCTTCCTCGATAAATGCACTATCCAACACAAAAACAATTAATCAAATCAGACTAGTAGTTCCGGAGATTAGCGCGTTCAAACAAACAAACTCTTCAGCTTTATAATATTAGTATAGATATGGATATGGAAGTTTGGATTTGATAGTTAAATTTGATGATGTTTGAAAGGGAGATGTAGCTTGTTATTCAATGAATAAGGTGACCGATGGTGTGTCGTGTGCGGATATTATTATGCTGTTAGCGGCTGCAGAGGATGAGAGCTGTTTGAAGACTAGAAGTCGATTAGGTATTGTACCGTCTTTAGTAGTTGCCAAAGGATCACAACTGGGCCAAACTCCTTATCTTTTAAAGACATCTTGAAGTTCATACATGTAAATAGATATTTTATCTTCATAAAGAAAACTGCTTTTGTTCGTAATATTTTTGGAGTCAGTCCAAAACATGTTTTGTTTATCAAAATTCCTGTAGTCTTACTAGAATTTTCTGTTGCTCTTTTCTTATTCCCATTTTAGCATATTCAGGTTCTAAATTTGTGATGACCAAATTCTTAATTTTACTGCCTTTAACAAATTATTCTCATCATTATAACAGTTTTTGTTTCATCTTCTCGTAATGAAGTCAAGAGCTTCGTCAGCCCTTGACCTGCCTCAACCGAGATGTAGTTAAGCCAACTACGTTGACTTATAATTGGAATTATTTTCCTGAAGACGTGACTTGGTAACTGTTTTATACTATCTTTATTAAGCTTAAGCTGTTCAAAACATATCATCACGTTCATTATTTTTATGAAGGCTCTTCAAAGTTCCTCTGTCTTTTATTTAATTCTATTTTCATTAAAAAGGTTATCTGTGAGAACTTTGTATGATATGCTGGCTGTCGTTTGTCCCTTTTGACCACTTTTGTTATCAGTCTCTTTATTGTGGGTGACATAATCGCCAATCTTCGCGTCTGTATATACTATTACTAGATTTATTAAACACTTGACTGCTTTAAAGACTTCGAACTCTGCCTTCAAACTTGCTGTATTTCCAAAATAATCATTGCCATCACCGCTGTCAATTTTAAGGATGGATCCTTTAGGTTGAAATTGTTTACTTAATATCTATATATAGATCCAATGACGTTTTACCAAACCACTTCCCTTAACGGTCCTAAGGGACGGTTAATGGATTGCAGTTAAGTGGTTTGGGTAGGCCTCATTTAGTAGGTACTTATATTATAATATTGCCTTCTTAGTAGCTCTGTTTTCCCTAGTGATTAGGGTCCGTGTCCTGCATGCTTCAGAAAGCATATTTGTGGAGTGAGGCTAATACATCAAAATGGTTGCTTATTAGTTAATCATAGATAGAGTGCTTGCTTAAGTTGTGACTTGAATTTAGAATCACCCTTAACCCAACATAATGATCAGCTTTATCAACCGTCAAAGAACCGCACAATTTATTTCTTGGCTAAAAGATCGTGTATCTACTATGTATATACTGTAGAAACTTGTAATAAGTTGTGGTCTGATAAGAACTAAGTAGGGGTCGATTTTCACGACTTTATACTTAGCAGTAGCTTATAAAACCGCTCTAAAGAGGTTCATTTAATTTTATACAAACTGTTAAACCACAGTTTAACTTTCTAATGACATTCTATCTTTACCGCAGTTGACTCAATTTAAGAACAATTAGCATGGATTAAGAAATCTTTAAGTTTTAGCAATTAGTAATTTAAATTAGATATTAGCCACTAAAAAGATATGATACGTAATCTCATTGCCAGTTGCTGATTTTAACTTTTGCTTTCGGATTTGTAATTTTGTGAATAAATTGAATTTTACGATTTCTGAAAATAGACAAATTGACAAGAACATTTTGTTAATCTAAGTTTAGACGATTACGTACCTATTCCAAATAAGTATCATATGTACACTAAAAAAAATAAGTACCTATATAACCTTTCTCGTCCGTCAAGAAATTAATCAATATCGGTTCATTTATTTTCGAGTTTACGGACCCATTTACCACACTGTTGTCACCTTTATTTACAAAATTAATTAGACCTACTACTGCGTATACTTTATGAAGATCATTCTTTAAATTTATCACGCTAACCGATCATTTACCAAACAAGAAGGCCACAACATTGTCATTCAACCAATACCGGTATGGTCCTAGGATGTATCGCCGATATCTATTTCCTCGTGAACTGCCGGTTTCACTAGAAATGGTTCGGATTTACTAAACGTGTTTCGAAAGTAACTTGCTCACCCGTACTAGTCACGATCAACAACACAACTTTACAAGTTTCTTCTAGGGATGGTATCTAGAAATTATTTACATAAATGTATAATTATTTTACCATTGAGTTCATTAATATCCCTTATGTCTGAAACGACAGATGTCCTTCGGCCTTTTTTGTTCTCTTGCCTTGGGTGAGGCAAGAGGGAGTGTCAGACTCTTACTGACTAAAAACTATCGCATTCCTTCTCCTGCTTTGAGCCGCAACCCCGGTAACCTGTTACGTTGTCCGGATCGGGTATACTGGGCCCCATCTGTGGTATGCCCTTCGGCCTTTGGCCAACCCTTCATATCTACAATCCATAGCAAACCACTGCAGGAGACATAAAGTATACTACATAAGAGGTTTTATACCCTTGTTTAGCAGGCCGGCCTAGTTGGTAAGGACACATTTTAAATGATAACTTTTGCATAAAACATTAGCAATTATCCTTAGCCACTTTTCATATTTTTGTGTATAAATAAGAGTTAGTGATTGCTATGGTTGCCAATCTTCATTGGATTGTTCTGATCTATGATCATGAAATATCGTGTTTGATTATTGATTTAAGCAATGTTTATTTATTGATGGTGAAATGCTCTTTAATCACAGTGTTTGAATAGGTAATCCTCATTGATCAACTTGTTATTTGGGTTAAACAATGAAATTGAGAGAAATCGACTATGGTCTTGAACTAAAACTTCTGTCTGACCGTGGCCGCTCAGTCGTGATGATAAACGTGACTGATTTTATAAAACTTGATATTGGTTGACATACAAATAATCTGCTTGTTTTACTTTGAATTTAAGGAAATGTATTAAACGAAAGTTACTAGACCGAAAATAAATCAAAAGTACACTGCAAGAAATAATGATGCAATAGAAAAAAAGTATCTATGTGACAGTGACAACCCTAAAAACCATACAAATGGAATTAAACTTTATTTAGCCACCAATTGAGATCATAATAGCAAAACTATTAGAGCTTGCCTAGTATTGTCCTTATATGCAAATAAGTTAGTTGATTGGGCGTTATATAGTGGGCGGTTGACAAGCTGACTTATTGATACTTATATTGAAACGTTATTTAATAAATCTCTTTATTAAATTGATGAGTGTCATAATAATTGAGTAATCAATTATGTTAACAAAGTATCAGTGATTTTTTTATGTGTTAGTAAGCAATCGGCGCCGCTCATTGACACCTGAAACACCAGAGGCGTTACAAGTGCGTTACTGGCCTTTTGAGGATTAGGAATATAAGGGTTGTTGGGAAATCATAGATTGGGTAGATTGGGGAGATGGGTTATTGGCACTCCGGTAACCTCAGTCATACAATGAAACACAATGCAAGCGCTATTCCATGTCAGTTTTCTATGAGGCCGTCGTATCACTCCGGTCGAGCCGGCCCATTCTTGCTGAAGCATGGCTCTCCCACACTTAAATCGATCACATTATATGAATATAATGTGATGGATTATTCATGATGGAATATATGTATATGATACATTGTGATTGTTATATAAATTGATGAATAAATTGGTAGTATAAATTGATCAACAAGAATGGTCTACGTAAAAAAGGATACTTTACTTAATCTGTGTCCAAGATTAGGTAGGAATCAGCTGATGATGACGATGATGGTAAAGTTATTGCTACAAAGTCGTGACGCAAAATTTTAAAAAAAATATTTAAACACACGCATTCATTAATTGACTTTCTTTTCACACAATTTCAACTCTATAAATGAGATTATCTCTCTCGTGACGTCGGCTCGTCAAAAATGTTTAAATAAACAGTTAAAAGTAACACGCAACGTGTGGGTAATTGTGTTTATGTAACATACGTGAGTTTAGACCGAACGTAACAAGCGGACGGGTTAAGATACGGCGCACGATAGCTACAGTTTTATCAGCGACGGTTTTAATCAATTGGGAAATTGACGCAAGGCAAGTGTGAAATGTAAGTGTAATTAAGTGACTTTTTGATTAATTAAAATGCAATTGATATGTTGTAATAGCTTTATGCAATTGATACGTAAGTGTATGAACAGGTATTTCTTACATTTGTGGATCAAAAATGTATATTAACTTAGCACAAAATGGTCACAGAAAACTAAAAATATTTTACATTGCAATTTATTCGTTACTTTACTATTTTGTGTCGAACTCTTATGCTCTAACTAAATAGATTTTCTAAATTCCTTATTAATGTCTGGTTGATTTTTTTACTGATATTGTTTACTGATTCTTGTCTATCATATACATACACTTTTTCCTTCAAATAAGTATGTATTTATAAGATTCCACCGACAAAATAATCGCAGTATCTTATATCATGTGTTGTATCAAAGTATAGAGTAAAAGCTCATTCGAGTAGTGTCGGCGTCGACCGTGAGACCGGTAACGATAGCTATCTAGTTGGGTACGGACATAGAATAGAGAGCACATCATGTACACTGGTTTTACAAACCTGATTCATATCAAATGATATAACTAAAACATAATATGACGCCTTTTATTTTAAGATAGTAGATTAGAATGAGGAGATAGTGGCAAATAGTCTTGTGTAGACGACTTCTGTAGTGCAGCAATTGACTGATTGATGAATTTGATATTACTAGAGCAACCCATAAGTTTTTAATCCTTTGCAATAAGATGACAGAGGGTGAAAAGCTATTGTAATACATGGTGATATGGCTTATGTTCTTACTGTCGCACTCAGAGACATTTAATGACTACTTAAGCTATTCCTTAGTAACGATTTTGTTCCGAAAACGATTGCTAAGGACTGGGTTAAGTAACCATTAAAATGACTCTGAGTACGGCACTTAGTGAGAATTTTGAAAAACAGAAGAGAGGAACGCAATCATCGATAGGTCCAGATATTATAAATGTAAATTAGTTATTTATTTTACTATTCTACATCTTCTCTTCGCAATAATAATTATTCTTCGTAACTATTGAATTAAGCCATAGCCCAGAAGACCCTATAAAGAATTAACCAATTACAGACTACAATCTAAAAACAGAAGTCCAATAAAATATCTGGTTTTCTGTATAGAAAAAAGTTGGCTTTAATCCAGTATTGGAATTAGGAATTGGATCCGGCGATAAATATAAAACGGCTCGTTCTCCAGTAGATTGGGAGCCAGCGAGGCTGTTAGTGGAAACTCAATAAGTCCTGATTAAATATCAGTAGGAACCGTGGAATTAAGCAATTTAGTGTTCTGGATAGCATTTAGCATTATTTTTATCTGGTAAATGAAGGGCTGTCTTCTTGTGAAAAATTTCTTTATTTACGATATATTGCAAATAATACAATTTGGACTTAATGCCAATCTTTCTAATAATGCGTTACGCATAATGTCTCGGTAATAATTTTAGGGTCAATAATCCCTATCAATCTGCCAATCTGAAAGCTATTAGAAGATGCCTATGATTTTTGTAAGAACTGACTAAAAGATTGTGAACAAGCTGGTATACCAATTTATATTGATGGGCTTATGCACAAATTGGTATACTAATTTGTAATGAATTGGGATGCTGTATGCAAGTCGTCTATGATAATAGTAAGACAAAAATAAAACAAATTATTTGTACCCAACAGTGAACAGTTAGAGATAAAATCTAGCTCAGACTATGTTGAGACCTAAGTATTTACTGGACGCGAGACTCGGAATACTAATTATTGAGATACAATCTAGCACATATTACCTAAGTCTTATTGCAATGGTTCCTAGGTATTCAATCTCCTTTCTCCTTGGGTTTATTTATAGCCGAATCTAGCACGTATTTCGGTCATATTAGTCACGACTGAAAATCTAGACGAAATACTAAACACTTAGTATTTATTCTGTGTGTAATAGTTCGATTTAGGTTCATGATCAGATTTTTTTGCGTCTGGATTGTGTTTTCGACGAACGGATTTTTGACCTACCTAGCTTCACTTACTGATAGACTGGCGGACAATTCGATTTGGCGTTGCAAAAGTGCCTAATTATGGATTAATTAAAATAAATGCTATGACTTTGACACGATGCAAATAATAATAAATTACAGACAACGTTGTAAAAAAAATAGACAAAAATGTAAACCATCTTATACTTTATATTCAAGATAATTATGCAAAAGTAATGTTATTATAATTATTGCAACAATACATCAATAGAATCCCATAAACAAATACAAACACATCAATGATAATTCAATGGTGTTTATATAAAATCATGTTTTGTTAAACACCTCCGTATTTCATTTCCATGGGTAATTGTCTGGACAGGAAGACGCGAAGAATGGCTTCTGAATCATTGATCATTGATTGTCAATATTAAAACAATAGAAAGACAAATATTGTTATGTATTATTTATTTCAATGGGAATTTCTGGTATTTATAATGGTATGCTCTGAAGCCTCCATAGAGGTTGTGTATAAGGCATATTTTTACATAACAATCATCTTAATCATAAACATCCTGATGACTATAGGCTTCCTTTACATAAGAGGATTTGATATAATCCTCGCAATTGGCATGAGATTCGTAGATAGCATTTTCATTACCTTTAAACTAATCGATTTTAATACTATCCACATCTTCCTTCACAAAGGAATAAATGCTTTCAGGAACTTAATAAACTTCACACACAACACGTAATTACAACAATAGTTGAACTGTTAAGTAAAGGTAAGGTTTCTTCTCACATAAATAAACAACACCTAACCAGGCCCTTAAATCCTGATTGGCTCGAATAAACCATCCAATCAGAGCGCCGAACGCGCTCTCGTTTCGATTACTTTAAACGTAAGGCAAACTTGTACTAAGGGTATAGACATGGTCAGTTTAAGTTTCATGACTACATATCAGATTTTAATAATTATTATAAGCGACAAAATTTACTTTAAAGACATTCTCCCTTCACACGACAACCACAATTTTCCAACCTATTTCACTCCCAATTCTCTTTCGCAAGTTCCCAATTATTTGATACCGAAATTCCTTCGCAAAACCGCACGTCATTCCGTCAACATCACGCAAATTGGACGTCGAACCTAGAATGCCTCGATCGAATGAGGTCATTCAATCGTTCAGATTATTACCGCAGTTTGACATACTCGTGTGGTGAACTGGACCAGTCAAATGCATTCGACTTTACTGGTACTATGAATGCCTTTGAGTGACATGGGAAAATACCTATAGATGACATAATTGACATAGGAAAATAGATCTTAGTGCTTTGTAATAGAGATGCTGTTTAATAGAGGTGGGAATGATGACATGCTTGATATAGGAAAATAGATCTTAGTGCTTTGTAATAGAGATGTTGTTTAATAGAGGTTTACTTAAACTAGATAAACCTTCCTCATGTTGTTAGTAAATTGTGCGTGTAGTGAATGCTAAGAGAGTAGTTTTGTGTCAAATTAGAGGTTGGTTTTGATTTTCAATTTGCTAGTCGCCAGCTGGTCCATAGTTGAGTAATGGTTGGTTGCTGTAAGTGGCTATTGCATTGTGTACTTTGGAATTGATTCAGAACGATAAGCAGCGCTTTTCATTCACTAGTTATCATTTTAATAGTAATTAAAAAGCTAACCCTACACTAGGAATTTCTTCTGTTTCTTCGTGAGAAGCGTAATCTGTTTTAAGTATTTATTACCTTTTTAAAATAAATTCACACACAAAATATTACCAAGAATGTTTACTACATTTTAATTGCTGTAGACAACTTTCCGTCTACAACAGGGGTTCTCAATCATTTCCTGCTCAAGAACCACTATTAAAATAATTCTTGTTAAGTAAAGGACCACTTTCCCTATTTCCTTATTGATGTGGTCTCTCACTCAGATTTCTAAGTCACTCACAAAAATAGTGACTTTTGGATTATTGAAATCAGTTTCTGCTCTTAGTTGTCTCTTTTGATATAAGTTTAATTCGAGCTTTGACCATAGTATTTATTGCACTGATGTCATTTCGCGGACCATATTTTGTTTTCTGCGTACCATTAATCTTCTACGGACCACCGGTTTAGAGCCACTGGTCTACAACAACTATCATATCTGTTTCATAACCGCGGCTTGTTACTACAGCCACATGCTCATTCAACTACGAACCACATTCCTACAATTAGAGAGCACATCTAAACATCAGGTGTTAGTGAAAGTGATTAATGAAGGAAAGCCAATTACATCGAGACCGATTTCATGATTGCTGCCATTTAAACCTTAGCCGCAGAAATTAGGAATGGTTCGAATTGGTAGGCTTGAAAGAACTGCGTAACAGCTGTTTCTATTCGATTGTTTTAATCGAGAGTGAACTATGTGTATGCTTCGTATGTATTAGTATGCCCTGTTTAAACAGGTTCATGGATATTAGATTCTATTTAACTAATTAAGTTGGTTTGGTAAATGGCCCTGTTCCTGTTCTAAAAAAAAGTATCGTCACGCCTTTTATCCCCGAAGAGGTAGGCAGACGTGCACATTACGGCACTTAATGCCACTGTACAATGTATACCCACTTTTCACCATTTATGTTATAGGTGCCACGTAATATGGGGTGAGCCTATTGCCATATACTGGGCACAATTCCAGACTCCGTGCTACTACTGAGAAAATTTCGAAGAACCAAAAAAAAGCCCAGCAGTACTGTGCCCGACCCGTGAATTGAAAGCGAATTTATATTATTTTATGTATTTTTTAGTATCTGATGCATTCCATTAAACTTGTTCTCTAAACCAGAAACGAATAATGTGTGTATTCAACTGTTTATTCAAAAATAAATGTTGTTATCATTATAAAATGTAATTATCAAACATAGGACTGCATAAATTATCTCTGTACAACATACATTCATAGTTTGTGATGACCTACCTACTCGTAGTACAATAGTAGGTACATTAAAACCATCAGCAAATTATACCACGGTATAGAATGACGCAGTTTGGTTCAAAGCTAGGCAATTGTAAACAATAATTACAGCTAATTTACCTGTATCTTAATAACTCGGTGTTGTAAGACAAATTAGTGATGAGATTGCATCAAAGAAGATGCGAATAAATGGACAGCAGATGTCTTTATAATTGAAAGATGTGAGCATTATGTTCTATGGAGATTTTAATGGTGTGTTTGCTTTTGTTAGGAACAAAATGAAGTTTTGTCGCTCTTTTAAATAGTGTTTTTTTTGATCAAGTCTGGAGTATTAAGTTTGGATCACAAATCGATATGTGATATTATGATCACGACCCAGAACTGCGGACTACCTAGCGGGTTACAGGGGCTCCGGCTCGAAAATCAGAAACAGGTTGGCTTTAGTCGGTAAGAGTTTGATATTTCCTTTCGCCTCGCTCGAAGCGGGAGAAGTCATTGGATGGTTTTCCGCCTCAAAGAAAATGTTACCTGTAATTTTTATTTTTTTCAATTCCTAACGCAACGAATGATATTAAGAACCAACTTTTGGTACCATTGTCCACTTTACAACCTTCTAAAACAGTTCCCCATGAACACATCCAAACATAACCAAAGACCAGATAATACAATCATCCTGAAAGCTCTTTGCTAGAGCATTCGGTTAGAATCGCAATGCAATAACGTTTACTCGGACGTATTTACAGCAGATTCCATGTTTGTGTCTAGTCTAGACGGCTTACCTTTGTAGCCGATATTCCAGAGTGAGATATGGCTTCCACGGTAGTTCCTAATTCGGAATGTAGACGGTAGATGTGTGCTGGTGAATTTAATATGAATTCTGTTTGAATTTCAAGTGATGTTTTTACGTTTTTTTGCCGACTTATGTAGTTAAATCGCTTATGCAATATCTATTGACATAATTACATCTACTCAATTTCAATTCCATTCCACGGCTTGCTGTGAATTTGAAAATTAGAAAACCATTGTTTAAGCCGGTAACGGAACAGACGGTTCGAACCCGAAACACCAGAGGCGTTACGAGTGCATTGCCGGCCTTTTGGGGGTTAGGAATTTAAATATTGTTGGGGAATCAGAGATTGGGAAGGGGGGTAATTTTGTATTTAAATCTCCTATGTAATATCTACATCGACATATTAATATTGAGTAGATTTCATGCTTCATTCCATAGCAATGCTGTGAATTTGAAAACCGGAAAACCATTACGTAATTTTAGACTACGGAAGTTTCTAGACTTCTTGATTGGATCCCAATCCAGACTGATCTATTTATAAGGCACATGACGCGGCTATTTAAAAAATCCTTTTCAGTTTGAAAACAAGAAAAATCTCTCCAATTACACATACATTTTCAAGCGCAACTACCACAGATACTAAGCCTTGGATACTAGTGATGTGAATCGCGATACACTTGAGAACTTTAGATAGTGATGTGGCGAAATGCATTGTGTTCACAACAATGAGGTTGCAACATAAACGCCGACGCTCAAAAATGAACTTAATACGATATCATAGTCTTATAGTTTCGATATCGCAATACGTAATTAGAGGCGTTATGTTGCTAGCTTGCGAATTAGTACGGAATATGGATGTTTAGGCCATTGTCTTGTCGGTCGGTGTTATGAGCCATGTTTTCGACTATTGTTTGTGTTGCAAAATTTTGTCTAGGTATGGTTTGTTCTGTATAAGAGAGGTTAATTGCTATTTTCGTAGGTGAAGCCTAAAAGGTAATCTCCATGTTTGTTAACTAAAAGAGATTGTTACCTTGTTTGTCATTAATGCGTTAGTTTAAATGATGTAATTAACCTCCTTAGCTAGCATTACTGTTTTGCAGAAGGAGGAGACGGCACCCCAGTCCCCCTCGCTCCGCGTGGCCTGAACCAATGTCGGACGCGAGAGGTCGCCGTCGCTGACCACATCCCTGAGGACACGGCTCAGCCCATGCAGGGTACACTGCCACCGTATACTTTACCGTGTCCTCCAGGCGGTCCTCGCAGTGATAATACATTGGCGTTTCCTCCCACCCTATCAGAAACAGGTGAATACCGCTTGGTAAGCTCCCGTGGTATTTTAAGTGCGTCTTTTAAGCTACTCCTCAAAGAGGGGCAATCAATAGTAAAAATACGAAATACTACATACAAATAATCCGGCTTTAGTTGGTATCCGCTTCTATTTTCATTCGTGACTCGTATCCATGTGTAAGTAACGTTATTTTATGAGACCCACTACAATTTGTATGCAATAGCCTTTCTAGTAGTTTCATTGCTATGCACCGTTAGAATATATTAAATAAATATACTAAGTTTATTATGTAATATAAAAAATGCTGTTATATAAATCTTATTAGATTGCGTGGCAAACTTATATTAGCTAGCTTAATATTTTTCTTTTAATGTCTACTGTTTTTATTTATTTATAGTATGTCGTTAAAACTAGGTATAGATATTGTTATGGTATAGATAATTAGATATACTGAAAGTGTATTTTTTTGGGACTATAAATTCTCAGGTTTTTGCATGTGTACCAAAGGACCAAATTGTCCAACGAAAAATACTACATGTTCACTATAAATAGACTAACTTAAATCGATTCAGGATGTTTAGTGGTAGAAACTCAATGATACCTAGTCATTGCGGAATTAAATTGTGTCAAAGTATTTTTATGTGAATTAAAATTATGGCAAATTGTTGAGAATAAAAAAATACACACTCAATGCAGAAAAGAAAGACCTCCTTTCTAATTGGACTAAAATTGGGCTACTTATCTAAGATCCTAAAACGTATAACGTAATAGATAGACTCTCTAAGTAATTGATATGTCATAACACCTATAATTTTGGTCATGATATTCTACTTATAACCTAGACGTAAGCACTAACAAATTACGTACAAATCATTATATCAGTTTCGTCTAACGATCTCATCTTTATATCAGACTCGTTCCGTTTTTATAACATGCTGTACATAAAAAATATCGCAGACATCAAAACTTTGACAAACAATTTTGAACTCAATGTCTAAGATAGTAAAGTTTAAGATCGAAAATTACGTGATTGACATCTATACCTACAGCATGTATTTTAACTACAGTAATTATATCTAAGTTATGCAACGGCTTTTATGTTACGTGTAGCAAAAATTATTCACTTGAAATTATAAGCGTACCTATTTAGAGTTATTGAATTGATGGTAATCACATTTCCGGCAAGTAACCCACTGTGTGGTAGATAAGTGGCAGTCTACCATCAACTAGGTCAACCATTAAACTGATTTGATTTAGAATTTGTTGGGTCGAATAATTAGAATAGAATGACTGTCGAATTTTGTCTAAGGATAAAATTTTGTTTACGGTTAAATAACCAGTGCTATGAGCCAAATGCCATTTAGCGCTTGTCTACTTGCATTGTAGAAACTTGAATTATATGGGAATAAAGTAATTCTTTGACGCTTGTCAGTGTCACTTCTATTTTATACGTAGAAATTGTGTATTTGCTCTCACTCCTAAACTTTGATTCGTTCGTGTTGTTATTACATGACAAAATAAAAAATATCGTCGTTATCATTCCTATTATTGATGAGACTAATTTATGAGATTCTCAACCCAGCCACATAATAGGTTTAGGCATTGTCAAAGATTAAGATATCTATATTAAGATTAACAATGTTGATTGTCATTCCATCACTACTAAAATGTGGTATGGACAACTGACCCAGTGGTAAGTGGTGGTACCAGGTATTGGGTCATGTACATTATACAATGACCTTCCATACGTAACATACATTTTATATTATATTACTATTGAACCAGTTTTTTCACAAGACTCGAAAAACCTGCTATTCTTTTGTTCACAAATTCAATGTGATCTCAGTGAATTTGTCTCAACTCAATTCTAGTTTGAGTTGCATCATAATTTTGGTACATTGCACATCTTACGAGATGCGTTGATGTCCGTGTTGCTACATAGCATTTTGGCTTATCTTAATAATTTTTACAGTGGTCTTTTTGTTCGATTAAAAGATAAATAGATATTGCAGTTTTTGTGTAAGTTTAATTTTATTTCGTTTTGTATGTTACGGTAACCAATGGCTATTATTAGCTCTTAAAAAACTTGATTAGGTTATTTTTATAATGGCAATGTATCATCAGATAATCACACTATATCACACGTTTGTTTGTCCGTCAATCACGCTGAAACTACAGGACGGATTTTGATGAAACTTGATATACAGACAGGGTAAAAGCTGACTTGAGTGATAGAATAATTTAAGTGCGATTGAAGTCGCTGGCAGAAGCTAGTTTATTTATAAGAAACGAAAGTCTTTCGAAAGGTCAAGAAAATTAGTTGAATCCGGAAATTCGTATCGATCTTCTAGCGTGACGTGACGTAAGTAGGTTAAGGAAATCAACGTATTTAAAGATAATAAATAATAATTTCTTCCTTAGAATGAACGCCAATCATACTAGTAATCTTATAGAGTTACATTTACGACATCAAAATCAAAGTCAAAATCATTTATTTCAAATAGACCAGGAAGGCACTTTTGAACGTCAAAGCAAATATGTATAATAATATTAATAACGTCTGTCTGTCGGTCAGTCCTCTAGTGAAGCTATTTGCTCGTTCCAAAGTATAGATTCCTATGGAGAAGAACGAGCAAGAAACTCCATCACTCTTTTTCAATCAGGTTCACAGTACAGTATACAAATTATTCATAGTACAGTATCAGTAGACTCTAGTCATTAAAATAAAACACAAATGAGAGAGGCTTCAACTATTTCGGGAGAACCCTAAATGAATGAAGTAGATACGTGACCCAGTTCAAAGTTAGTCTGCTAATTGAGTTTGTTGGTCTTTGTAGTCGCCAAGACAACCTTTATAAGTACACAACTTCAAAAATTGCCTTTTTGAGGACCTCGGAAAAACTGGTTTACCCTAAAGTTGATAAAGTAGCTTACTTAGTTTATTTATAAGCAGATTTTGTGGTCCTTTTGTGCTCTTAATTAAGGGGATTTTTCTGCTTCGTTGCTTAAATAGGTAAGATTCGTAAGTGATTGGACGGTCTTCTTTCGTGTTCTGAATTGGAGTAACTATATATAGAAAATTTATTTTAGACTTTTATTTATTCTTAAATCCTGTGTACCTAGTTGAGTGTTTGGATGTTCTAGGATGTCCTTTAAAACTTCAAAACGCATTTATGCCAAATAGTATGTTAGATTCAATGCGTAAAAAATATGGTAAAAGATAATGCAATTTAATATTTTATTATATATGGGGTGATAAGTCAAATTCATTTCAAATCTCTAAACCGTGCTGAATTCGACATCACTGAAACGGTAACTGCTATATATTAATATCGTTGCAATCTCGCTTTCATACCTTATTATGTAAGACAATTTTACTATGAAAACTCCCTTAGTTAAACATAAAAACTACTACTTGTACCAAAATACATATATCTGCACAATTTTACCGCATTGCGTGTTAAGTTTACACGTTCCAAATCATACCTTTATACCTGGGTAACTACAATTTAAACTTGGCAAGAAGACTCTTTGAATCGTGTCAACCTTACATTCGTTACTTGGAGAGTTCGACTGTAGATTATGTACAAAATGACAAGTGGTGCTTTCCTTTCCAAAAATCTTTGCCATTATTCTCGAGGACCGCCGATTCGTACCTGTAACAAATGAAGGTTTTGTCAATAAAAATCTTCGATGGAAGTGAAAAAGTGTCGTAAGTATTGCGAAATTTTTGGACAAAAATTGCTGGCATTTTTTTTGTTTCTATATTTTATTGGGGACGTTGTTCTGGTATTTTGTTGATAGTGTTTGTGATTATTTTTGGTTCGGTCGAATAAGTATCATGGTATACCTAGACTGAAATAGATAATTGTTTTCCTTAATTAAAAGGGACGTTAAAATAAGTGGTTAAGATTAATCAAATGGTATATATTACACAACTACCCCACTAAGCCAGTGCTTTCGCCCGCGGTCCCGTAGGATAAAAAGCCTATCACCGAAGTCATACCCTATCTGTATACCAAATTTCATCAAAATCCGTTCAGTACTTTAAGCGTAATTGGCGGACAAACATTGATACCGTGGTGTCACTGTGTTATATGTAATAGGAGCTGAGTTTATGGCTTGTTCTTAGTTTCTCTCGTTAACGAATCCAAAAATAGACAGCATAACTGTATGCTTATCAATTACATTACTGCAAGATCCGTACGGAATCACTACTCATGCGTAGCTGATAAACATCATGCGTAGGTCAGTTCCTACCACGACTTTATTAGCCTAGCAATAAGAGTTATTTTTGCTTACATTTTGCATAGGTCAGTTCCGCTACACATGCTCCATTCACTTTTTGCTTTGGCACCATAGTAATAAGAGTTATTTTTGCTTGCAGTTTTAATATGTATAGTACTTTTACTCTTCATACAAACAGCTTCATTAGACACTCGTATTGTCTTTCTTTTGTTTTTTGTGAATTGTCATAACTGACATAGATTTTATATGTCAATTTGTGAGTGGGTGCTCGGTTATATAAAATTAGATGAATTCATTACGCCATATTATACGTACTATCTGGTGAAAGGATAATATGCGGTGGGTTATATTTTATCCGTATGAAAATTGATTTTCTAATAAAATTACACTACTAATGAATGACTTCAGGTTAGGTTATTGTTAAAAATTGGAGAGCCGTAGAGTTATATATATAGTTATATATACTATACTTATATAGCTATCTACAGATCTAAATAACGTGGCAGTTATGGCTATTTCCAAGAATTTTGATATAGATAAATCAAAAAAATACTTATCGTATTAGGACTTGTTTCATAATGTCTGGATAACTACTACGTATCAGATTACTTTGAATTGAGAATGCAATCTGTATGAACTATCTGTCACATAAGTTTATCGGGCACCTTATATGATGGTGGTGAAACAAGCTTGGTTGTCTAATTGTTAGAAGTTGTATCTCTAACTCATAACTCAATCATAATTTCTGAAACACTTACTAACAATAAAACATTTCGTTTCGAAAGAATCTAAAAGAAATCCAAACAAAAGGAGGCAAACAATTAAGTATTTACGAAAGTTGGTTCGCGTGCTAATGTTAGTTTGATAAATATATAAAAATACATATTTCTCAAAACAACACCTGCAAACAATTACCTGCCCATATCAAACAATTTGTTCAAGTTTCTGCGAGAATTGCTAAACTTGAACGATAAATAAATCAATCAAATATAAAAGTTCAAGATTTCTTTCCTTTTTCTTGGTATCTTTTTTGTTTTTAGACAGTTCTTTGGTTTTACCAATGGTGGATATATATTTGGCATGGTTGTATAAGAAAACTTTAAGGTGCTAATATAGGAGTCATAGTTTTTGTATTAGTTAGAATTAGAACCTCAATGCCAAAAGGTTTCTGGCAACTGTAACCAACCTCCGAGCTGCGGACTAGCGAGTTTACCGGGACTCCGACTCGGAACAGGGTGGTTTTTAGTCAGTAAGAGTCTGACATTCTCTCTCACTTCGCCCAAGATGGGAGAAGAATTTAGATGATTTTCCGTGAACATATAGACGGACAGAGACAGACAGACAAAAATGTTTTTACTCACATTTTTGGATTCGGTATCAGAATAAACACTTCTACAGTTTTATTACACGTATAAATATAGACGATTGAACTAATAAACAGCTTTCCCCCCACACTGATACGTCATTATTTGGATTATAAGATATTTAATCTTCTGTCATTATAAACTAAGATAAAATTTCTTCTAACACCCCAACTATGATACAGTACACATCTCGATCACTCCTGATAGCATCACGCTCCGTGATTGATGACTAGTATCTAAGCAAGTATGATGTATCACAGTGTGATGTATCGCAATCTTACTCCATAGCGCAGCGGATAAAAGTGATTACTCTCAACTGTGTCAATTGCAGTTCAACCTTGACGTAAATTATGATAGTACGTCGTAGAGATGTCACGCTTATGACACTGCGGAACTGGATACGGATAGTTAGTAAAATTCTTTTGGATTATTTAATAAGTTGTAAAGTATTTCTTACTAGATGTTCCCCACGCCTTGGTCTGCGTATAATAATTAATAAAGTCTTTTGACAGAATTTGGATTTTTGAATTAATCTTTTCCAGGATACATTCTAAAGCTGTATAACAAATCTCAGTAGAATAGATTCAGTACCTAAGTCTTATTTCGTTACTCCCACAGGTATTACTACTACAGTGTGCGTTTATTATTAATCAGATAAAATATTAAGAACTAGAGAGTGTCATAAAATCATAATATAGCTAAATCAGACCCCACTTATCAACAAACAAGCAATCATATCCGCTGATGGTAAGTGGTCAGCATCGTCCACGGCCACCCACAACACCAGAGGAGTTACAAATGCGTTTTCGACATTTGGACCTTCTTGGTTTGGCCTCCGATAACCTTACTCGCACGTACGCAATAATTATTATCCGAAAGTTTTACGTTACGAACTGTTTTTTTTAATCGGATATCCGATAGTTTCGGTTACGATTACAGAACTCTTTACTGTTATGCAACTGCGTAACATAACTATTATTTAGTTCGTAATATAACGTTATTCAACACAGTTATTTAATCTAAATATCTACAGTAAATAATTGTGTTTCCTGTAATATCTGTAGGTTATATCGGTTAGCCATTTTTACCCGACCTTTTGCGTGCCGATGGGTTTTTTAGATAAGGTGCACTTTGGCCCTTTAATTTCACGGTGTTTTCATGTTTGTATACAATTCTATTTTTTTAGTACCTTTTTAACTGACTTCATGCTTAAGTCTTTGACTGTCAATAGAAAACTGTTGAAGACAAATACTCCGCTAACATCAGTCAAATAACGGCATTCAATGTGTTAATGATTCTTTATTCTTAGCTTGAAATATAGCTAAGTCATAACAGTGGATTAAGAAAATATCGCTCATATCAAACAAAGCTTTCGAAAACTCACATAATCTTATTGTTATGCCAGTTAAACAATAAGTTACAACAAAACGTAAATAAAAAACTTCAATTATATCACTTAATTCTAATTTCCCACGGTCACTTTCTGGTGAACGCAATAAAAAAAAGAAAACAATATGGCGGCTATAATAGAATTGGCTTTTTAAAATATCAGTTAGGATTGTTACTAGTCAAACACGATACCTGTTACTTCTGTCTATTGTTAAATAACAGCCTGATATTTTTCAATTCATTACACTTATTTCCTTTAAAGTTTAAAAGATCCGACGACACAACAGGCTGTGTGACTGGGATTACAGCTGTTACTGTGATTTGAACTGTGATTAAGTTTAGCAGTGGATATCTTGTGACTAATATGATGATGATGAAGCTGTAATTTGGGCGAAGATTAGACTAAGTCAGTAACCGTTATATTACAGTAAACAACGAGCAAGCGGATTACCCGATGGTAAGCAATCGCTTGCCTATGGACACCCAAAACACCAGAGGCATTACAAGTAGGTTGCCGGTCTTTTGGAGGTTAGGAATTTAAGGGTTATTGGGAATCGGGTTTGGGAGGAAAAATGGGAAGGGGTAATAGGGCCTCCGATAACCTCACTCACACAATGAAACAAAATGCAAGCGTTGTTTCACGTCGGTTTTCTGTTAGGCCGTTGTCTGTTACCTGTTACTTATACCTATGTTGATAAATAGGTCTCACGCCTAATATCAGTTGCGTGTCGAAAGTCAAAGAGTGAGCACGTATCAAGATGGCACTCCGTGTAATGTCGATCCGTATCATGTAACTCACGCATTTAGCGTAAATGTCGTAATACTTCAACGTCAGAAAGTGGTCCTAATGTCCTTGCTTTCTCCATTTAGAGACCATTGCAATTCACTTTCTATGGTTTAGATAAAAAAGTTCTTTTTTGATTGCGTGTTAGTATTTACGCATGAATTTGTTGTTTTTGTAAGATATTTTTAGGCTTTCAATATGATGAAGCTAAACAGTTTCTGGAAATAATTGATTAGCTAACTGACTGACAGAAAATATGGATAGTACATGCAGGTAATACTGCGGTTGGTTAAATATTTTAACATTTAGTAATGACGTTTCCCGTTTGCAATAATTTCTTATTTTTTTTAATTTTATTCCCCTAAGGGGTAGCACACAAGCAGAGGTGCACATTACGGCACGTAATGTCTCTATACTCGCCTCACCCAAGGCGGGAGAAGTCTTTGGATGATTTTCCACCCTCAAAAAAAAGCGTTGTTTCACGTCGGTTTTCTGTGGGGCCGTGGTATCAGTAGCTGTCCCACACTTTTTAACCAAATAATAAGTTAACCGTTCAGTTTGTTAACCATAACCATAAAATTAATGTCGATCAATGCCAACTGGAGTGTGAAACGCGTTTCACTCTTTTAACCAATAAATTGTGCACAAAATTACGCGTTTGTTTACGTAAGATAAATAGGTTAATATTGACGATGTTTATTTTAGTATTGTCTCATTGCTCTTAGATAACCTCATCTATTTATGTAAATTATATTTATGTAAATTACCGAATAAATAATCTATTCTATAGTTGCCGTAAGAGTCGACTAGGGAAAATAATATTGGAATTACCTATGGACCCATGGTACCCATAGGAATCTAGACTTTGGAACGAACAATTAGCTTCACGAGAGGACTGGCCGACAGACAGATTTTTTATTTACAGATAATGAAATTTTTTTTTTGCTATTATTATCTAAGATCACTCGTTAGAAATGAACGCAATGTTATCATAACTAGATCAGTTAACATAATACATACTATAAACATAATAAAAATAACTCATATAGAACTTCTGCTACATGTAAGCACGTCAAGCTATCCCAAAAATGTTCAAAAGATTTTTAACCTTACGGTACTGTAATAAAGTTGAAAATGTGTTAGCATCTGTTGCAAGGGAAATTACACAACACATACAAACAACGGATTTCCGAACAGAGATACAGTAAAAGCTAGTTAATAAACAAGGTGGGGTACATATCGTTTACGTAGGCACATCAAGATATCCGGTAATTTAAAATAAATTCTACTTTATTGCGAAGTTAATAAGGTTAAATATTGAAAGAGAAGAAATTAGATACATTGGTTAAGCTTCATTGGCGAGTGTCTCTCATTATAATGAGTTCTTTTTTTTAGTTTTAGAACTACATTAGTCAATAACTCTATAGATCAAAAACTACTAAACATATTTTGATGATATTCAGTAACAAGACTGTTTTATGCCTGGACATTCATCCATTGACATAATGTCTATACACGAGATGTCCACTAACCTGAACATAAGCCTGCCTTCTTTTGAAAGGAAAAATTATCAAAAGACTTCTCCCACCATGGGCGAGGCGATACTAAGTGACTCTTACTGACTAAAAACCACCCCGTTCCTACTCCTGCTTTTCAAGCCGGAGCCCTGGTAACCCACTAGGCAGTCCGCAGCTCCGGATCAGGGCGGTAAGTACCTAGCTATCCACTTCTAATATTCATAAAACTCTTTTAAAAACTTTATATAACCTCGATTAAATTTTGCCGCTCTTTATACATACATGGTAATACATTAATTATGAAAGTAAATCCACATATACGAGGCGCGTGTGGGTTTACAGCTCGACGTAAAATATTCATGTAATTTGGTGGTGCAAAGCCACGGTACGGCAGTAGGTCAAACCGGGCACGATGTTTGAATTCATTACTTTTAACCTTTTTTGAATATACGTAGATTACGTATTACGTAGGGGTTTATATTTTAATCATTTTGTGGTGGCAAAAAATACAGTGGAAAGATGGCATATTTGTAGTGAAGTTTTAGAGGTAATATCGTCATCATAGCACCCATAGGACGTCCACTGCTGAACATAGGCCTCCCCAATAACTTCCAAGCAAGCCAGTTGGAAGCAACCTGCATCCAGCAGATCTCTGCGACCTTAATCAGGTTGTCTGGGCATCTTGTTGGTGGATAAAGTTTGAATATCTGTTACTAATATTGAAATAACTAAGTATTACATGCATATGAATACACACGTATGATACATACACAAATTAAAATCATTTTTGTCTTTCTGTCTGACTAATCTCTAAAATGGCTGGAGTTTGTTCATGAGACAGGCGTGTTGGACAAGAATACAAACAACATGTACTAATCAAACGTAAAAAGTAGTTACAAAACAGTCAAACAGACAGCTTCCTTTGTTATAATTTATAGCTTAATAGCTGCACGCTTTACTTCACTGCTTAACAGTTTGTAAGTGATACATGCAACACTACATTGTAGTAGTTAGGTGCTACTTAAACGAATCAATCGCGTGCACCGGTTTGAAAAAGTATTATTCTAGTTTTTCTCGGATGTACGAGTTGGGTAAAGTATTATTGGAGTGTTTTCTATGATCGATTATCTTCATGTACATGATTTTAAGAGCAGATGCCGCGATGTCGAGCAGCCTACTCACGATGAAGAGTCCCTTTGTGACTCGAAACTAGTAGAAGTTTTCTCAATATGTGATAACGTGAGTAAACAGTCATTTTAAGTTAATTTTATAAGTATGTCTAATAAAGTTATTACAAAATTATCAAATTGATATAATTAGATAGTCAATCAGTATGCTTTTATCAAAAACTGCTAGTCATTTGCATACTGGGGTCGTAGGACAAAAGTTCATAATTATGAGCTCTCTTGTGACTCGTGATTAATCGGGTATCCTTAGGTACAGTTAACGTGTGACGCTGTATAAACCTGTGATACACGCGAATGTCAGTGTAAATGTGTTAAACTAGGTATTTAATGTTACTACAATGTAATTACTTTAGCACATTGAAAGTAAATATTTATTTGCTTAAAGCACGCTATTTACTCGTATGATTGCTGATTTGTTGCTTTTCGGAAACTAACAAGTTAATTTTTAATGCGCTGAATTCTCAATAATGCACACGGAACAACTATTTGTCGGTATTATGTTGCAAATAAATCGTTGTTTCGATTTTAAATATAACTAGCGACTCGGCCCAGCTTCGCATGGGTGCAATGGTGATATAATATGCATGTGTTTTACATAATTATAAACCTTCCCCTTGAATCACTCTACCTATTAAAAAAGCCGCATCAAAATCCGTTGCGCAATTTTAATCATATAAAGGGGCATAGGGACAGAGAAAGCGACTCTGTTTTATACTATGTAGTGATATTGCGTTTTGGTTTTACATGTCAATAAGTGTCATACTGTTTTACAGCCAATAAAATTAAGTAATAAATTGCGCTTCCTAATGGATTTTAGCTGTGATACTAGGTATTATATACTTATTGTTTCCTTCATGTTTACTATACGAGTATAGGAACCATGACTCAGCAAAAAACTATAGGTACCGTACTTACTTTTATATTTTCAAAGAGAAATCTGTCAATAAAACAGTAGATTTGACCGCACATAGTATAAAACCATAAGCACCATCTATATTTTCATAGTAAAATAACCCTTTGTATCTTGAAAATAAATATGAAAATTGCATGAAAAGGGTGCCTGTTTATCTGGAGAGTGTGAATTACAGTCTAAATGGCACTAATAGAAACGTGACAGTTGTAACTGGACTTGTTACGTCTGTTCAGTTATGTGCGTAGATAGTAAAAGTGACATTTTCTAGGACATATAAATTAAAACATATTATTTGTAGAAAGACAGATACCTACATACCTACATATATACGACCACTTCGTTCTATAGAATTGCTATGGTGCTGAAAGATAAAATATAAAAGAAAGAAGTAGAAAACAGCCCCATTGAGGACTCATTTTGGCTTGCGTCTGACGAGATACGTGAGTATCAAAAATAGAGGGTGATCTTTTTAAAAAAAATTCTTGTACTTCCATTTTATGTACCTACATAAAATAAAAAAAAATTAAGACCCGTTTGATTTTCGCTCAGAGATTCAACTATGTGCTTAATAGTCATAGTCTGACTAAAGAGTTACCTCGTTGGTGCCGTGGCAGCTCTTTAGTCAGACTACATAAAGATAATCCCAACCAATACTATGAATGCGAAACTACGCTTTATATGCTTAACCGACCTGCATTATTTTAGCTGAGCGTATAGAGGCAAAGGCCAACTGCAGGTGAAGATGCACATAAAAGCTAGAAAGCATAAAACAACAAAATAAATTGCCGGATAACCAGTGTTCTAAAACCAGTCAATCTAGATTCTAGACATTGGCTAGTTTTGTAAATGCAGATTTCTAGTTTTCTGTCTACATTAGGATAGGTTAGAAATTACGTAGGGTAAGTACGCCTGTTCTCGTCCACTAAACAGTATCCTTAGTACGAAAATGTTGGAATTAATAGTTACAGAATAGCATTTTTTAAGGGGGGAAAATGTTTCAAAGTCTTCTCCCATTCGTACTGACTAAAATCCACCCCGTTCCTACTCCTGCTTTTCTAGCCGAAGCCCCGGTAAACACTAGGTAGTCTGCAAGCTCCGGATTCAGAATAGCCTAGCTGCACGGTTGCCACAGTAGCCGGATTTGATTTCTGATTTCTTCAAAACATCTAGAAAAACAAGCAAAGCATACAACATAGCAAGCTTCACAAACTACAAACCGCAAGAATCAAGTCACGCTTATTGACTTAATAAGAAAAATACAAAAAAATAATTGATACGAACAAAAACTCGAATCGAAACAATAAAACTTATGTATCGTATTGTTTCCAAATAATTCCTCGGAGCGAACCTTTTGTTTGAACTCAAGTATACAAGATAAACGCATATCAAGCTACACCAAACTGTAAACACATTTTCAACCTTATCACTTTTAAAATAAAGATGAAATTGTATTAACGACATTTGACAGATTGCTGTAAGCTACCACCAACTGCAAAATATTTTCAACCATATCACTAAAGAAATAAAGATGAAAATACAGTAAAGATATTGGAGTATCTTCACGGGCTGTCTAAGGGTTCTAAAGAAATTCTCACGAGGTTCGTGTAAAGAGTCTCTTGTCTAAGTAAATAGGTTAGTATAACGAGTAAGGTCGATATTTTCACTTGTACAGATGGAAATGAGAATGAATTATTAACGAAATGTTTCTATTAAAGGGAAATAAAGGAAAATCTTTTTGTTACGGGAATTGTGTTTCCAAAATAAACAAGTAGATATTTTGAGAAACTTCGTCGTATTATTTGTAAGAATCTCTAGCAGGTTACTGTGCTCCGGCTCGAAAAGCAGGAGTAGCAAAGGGATGGATTTTAGTCAGTAAGAGTCTGACACTCTTTCTCGTCTCACTCAAGGCGGGAGAAGTCATTGGATGATTTTCCCCTCACAAAAAAATTGGAGTTATTGGAGGTCTGTGTGATCGGTTGCTATCTTGAAGTAAGAAGAAAGAGGAGATGCCATGTGATTGTGGACTGTAAACTGCGACACAATCACAAAAAGTCTCTAATCAAAAAAAATATTTATTAAGTTATGGTACTTTGTATAAAAAAATGCTAGCAAAATCTAGAACCTACAGAATCTATATAGCAACTCGTTATGTTAATACTATAATATACCTACTAAAATATTTATTTGTTCTATTGTCCTATTATGTAAAGAATTCCAACCAGTTTTATTGTTGAATGTGTATTTAATTTATGTTAATGCTTATACATAACACTATAAATGGCATTTTAAAAATAAAATAACACTCATTTTTTAATATAATATAATATTAAATTATTTAGTATTGTAATTATTAAGTGTTATACAATACATAACATCTTATTCTATAGCTTCTGCCAGCGACTTCACCCGCGGTCTCGTTAGATAAAAAATGTCCTTAGTGTTATTCCAGACCATAATCTACCTAACATTATGTTTGTGTTAGATAGTCCAACTATCGATAAAGGCTATAAAACATCACGCTACGAGAGAACAATGGTAGCCAGGCAGAGCGGATGAAACCGCGCGAAAGTAGATAGTTTTATAATCACTAAGTATACCGTAATACGTAAAATGGTGGAAAGCATTTAGTTAAAAATGGCTACTATAACTAAAATCAACTTTCTAGTTTTATTTCATAATGCCGTTTCCAATTGTAATATTAATATTTTATTATTTTCTAGAAAACAATCATTGACACAAAATAAAGAGATATTTTATATTTTTATTGTTTTTAAATTATGCGAATTCGAGTGCGCTGATTGGCTGTAACGATTACTTCTGTAATAAAGTTTTAAATTATTAGCATCTGCATTGTATTAATTCCATGCAATTACTATTAAAAATTATAATTATTTAGTAAAAAGATTAACTTCTATCTATTCTGAAATTGCACAGCAATCTTCTTATGTATAAAATCGTTTTGAAACCCAATTCTATCGACTGTTCTAATAAAGGGTTTATTAGAACAGTTAACCGCCCAAATATCAATTACCGTGCCCTTAGCACGCGGCTACAAATCGAAATAATTATATCTATAGGTATAGTAAATAACGAAGAACAATCCTGTGAATACAACCAACAGATCGTGCATGTTCTCTGTAACAGCAATACGACATGAGCAACAGGGATAAGAAAATATGTATCGCATATATGCGACACAGGCAGTTGAAGGAATAAGTAACAGGGTAACGACAAATAAAGACATATTTGTGTTATATGAACAAAACACCTACCTAACAAGCATGTTACGTATCTGTACCGACATATGTACTTGCACCGTGACCAATGCCATGCCACGAGGCTCAGAACAGCTGAATCAGGACATTACACCTACTTTGATGCAACGAAGGTTCTACAGAGCATTGCAACATCCAAATTGCTGAGTCGTCTCCTCATGTCGCCGGCATGTGCCCAGCTGCGAATCGCTACATCATCGATCAATCACCCCACTAGATTTAACTTCAATAAAACCTTCTAAGGAAAAATAATTTTAAAAAGCAGTGTTGTTCTAACATCGAATTAATTTAACATCGAATTTAAGGAGTCATTTTAATTATAACTAGCTACTCTCGCGCGGTTTCACCCGCTCTGCTCCTATTGGTCATAGCGTGATGTTTTCTAGCTTATAAGAGGAAGGCTCATCGATAAATCCACTATCCAACACAAAAATAATTATTTAAATCGGACCAATAGTTCCGGAGATTAGCGCGTTCAAACAAACAAACAAACTCTTCAGCTTTATAATATTAAGTATAGATAAACCTAATAAAATTATTATAGTTTCCATTTGCACCCTCCGTCTGTGGCAGAAACATTAACAACATTAGCATAATCTTACTACTAATACTTAATATTTACAAAAAAAAAAACAAAACTAATGTTTATTTTCTTTGCGAGCCTTAAAATAAACACGCTTTCAGGTTATTTCAGGTTGTTTCAGTACAATTTCTCCGTATTTTTCTTAGCCGAAATTCTTAGTTATATTTGTATTTAGCCTCAGTTTCTGAGCTTATGTAAATAACAGAATATATCATTAAGTTTATGCGAGTTGGGTAAACTTAAGCGGAAAATATCTGATGCTGGAGACCCTGTAGTACGTGCCTTTGTGCCTTTAGTTCAAATGGAGGTTTTGTGTTGCTAATAATATTACTTGGTAACTTGGTAATATTAAGATCTTGGCCTCTGATTTCTAAGAAAAGGGTTCGACAGTTTAGAGAAGTTGCTAGTATTAGGTACGCACTTTTCACATTAAATCTTTTGGTGTTAATGTACCTGAAACCTTTTACGTAAAGTGTGCGGTGAACTACCTAGTAGACCGGTCGATAGCTATCGTAAATCGTGAAAAATAATTGTTCAATTATTAAAACATCTAGTTAGTCACCTCGTAACATCTCGTTAGTATTAGGCCATGTAGTTTCGAGCACTATATACTTGTAATAAATAGGTACTGAGAAAAACGATATAAAAATAAAACACTTATATTGCAGATTTATAAAATAACAGATCTATAAGTAACAGTTTTATAAATGTATCCCATCAGACGGATATACTATTTGAAAGTTTCATTCACTTTATTTCTAGACAATACGAAATAACGAGTGACAAAACACTTTCAGCTTTAATCTAGAGAAAGGAGATTGTCCAAATCTGGCTATTTTTGAACAGGCTGCTCAATAAAAATGTAATTCACCAATAATTTTATTTATATTTTAGTAAATGTCTGACGCTAATAACTTTGTATCAATTTGTACTTTAAAAAAATCGATTTTTATTGGTATTTGTTATGATAAGACCAAGTATTTGTAGTAGTTGGCTTTGAATTTGACTTTAGTGCTGCCAATCTGCTGTCAATCTGTTGTGTTTTTCGTCAAAATGACAGATATTATTCGCTTTGTTCTTTTGCATTGTGAGTGTTGAAACTCCAATTTATTGCGTGGGAAAATACAAAGTAGACACATTAGTAGGAAAACATATTTTGTATATATATTATATGAAAATAACACTAAAGACAGGACAGCCATAAAACATTATTGCTGCAACTGCGTGGTGGGTTAGAACAGTAGGTTGATGTGCACATATAATAACTATTATTTGGTTTTTAAGCTGGGCAAGGTACCAGAAAATTATGAATCCACCTGCCGAGTTCCTTGACCATATTTTAATTACATATGAATCGGATTAATAATGCATTTTAATAGAAAAAAAATGTTTTATTTCATGCATAACCAGTTTCAATAAAATGAAAAAAATATCTAAATATAAATCTTGATACAAAACTAAGTTTGTATCTTCATTCTTACTGATATGAACTATTAAATCAAACATATATTATTAGCTGAAGTGCTTGTTCAAAAATAGCCAAAGTCCCATACAAATTGGTCAATCCCCTTTATACATACGAGTTATGTGTGGGAATATACCAACATAATATGTTATCCACATTAATCTTTCAACACTATCCCATATTCCATTGTACAACAGAAAACAGAGTAAAAGTGTAAAACATAATCAGTATATCAAGATCAAACCATTCTCTAAACCCAATGCCACAGTACAAAAAACGTCACAGTAGACCCACTTCTCTATATCGCAATAAAACAATAGAATAAGTATACTTTTTTGCCATCATTGCATTGGCCTGTATCCCACGACTTTGCGACATTTTCACCAATTAGCTGGTAACACGCGTTTAGTGCTGCATTGCGTTTTAATTGTCGCAGTTGAAAGCGACAAAAAGTCGGAGTTAATGTCGATGTTGTGCTTATATGGTTGTAGTGAAAGGATTAGTGAGATAATGTGTAACATATTGAAAGTATTATGCCTTTTTAACCGACTTCCCAAAAGGAAGAGGTTCTCAATTCAGCTGGTATTTTTTTATTTTTATAGAGGCCTACTTATAAATGTAACATTATTAATATAACACTATTGATATTATAATAAAAATGAACGTTTGACATTTCACATCGAATTATGTTATCATTTCTTGAAGGGTTGTATTTTAATTTATTGAAGGACATGTTTAAAATTATGTCTGATCTAAAATTATAAATATAAATGACAATAAATGTAATGTATTTCTTTCCCACATAGGAGTCTTATTACCAACATATCTTATACTAGGTATTGGTTTATGATTTAACCTTTGTGGGAGACTGGTATCTGCACTAGGAAACTGACAGATTACCAGACCCTCTAATTTGTACACTGGATTTATACATATTATTTAGATACGATATTAAGGTAATTTGAGTTAAAACCAAACAAAAAACAGTCATCTATATGTTAATAATATTCTATATATAAGCTACAGCAGAAAAATCATGCTCTGACCTTGATTCATAATTCCATTAATAAGAAAACTCACGAGTACTTAGCCGCACTTGAAGTAAGTACCTCCCACATAAATGAATGTAGCTCAAGGATTAACATAATACCTTATTTTAAAGTGTATTAAATGGTCATTATTTTCCATCAACACTAATGTTCACGGTCAAATATGGAACTTAACTAAACGTAAACACGTTTCAAAATTAGTTTTTCGTTTTCCTTCTTGAATAGTTATGGTATTGTTGTACCTAATTTGTGGCAGGCGTAGCCTCTCAATTATCGGACTAAAGAATTAAGGTAGCCAGTTTCCCTATACCTACATCAGTGGTTCCCAACTGGTGGTCCGCAGAAGACAAAATGTGTGCAAAATGAAAAAAATACTCAAGGTTACACCTCTTTCTAATAAATACCAGGGTGTCAGACTCTTACTAACTAAAAACTACCCCGTTTCTACTCCTGCTTTTCGAGCCGAAGCCCCGGTAACTAGGCAATCCGCAGCAATAATCCAAAACTCATTATAATTATAAGTTAATAGTAATAGAGATCCTTTAACAAGAATATTATAAAAGTAGTCCTTGACCAGGAAAAGGTTGGCAACCCCTGATATACACAATATAGTATAATATTCTTTGGTGATTAGCATAGCGTAGTAAGTGAGCATGAAATATCTCCATGACATGTTGTAACATCTTGATGACTTTAGTTAGGTAGAAAACCAGTAGACTGGTCTGAATTAAATAATTTTCTTTTGTTGGATAGTCCATTTATTGAAGAAGGTTTATAGGCTATAAAACATCTTGCTACGATGAATAGGAGCCAAGCAGAGCGAGTGAAACAAAGCTGGAATAGCTAGTAATTCATATTAATTACTTAATATATGCAAACACGATCCCGATATAACCAACTAAACAATTGCAATATTTTACGAGACAAACTTCTAAGTTTCTCTCAAAAAGATCGAATTGTTCCTTAGAGTTTTGACCCAAACAAAACAAACTTTTATTCCCTTGTATTAAAGTTCAATGTTCCTGTTGACCACGATAGTCTTTTGTTTTACTGAAATATGACAATGGTTGAAAGTTTGAGCGGCATTGATACGGTGATATCACCTATGTCAATGTCAATATTGTAGATATTTTTGACATTTGGTAGGTACTTTTACAAGATTGCTAAGTCCTTTCGATTTGACAAAAAGGAAAATCACACTAAACATAAAACTTAAAAAAGAAGGGAAACGCCTTCAAAAGTTAAAGTGCGAACCTATATTTTTTAAGTTGAGAAATACACGTAAAATCTTCTCCTAATTCTGAAAAATATTATGCTGAAAACCGCATCAAAATCGGTTCAGATAAACCCGAAATAATCGCGCACAAACATACATACCTTCATACAATGCTGGTCAAACTAAGAATAACTTTTTTTAAGTCGGTTAAATATATCAATAAATTGATATCGCAATAATTCTACTTACAAATCTATATTTCTATTCAAAATTCCAGAAATAAGTATGTCTTGATATTAGTAAGTAAGTATCTATACTTATAAACACTTAGCTAAAAGCCAGATGTCCCAGAATGCCTCAAACGCTACTGTACCTGTAACAAGAAAAAACAAATATGATTAAGATTGTAGAATAGAAAATCTCTAAAAGAATAAAATAACCCGTGCGTAATTTAATAACTAGAAATGAAATCTTCTAACACCTTAATAACACTGTAAAACCTAATGCAATCATACTTTAGAACTCTTACTGAACAACTTGACCAACAACACAGGCATTGAATAACACTGAGATGCAAATCATTCATACAAAGATGTTAATGAGTGAAGCGGTTTACATAACACTCACGAATGAAGAGAATAAGACAATGAAAGGTATGAGGAACTCGCTTTTGTCAAGTGTGTTGGTGAGACAGGTGTAAGTAAGTACTGCATTGAATAGTAAATTGAATGTTCAGGACTGAAGGAATGGACAATGAACAAAGAATTGGGAAAACACAGACAGATAATGTGAGTCAATCTTTAGAAGATTTTCATTGCTATTTTTGTGTAATGACTATCATGAGACATGTTAAATTAATAAAAAATATGGCTTTGAGAAATGCTCTACTAGTTTCAAGTCACAATGGGGCTCTTATTAATGAGTAGCGTAAGTGATGCGGTGACGTCATCGTAACGTGAGCAAGTATTTTTAAATACCGTTCTATAGCCACATTAACTATAAATAAAAAGTTATTGATCAAATTAAACCTACAGAGATAAAAATATAGTCTACTCAATTTGATAGTGAAAAGAAGATGGTAATCGATTTAAAGTCTTACAACTGTTTATTAACTGCAAGACCATTATGCATTCATCTACTGTTAATTTCTTTGATGATAAAAGTTCTGAGGCCAGCACATTAAACTACCACGAACTATCAAATTCATTTTCAACGTTATTATACTTAGCCATGAAGTTGAAAATTCAATAAAGAAAATTTACATTTTAGGATAGTTTGACGGGCTGTTTATTTGAGTACAAAGTGGGAATAAAGTGCATTAGTACTTGATGGAATTAATCAAGTTTTGTATTGATAACCTCTACGCAAGATCACAATTATGATACGTTGTGAGTGTTCTAATTAAATAATTTTATCTCCTAATGAACAGTTTTCCACGATACATGATATTATGTGATGTTACATTGTTATTAACGTTTTTGTTCTAGTTTCTTGTAGTTGACTTTTATTCATTATTTTTATGTTTTAAAGTTGACTTAACTTTTCTGAAAACTTTTCACTGAACCAGAAATCAAGAGTCATTATGACTGAAGAAGAACTCAAACTTACCACAGTCATAGATAACCAATTCAACCGTAAAGATTTTAAGTTTCAATTTTGACTTTCAGTTTGAAGTACATGGTCAACTAGAAAACTCAGGCTAGATAGACTTATCAGATATAGTAAAAAAAAAAGTTATATTTTTTTACAAAATCGATCGAAGTTTCTTTGTATAATATTTTCCCTATTAAAATATAGCTAAAATCGACATAGTAGCTATAGTTAAAGAAATAGAAGACCCTATCTACATATATGTTCATTTGATTGTTATGTCCAATGCATAGCCAGTAGTTAGAGTCAATTGGACAATGTACTGGAGGTGAACTTCCTCCGACCTTTCATTGTTAATGCGTACTATCAACTAAAGATAACAATGGAAGTTCATAGCTTTTTGGCAGTTCTGGATATGCAAATACGTATGTAAATACTAATTTTATAAAGGCGAAAGTGTGTGTGTGTGTTTATTTTTCCATCTTTCACGGCAAAACGGAGCGATGAATTGATGTGATTTTTTGAGTGAAGATACTTGAAGGGATTGAGTAAGGCATAAGCTACTTTTTGTCTCTTTCTTACCCTACACTTTCCTAAAATTAGTAGTAGAAATTTGTATGGAGAATTGCGCAATTTACTAGGTATTAAGCTAAAAATTGGTATGCGGACTATTTGTTACTAACAAAGTAGTTATGTGGTGACATATATCCACTATAGGAAGGAAATAAAATAAAAAATGTATGTATGAATATTATTTTCCTTACGATATTTTTTTTATTGCGTTATTATAACTGTTGGGTATTATAACCCATGAAATTATTAATTTCTCGACACTCGCATAAACGATAACTTTATAACGATTACAATAGTCGGTTGCGATACTGTTTTTAATTTATCGTTAAACATATTTTTCTCAAAATTAATTAAGATTAATTAGACACCACTGAAGGAAAACATCGTGAGGAAACCGGGGCTTATAATGTTTAATTATAAGTTTTAAATCGCCAATTCAAATTAAGCAAGCGTGGTGATTATTGCTCAAACCTTCTTCGTGTGAGAAGAGGCTTTTGCTCAGCTGTGGGCACTTATACTTAAGTATAGGCTGTTGACTTTGAATTTGATTGTCCATTAAGAGCCGAAGGGCATTTATACAGAACAAAAAAAAACCTTGAAATTATAATTATAATTATGACAATAATGAAAAGATTAATAGCCATGAAATTATTTTTTACGCTATGGGGTGTAATGAAGTAGATTCCATGGTGACAATAGGTACCTATTTACCACACTTTCCCCCATGAATCGCTTTCAATTCTAGAGAAATTGGAAGGTCGACGAAGGTCCACTAAAGACGAAAGTAGGTTTCGATTCTACGTTTTAATCGATAAAATAATCGAATTGCCTTTTGAAGTGTTAAATGTCGTGGTGTCATGAAATAGTTTCGGTAATCGGTGAGCATTGAAATCGATTATAACTTTGTAGGTGATGAAGATGCGTGAATAGATCGCAGAGTTCTGAGATGCTATTACATTTTCTTATCCGAGGGTTTGATCAGAATTGTACTGGTGTGGTAGAATCGGTTAAGATTTTGGTTGAATATTTAATTTCATCAGATTTTTAATTACACAGACGTTGTTCTGTCTACGTCTTTAATTTGAAAATTTTTAATTTTTTTTTAATAAGCTAAAACATTCTGGACCATTTTGATGAAAATTATTATTCAAATGTTATGACAATATCTAACGTCATTAATATTTGACACTGCGATGGTAGCGCCGTCTGTCGTATCCAATGTAAAACATTCCAAAATCAACAACTACTAATTAATTAAAAATGAATTAAAAAAAACATTGTCCAGCGGACAAAATTGTGAATCTAAACCATTCTCAGATCCCCTTGAACACACACAAAAAAATTCATCAAAATCGGTCCAGTCGTTTGAAAGAAGTTCAGTGACATACACACGTACAGAAGAATTATATATATAAAGATTGTGAGACATACTAAATTAACTAAAAATCACCGTTTACTCGCGTAAATTAATGAAGAAAAGCTCTACTAGTTTCGAGTCACAGAGGAACTCTTCATCATGAGCAGCGTGCGCAGACTTTTTGAATGATTTTTATTTCATTCTTTTATAATTTTTCTGCAGTTGATGTTAACATAGGAATCAATTAAGTTTTTAATGACGCATACATTGATTAGTTTTAATTTTATCTACATTTATATGAAAATGGACCTAAAATTGCATATTTTAAAGTTCTTTTCACAACAGACAAAGTTCTAAGTTCATTTGATAATAACTGGAACCTCGCTTCGTACAATTTCTTTCATCATTTGGAACAGTAACGAAGGGGAATATAATTTCCATATTTTGATATTGTATTTATTCAAATTTTCACATTCACCCCACAAACATCATTAAATTCAGCATTACGTTGTGCAGAGTTACCGCATTTCAGTATTTTCAGTATACTGAAACCGCTTTGTTGTTTATTTTATAACAAGATTAAAAAATACTGTTCAGTTGGTGCAATGACTGTCACTTCTATTATTTGTATGTAGAATAGATCTATCAACATTAAGAAGACTAATATGTCGATAAGTGTTTTTATGGTATATGGTATGGCAAACGAGCAGACAGTTTTTTTATGGAAATAGCCAGTAAACGAGCAGACGGGATCACCTGATCGTTACTGCCCATAGACATTAGAAACACCAAAAGCGTTATAACTGTGTTACCGGCCTTTTGGGGGTAAAAAATTTAAGGGTTTTTGGAAAATCGGGATTGTGAAGATTGGGAAAAGAGGTAATTGGGCCTCAGATCACCTGATGGTAAGCTATAAGCTCCACCCACGAATACCCGAAACACTAGAGTAGTTACAAATACGAATTTAACTATAGCAAAATGTACATTAGCTATTTGTGTAGGTACGTTTTAATGTATATGGCAATAGGCTCACCACCTATTACATGGGACTTTCAATATAAATTGTGAAATGTGGGTGTACATTGGCATTATGTGCCATAATGTGCACCTCTGCCTACCCCTTCGGGGATTAAAGGCGTGACGTTATGTATGTATGTATGTATGTATGTACGCTTTAATTCTTCAAAGGAAGATGCATAGGGATGATATAAAAAGTGTCTAAAATGTTACTTTACATAAATAATATCGCTATATACTATATACTATTTTACACTATTTTACGCTATATACTATTTTTACCGACTTCACAAAAAGGAGGAGGTTGTTCGGCTGTTTGTATTTGTTCATCGAATACTCCGTCAATTGTCGACGGATTTTCAAAATTCTTTTTTTGTTCGAAAGTAGATAGTTCTGAGGTGGTCCCATTGTCACCAAGTTAGGATCTGATGATGGGATCATTAGAGAAATCGAGGGAACTCCTCAAATATTATAGGGAACTATATAGTGATTTTGGTATATTCATCTAGAATTGAAGCATTTACAGTCAAAAAGTAACCTTTGAAGAGGTGGAACTGATGAAGAAGACCAGAAATGGCCAATGGAACTTCATACTCACATAGAAATCATAATAAAGTTATACTCCGTCAATTGTCGACGGATTTTCAAAATTATTTTTTTGTTCGGCCGCCCATGGACACCCAAAATTATAGGGAACTATATAGTGATTTTGGTATATTCATCTAGAATTGAAGCATTTACAGTCAAAAAGTAACCTTTGAAGAGGTGGAACTGATGAAGAAGACCAGAAATGGCCAATGGAACTTCATACTCACATAGAAATCACAATAAAGTTATACTCCGTCAATTGTCGACGGATTTTCAAAATTATTTTTTTGTTCGAAAGTAAATAGTTCTCAGCTGGTCCCATTGTCACCAAGTTAGGATCTGATGATGGGATCTTAGAGAAATCGAGGGAACTCCTCAAATATTATAGGGAACTATATAGTGATTTTGGTATATTCATCTAGAATTGAAGCATTTACAGTCAAAAAGTAACCTTTGAAGAGGTGGAACTGATGAAGAAGACCAGAAATGGCCAATGGAACTTCATACTCACATAGAAATCACAGTAAAGTTAATTAAGTGACCGTGACAATACAAATTAATAAAGTAGTTATTGAGATAGAGAATTTTAACCGTTTTTTTATGGCAACTAAAAAGTGTGAAATAAAATACTTTTTATAAAAAAATAAACCGACTTTAAAAAAGTTAAAAATAACTTTAATTTCGGAAGTCGGTGTAACAAACAAATAATACCGAGAAACATCGACTTCCGAAATTAAAGTCGCTTAAACTAGCGAGTCTCGACATTTCTGTTGAGTACTTCGTAGCTAAGTTACAATCGATCGTTTATGCCTTTACGACTATAATTTTATTCGCAAGTCATACTATAATATCGATAGGTCTAGCAACTTGAAAATAAGCTCCCAAATTGGAAAATAGTTTTAATATGTATTTATTTGCGGCGTCTATGAGCCTTTATATTAAAAGTTTTAGAATGTATGCAAATTAATTTCTCAATAGTCCTTCAGAGAATTACAAACGTGCTTTCATATAAATTTCCAAACAATAGTTACAATGAGTTATTTTAGTAACAGGAATAACTAACGTGGAACATTCCTACTCTAAAAGTTTAAAACATTTCCACTAATCCCTACAGCGAGGTTTAGTTTTAATGAAAATACATTTTAATTAAAACTGCACACGAACTAAATTTGTTCAACAGTATTTCTGTTATTCCGGACAAAATAGTGTTCATAACAAAAACAGTTTTTGTATCGAATAACGAATCGATTCATTTATTTTTGTCACAACTGGCAGTCGGAATTTTAAATTCGTTATTCGAACTCTTTTTTATTATTTGATTTGTTTATGTTTGGAACGTTCGTAATTCGAATTGAAAAGCTGTTATTTTGTTTGAATATTTTTTTATTGAATTGGGCCTGTTACACAATTTTGATTGAGTTTTTGTTAGCTCAACCAATTTTGTTTCCTAAGTAAATATTTAAATAAAAAAAGAAAATTCTAATTATGATTCAAATTATCCAACTATTTCCAAACGATTACGAGCAAAGATTAAACGTAATTATTCCATTTATCTTCACTTGAATTACGAACAAAATAAAAACAGCGGCTCAATCAAGCATGTCATTATGAGCTGACTAACCGATTGATCGGTTCAAGCGCTTGCAGCGTATCTCGATCGTATCGGATTTATTGATTTATTCCAAATGATATTGTGTAACTTAGGAAATCTTTTACTTTTTATTTGTCACGCTCTGTTTCTTGTAAACTTCCTCGTTTATTGGCTTTTAAAGAAGATACTTTGGGAATATTGTTGTTTTGTTTGTGATTGTGAATGAATTATGTCAATGGTGTCGTTACACCATCAAACTGTCGAAGACAGAAGTTTTTTCTTTAAGTTGTTTTTGTGTCAGAATTGGAATAATGATTCTCAGCCTTTGGAAATGATTTACGTTTTGCAGCTCCCTGCAAATCTCTTAATGTCATCTTTATATATTGTTAATGATATGATATTACCTACATATAAACTGGGGTTTATAGATCTCATGAAATGTTTTTCTCCACTACGCAGGCTTTTTAAGGGGATAAAATCATTACATGACTTCTTTTGCCTTGGGCAAGGCGAGAGGGAGTGTCAGACTCTTACTGATTAAAAACCACCCCGTTCCTACTTCTGCCCTTCGAGCCGGTAAATCCACTAGGTAGTTCGCAGCTCCGGTCCGTCACATTGGCTAAGAAGTCTACTCTTATTCTCTGTTATTAACGTAACTGCCATCTCGTCTTTTATTTATTATTTTATTTCTCCGAAGACCGTATAATTATATCTCGTGCATATTAAATGCATCGAGTTATTACTCAAACAAATTCAACAAATTTCGAAATGCAAGATTTTGTGACACAATTCCTATTTCAGATCTTTCACTTTAATGCAACTGTGTCTGTGTATGCAATATGCAACTGCAATTAGTTGAATAACTGTAACTAATTCCGGATTGTCTAGTCTTAATAGTTCTATTTATAGTTATACTAGTATTCTTGTTATGTCACAACTTTTAAATTAAGAATAAGGATACCTACACAAAGAAATAAGTACCAACTATTTAAGGTACGCGTCAACAGGCCCGCATTGTACGCATCACACGCAACGGATTTTAGTTTGTCTTGTATAGAAACTCATACAACTGCGTCCACTGATCCGCATCGTACGCACCGCATCATCAGCAATGCTTACATGCGATGCGTACTGATGACGTCATACGGAATGCGTACGACGCGTGCGATACGGGCCTGTGGACGTTTACTTTTTATCTCCACCATCAGAGTTGCGAAGGTATGTTACCGTCAATTATGGACGGGCTTATGTCATACCAGAAACAAAAGAGAACATAAGTGCTAAGTGCTAACTAATTTGGAAGATTACTGCAAGAATAATTACTTATGTTAGGTAGTCAAAACATTAGGAACTAATGGGCATTTTCACCTACCATAACCTTAACCATCTTTTAACTAAAACTAAATTAAACTAACGTAACCTAAACCAAACTGAACTAAAAGTTACTCAATGTGACGTAGCACCTAAACTAACTCCTTATTTATACCGTAAGGAAACTTAAAGATAATTAAAAACCATAATATTTTTTGTGGAGATGGGGAGTCCTCCAGTGACTTCTCCCGCCCGGATGAGGCGAGGGGGAGTGTCAGACTCTTACTAACTAAAAACCACCCCGTTCCTAGTAGGAAAAAGGAGGAGTAGGAACTTCCTACTCCTTCTTTATACCGGGCTGTCCCGAAAACCATGAGAGTAGCGACTAAAATAATTTGTATTCTACTGTACCGATTTCAAACATTATTTTTTATACATTCTATGGATTTTTTCCTTAATTTTCCTGTATTTATTTTCCGCATACAAAAAAAGAATATAAAACAAACGTTATCCTCAATTTGTACTTTAAAACTAAGTTTTTAAAACTACTAAGATAACATACGTGAACACGTTTTCACAAACTAAGTACATAAGTAACATGTTCAAAGTTTAGACAATTTGAAACTCATGAAGTGGCGTGTTCTTCAATTGGGTTAGGAAGAGAGAAATGTAGTTTTAAAATTGGAACGTTCTATTTTATTTTTTTAAACGACACAAGAAGGTCCGTTCACCCACTATGTGTGTAGATTTAAATCACACTCTCTAAGTATGTAGGTATTTTAATGGAATAAATATTTTTAAGTAGTGTCTTCTATAAACCTTTTCCTTTTTACCAGGAAAAGCGCAGTTAAATTGCGGATATTATTCTAGTTATCTACATGTAGGTAATTTAGTAGCCAGGTATCCTGATAACCCACAGATGGCACCCAGTAGGGCTGATGCCCGCAGTAGTAGAAAAGAGTGGTTTTTAGTCAGTAAGACTCGCCCGAGGCGGGAGAAGTCATTTGATGATTTTCCCCAAACAACTAACCAAGAACAACGAATTGCTTCATAAGTTTCCTTTTAAAACACCAAACAAAATCAGTACAAAACATATTTGGGAAGGTCAGAGGAAGGAAAGTTATGAATTAACATCGTTTCTAGGCCAGCCTTCCTCTATCGATCGCTCGAATGAGTTGTAATATAAAATGATGACATAACATTAACTCAGGACGTGTCCACACTAAGCTCCGCCGTGTCATTCGGTAGCGGCTGAACGTAATGATTAATGTTGTATATGTTACGTGTCAGCACATCCATGCTAATGATGTCGGTTAATCGATTCGAATATTAAGTGTTATTTAATTTTGAACGTTATTGTGTATGACATTTATGTTGTGATTGATTTGTTGATAATGATCAAATGTGTAGCGGCTGAATAGGACGAAGGTTAATGTCGATTTCAGTTTTACATTCATTTAGATAGGGACGCACACTAATATAAGGGTCATTTTATTATGTAGGTACCAACACCCACAACACGGGAGCAGTTGCAAAGATTTCAGGGTAATACTTTATTTACAGGGTTTCACTGGGCCCTCTGGTAACCTCACTCACACGTCTAAGCGCAACGCCGTTGTTTCACGCCGGCTAGCTTTAGTTGATAATTTAGTTTGGAGAACGAATTCTTATAATTTTACCAAATCAATGACATAACAATATTAGGACACTTTGGAACGAGCAAATAGCTTCACTAGAGGACTGACGAACAGACAGACATTTTATATTAATATTGTAATATTATTTCCTTTAACGTTCATAAGTCACTGCCCGGTCTATTTGAAATAACTAATTTGGACTTTGACTTTGGAATATTCAAACTACAATAAAGAACCTACACAATTCACATAACAATATTTCACAAAAAAGCTTTAACAAGACGTTTCTAATTACCATAAACCGTCTACCAGCAGACATAAGTGCTTGCCCCCATAATATAATTAATTCTGCACGCATCGCGAAGTATGGCGGGTCGCATCGCAGCGCTCCTAATACAAATGTCATCGTTATATTTATTATAATCTTAAAGCAGTGAGTAACTGTATGCTTTAGTATTATAATGTGCGTTACAATTTTTTTATGACTCTATTAGTCTGTATGGGTAATTAGAGATAAGAAAAGATATTTTTATTTTTTAACTTCATCATCATCATATCCTCACGCCTTTAATCCCCGAAAAGGAAGGCAGAGGTGTACCTCTGCCTACCTACCTATAATGTGTACATTATGGCACGTAATGCCACTGTATACACCCACTTTTTACAATTTGTGTTATAAGTCCCATGTAATAGGTGGTGAGCCTATTGCCATATACTGGGCACATTTCCAGACTCCGTGCTACAACTGAGAAATTTTCGAAAATCCGAAAAAGGTCCAGTAATACTTCCCGGCAGTCGCACTTGCAACCACTGGGCCTACGAGGCAGTCTTATTTCTTTAACTTGTTTAATGTAAAGAGTATTCACTAAAATAGATCAATATTAGTACATTGCTAATCTCGAAAATCAACATTTATATAAGCTAATCGTAAATTACAAACTATTAGTAACCAACTTAGCAGAATATAAATATAATTCATCATTAAACATTTAAATAATATTATGAGTAAGTTTTTTCAATGAGACTCCAAGTAGTTTGCTCAAAAAGTTACCATGTTAATAGCAATGGCCAATTTAATGGCCTCGTACCTAATATTTGCTTTAGTAAAACCTCATAGACTTTAAGCAACATAATTATAGGTCACGTACTTGTAGTTACTTCCAGTTACCTAGGCAACCGTAATACAACCTCTTTTCACCAGTTATTATTCCCACGTAATATTCCAATCTCATGAAATAGGCTAGTTTCCTACTAGTCAAATTCAATACTTTTTTCGAAACGTCAAAAACGATATTTTCTATGAACTTTGTATGAAATACTCTATTATAACGTCATCAGATTTTTACGTCAAATAGCAGACTTATTTCTAAAAACTTTACTCGAAAACAATCGAAAATTAAGTAGTTCATCAAATTTATGAATGAGAGTGTGATTATTTTTCAATATTTTATTGTATTGAAAAGTTGTAATAATTTATTTTTGACCCAGTCATCATCCCTATTGTGTTTGGTATAACATTTTCACCACAAAACGAATCTTCAGTCTATTTTCGCGTCCAAATAGAAAAACAAAATGACTTTCACTTTTACAAATAGAATCTTTGCTTGAAAATCAATCGTAAGAACAAGTCATCAATATCCCATTATCCTTTATCCGTAGTCCAGTGTTGGGATTCGGGAACATTTCTCGTAAGGAGTGAAATAAAACAAATGACACAGCGATGACGCGGGATGCCCCACATTTTGTTACGAGTACGGCGACGGGTTTTCTTTGAACCGACACGGATAATATTAAGTTAGTGGCGATTCGTAGAGTAGGTTTAATCTGGTATTCTTTACAAAACACGAGTACTTAATGTATTTTTTTTTTTTTTTGAGGGTGAAAATTCATCCAATGTCTTCTCCCGCCTTGGGCGAGGTGAGAGGGAGTGACGGACTCTTACTGACTAAAAACTACTTCGTTCCTACTCCTTTTTTTCAATTTGGAGCCCTCGTAACCCGCTAGGCAGTCCGCAGCTCCGGATCAGCCCTATTGGGACAGGCAATGTAAAGACTGAAATGTTCAGGTTCAAATGTTACGTTTAAAGGAATCGAAACGAGAAAAGAATCGTAAAGCAAACTCGTACTATAAAGGTAGTATTCAATAGAATAGCGCAGACGGCAATGTGTGTAAAGGGCGATTTTAAGTAGATGGAAATTCGCGCAGAGACGATCCCGATTTGCACATCGGTACTCATCATTATATTCCTACTACTCTCTCTCAGCATTTTGTAAAGTACAGAATGTCTGATTAAAAGATTATACGGTAACATAATATAAATCGATTAGGTTAGTAGGTACAGTTGACTGTGTGAGTCCAGTCCACGTGTGTGGAATTACAATGGCCGCCTAATTTTGAAGGCACGACCGTTTATTGTTTTAGTGTTCCGTTAATTTCGAATGTGGAGTAGTTTTTATGTGTTGGGTGAAATATTTGAAATTTTTTATTTGATCATAGTGCAGTATTGTTGTATGTAACTGTTGTGGGGTTTGACAGTTATTTAATTTTAAATACGTTTCTTTCAATAGTAACTAACTCGATTTTATTCTGTTTAATATATTTTTTTATATCGTCACGGCTTTTATCTCCGAAGGGGCAGGCAGAGGTACACATTACGGCACGTAATGCCGCTATAATGTACACCCACTTTTTACCATTTGTGGTATAAATCCCATGTAATTGGGGATGAGTCTATTGCCATATACTGGGTACAGTAACAGAAAAAAATAGAACAGCATAAACCGATTGCTAATCACTTTGTTTATTACTAAGTTTCAACGTTTTAATAAAAGGTTATAAAACTTTTTACAATGATCCAATGATACGATTCGTGATGAAAGTGCGTGTTTCGTGACTGGTAACAAAATTGGAGGAGCATTACGTAGTACATAGGTGACCACATTTTATTAGAATGGCATGCTAAGCCGCTTACTAAAAGTCAAGGTATCACTTTCTGTTTTTTTTTTATAGTCTTTGTTCTACTTTCAATGTACATGGCGAATTTTTATGCGATACAATTAATCTAGAGTGAATAGTGGTGTCAAGTATTTTGTTTAAAAGAAAACAAAGTAGGACGCTGTGTTTGGGTATGTTTTGAATCTAAAGTTGTATTGAAATGTTCGTATTTGTTGCGCGTAACTCCTAAACGACTGTACTAAATTGGATGATTTTTTTTTTTGTAGTGTTTTGTACGAGGGTTTTGTGAAGGATATACCAATGAATATGAATTCCGAATGACACTGGGAATGTTAGGACATCTGAAAATGCTTTCTTTCAAGAAAAAACTAAGACCAATATTCTTAGCTACCTAGCTTCACTGACGGACAGACTGACAGACTATTATTTTATTTCTTTCTTTGTTGACGTTTCAAAAGTACCTAAGTATATGGTTTAATTGGAATAAATGATTTGACTTTGACTTTAGTAGGTACGTAACTTATTTTAGCATAAAATGTTCATAATTTGCCCTCAATTTTACTCATTTTTACAATGCAATATAGCTTTGAATGGAATTACGTACAATTTTGGTTTTTAGGTTTTGTTGTTAATGCCTACGGTTGAGTAGGAAGGTGATGGGTTCAGTAGGGGTAGAATTGGTCAACGTCAGGGAAGATGGTGGCACAACAGTCTTCTGCCGTCGCGCACAGACTCATGGCAGGTCTCCTTAAGAATGTGCCGTAAAAGGCGTTGCGCCGTGAGGGCTCCGAGATTGGTATTTTGAGAGGACTCGGTGTTTCGTACTGGTAAGTTTTGGTCAGGTAAGTTTATCCTCAAAATTTGGCGTCTTTTGAAGATTCCTTCCGTCATCAAAAACATTGGGTATTATACATAATTAGGTTTTTAGGTAAATTGTGTTACGTGCTCTAAAGAAGTCACTACAAGGCTAATAAGTACAAAGAAATACAACGTTTGATAATATAATCAATATAGAACTAGGTTGGTTTTGTCACGAACATCGAATCGTGTTAATTGGCTGCCTTAATTGTCACGCTAAGTCTAACTGAGGTGAGGAAACTGCTTCTGCTTAGTGCTAAGTCTGAGTTACAGAATAATAGTTAGTTCTTTTTCGGGGGTAAAACATCAACGACCTTTGGAATGACTGTTCATTGGTTTGGAAGACTTTGAATTTCTGACAAAGAGGTATATCCTGGAAAAGTATGTTTTTTTAAATTCTTTGAAAAGGATGCTGATATTGTGAAAATAAATTTATTTAAAATGGCCATTCAGATTCTAATACAGTCCTTCTTTAGTAATGATATGGATCTCTATTACAATTGTACCAATTAAAACACTTGATTCGTAGTTATCATTGCCCACCAGAAAATACCAAATAGGTGAAATTTTTACTTAAAAATAAACCTATGAAATTCCTTGATATTTCATTTCAGAAAAAAGAATCTTATAATAAAATGCTCATAACACTGCAACGTTTCTCGCTGCAAAAATATGAAATGTCGCTAGAATTTACGAAGAAAAAATCCCAAACTGAACAGACCGTGAAGTCGCTTGACTTTTGAAGCAAAAAGTCGCTTAATGAGATTTCCTTCGAGTATGAATGAAGAGTATACAAATTGTATGAAAACGTCGCATAAACGGCTTAGCCATAATTAAATGAGGGAAGTTGAGATCCTTTTCGTCCGTTTTTCTTGAAGAACTTATAACTACATTAAATTGTGTAGCAAGTTATTTTATTTTTCATTTAATGTGAAAGATATGAAAGTGAGAGCAATTTGCGACTTTCACGAAGATTTTCTTCTGCATAGATTATTTAGATCAGAGAAAATCTTCTTTCCTTCAGATCTTCCATCATTTACGACAATCGTCCAGACAGTAGATATTGGAAGTGGCCCTACCTCTCCATCCTAGGCGGGTGCTTAATTTATGATTCCCAAAAACTCCTCATAATTTTAGAACAGACCACGATAAATAAAATTCGCTGTAAATGTAAAAATCTTAAGAAAAAAAAACTATCGGTTGCAAACATCGTTCATGCGAATTAACACGGATAGAAAATCCCAACGAAACAACAGTTGTGCAGAAAGCCCGCCAGGCTTTTAAAAAACGAAAACAAAAACCTTTTAAAATACAAAAAAAAAAGAACATTCAGTATCCAATTTGCATATAAATATTAAAAACCGTACAGGACCCGTATCCGATGGCTATTATCGCTCATACGGCTGTTTAAGTGGCCGTAAACGAATCGTTCAGTAAAGTGACACTTGTTATTAAGTGGATGCCGTGTTTGCAGTTATAACAGGTATCGATTACCAATCGATATGTTGATTTCCCATCACTAGAGTGCGGATAAATTAAGACTATTGTTTGTGTTATGTGTTGGGTGAACAGATATTTTAGAATGAGATGATAGAATCACTATCATTATTAGCCGGAGAAAGGTAAGTCCTTAAGTAATAGAATACGCTGGATTTCTGCGAGGCCGTGGTATCACTCCGGTCGAGCCAGACCATTCGTGTCGAAGCATGGCTCTCCCACACTTAACTGAGTAATTATACAATCTTAATTTCGTTAAGATCTATAAATAAAACGTAGGCAACACAAATTTTAATACTAAATACAGGCCAAAATGTAAAAGATAAAAACCTGATCATTTACGACAGATGTATTCAGACAACGGAGCAGCGAAGTTTCGGGTTAAACTAATCACTAGTGTATGCTAGAGAACGTTCCCAAATTAGGTCAATAGGTCCATTTAGTAATCGCACATGAGGCGTCACTCAATAATATTAATTGACAAAGCCGCATCTGTCCAGCTATGTGACTAAACAATTATGTGAACTATGTCAATGTTATAACGTCTAAAATCGAACTACATAAGTTTTGTAATATAATAAAACAAGAAGAACTTACCAAGTGTATCAAAGTCAAAGATATTAATTTTTGTTGTTTTTTTTTACACAACTTACGCTCGATAACTGAAATGCTACTCTATTTTAAGTTGTACTTAAATATCGTGCTATCTCTGTCATGTCATTTTATAAAAAACTAGCAAACCCAGCGAACTCCGTTTCGCCACCAATGATTTTCCCTGTTTTCCTGCTTTTTCTAAAGTTTCTTTGCTATAAACCTCACGGAGCCCGAGCTCTTTCCAACGAATGAAAAACCGTGGAAATGGGTTCGTGTGTTCTGGAGTTACAGCGTCAAGAAGGAAAACATGACTAATTTTTATTAATATTATATAATAAATAGATTAGTAGCGACAGTACTAGTCTTGAGAGCGTCTTAAAATTGTGTAGCGTTTGAATATTTGTACATTAGGCGGAAAATAAAGCGGTTACCATCTGCAACAGTTCAGTGGTATTTCCCAGAAAGGTAGGTACTTACTCAATCGAAATGTTTTGGAACCGGAAAAAACAAGAAGCCAAGTATAAAATTGACAACAATGTAATGCTTAGGTGTATACCCACAAGTTCCACAATTGTCTCACAACCATAAAAGTTTAGAATGACCTGAACGCTTAGTACGAGTTTGTTTTACGTTAAACGAGATCGAAACGAGAGTGCGTTCGGCGCTCTGATTGGTTGCTTCATTCGAGCCAGCCAATCACACAGCCGAATGTGCTCTCGTTTCGATTTCGTTCAACGTCAAGCAAACTCGTACTAAGGGTACTAACAAAAAAAAATCATTAGCATCCTACGTTTTAACCAAAGTGAACGAAAATACCCATCACCCGCGTTCCTTTTGAGGCTCGTAAAAACTTTTTATACGTAAGGCCAAATAATTTATTAGATTGCCTTATAAAACAGGATATTCCCAAAAGGGGATAAAACAAAAATGACGTAAATTAATGGATATTTAAGACCAAAACAGTCGTGACTTGGATTATAAATGTACTTTCCTATTCGTGTTTCGAATATGCTTGTAAGATCCGGATTGGATTGGGTCGTATCGTAACATAAGTTTGTAGTTTCGGTTTTTAATACATTGTAACTTATGTATGTGGAATATAAATTGTGTGTTCCGTTTGGTTTCGTGGTTAAAAGTAAATGTCTGGAAATTCGAAATGCTTCTTGTGTCTTGCCAAGTTTCAATCGAACTTCACCTTTTAAGTTTAATTTTGCACCTTTTTACATAACAGCTAATACCTATTACATGTTTACGCGTGATATTGTAAAATACTTTATTTTAATTGATAAAACAGCCTTTATTTTTTATACCAATACTGGAACTATAGGTACTTATGTGTAAATGGCCAGTTATTAAACTTTATTGCCACGATTTCCACAACAAATACATCACATGTAGGTATGGTTTCGTGTAAATGAATAGCAATAATCAATGAAATAAAAATAAATACTCAGTTTCATTTTAGTAAAAAAAGAACTGTCGTATTATTATACCTTGGGGAAGTTAGTGAACTGATTCGGAGCTGCGTATAACGTAACAGGTTACCAGGGCTCCGGTACATAGCAGGAGAAGGAACGGCGTGGTTTTTAGTCAGTAAGAGTTAAGACACTATCTCTCACCTCAGGGAGAATGATTTTCCCCACTCAAAAAACGGGAAGTTAGAAAAGTATAAACTTCTAAAAAACCACACAATAACAAATAACCTATAGGATTGCTGTTAAATTCAACAAAATACAAAAAATGATAGCGTACAACCGAATCGGGATCAACGGCTTTACCGACGAGAAAAACGAAAACGGAGGGTGCAGCCCAAACTGTAAAGTGGGCAGCACGTCAACTGTCAACAATCTGTCATTGGATTTTCGACGTTATATCAAAAGTAATAAAATTGAAAATAGAATTGACAGAGAGGTGTAGGTTGATGTGCTGGTGATTACATGGAAAGTGTGTTGCAGACTTAGGGAATGTTATTACAACAAGGGTGCGAATTGTAGGGGTCACAATACGGCACGCACGTGCTCCGTGCTCCAAGTGACAGCAAAAAGGTTGAGGTTTTATTTCAAGAGGGAAAATACATGTTTGATGTTAAAATAAAGTTTATTTTTACTAGTTATCTCGTGAGTTTTAAGTGATGAGTTTGAACTTATTGCCATATACTGAGCAGTATTGCGGACTGTGTCATTAGTATAAAGTATTTTTTTAATTTAGTCCGGTCAATTTGGACCTAAAAACAGTAATGAAAGAACAAAAATTCCGACAGAGCTGAATTTTGGTACAGACCTTTATTTTACTATAAAGATTATAATATTAAAAGTCCCCATCTATCCCATATGTGCTTCAAAAGTTATTCGGGGTCAAAGGTCAAGATTTTAGGTTTTTTGAGTTTTTCTCAAAAACCGTAAGTTTTTTGAAAAATACCTCAGACCAAATTTGTAGATCTCAAAATTCTCTACAAAATGGTCCTTATAAGTTTTTCTATAAGTATTACCGTTTCTAAGATAGATTCGTGTGTCCCCACACACATTTTTCCACTTTGGAAGCGTCTAACTTTCAAACGATTGATTTTGACGAAAAGTGGTTTTAGAAACCTTAATGTCTTTTTTAAAGACCTATCCATAGACACCCATCACGGATATGTAAGCTGAAAAAAAATTTTTTTTAATCAGTTCCATGTATGGAGTGCCCCCCTTTACTTTTTAAATTTATAAATTTTTATTCAAAATTCGAATAGCGGTTACCGAAATACACCATCTTACAAAGTTTCAACTATGTAGGCCCAACAGTTTCGGAAATAAATGTCTGTCCGTCCGTCCGTCCGTCCGTCCGTATGTCACAGCCTGTTGGGCCACGAAACCACTGTTCGTCAAAATCAATCGTTTGAAAGTTAGACGCTTCCAAAGTGGAAAAATGTGTGTGGGGACACACGAATCTATCTTAGAAACGGTAATACTTATAGAAAAACTTATAAGGACCATTTTGTAGAGAATTTTGAGATCTACAAATTTGGTCTGAAGTATTTTTTCAAAAAAACTTACGGTTTTTGAGAAAAAGTCAAAAAACCTAAAATCTTGACCTTTGACCCCGAATAACTTTTGAAGCACATATGGGATAGATGGGGACTTTTAATATTTTAATCTTTATAGTAAAATAAAGGTCTGTACCAAAATTCAGCTCTGTCGGAATTTTTGATATTTCAATATCGTATTTTGACCGGACTAATTGTTGAGTCCCCAATAATATGCCCGAAGCCGAAACCCGCTGCTCAATACCCTTAGTACGAGTTTCATTTATGTTTTTACGGCGCTCTGATTGGTTGGTTTATTCGAGCCGGCCAATCAGAGCGTCGAATGCGTTTCGTTTACTTTAAATGTAAAGCAAACTCATACTAAGGATACATTGATCAACGAGAAGGAAAATTTATAACTACCTACTAATGAGTCTATTTTTGGAACTAACTAGATAGTAGTTCTTTTAATAGTAAGGTAGTAGGAATTATTAGTTGATACTTACTAATAATACAAGTATGTAATAACAATTTATATCAATCATTTAATTTCCTTTTTCCTGGGTAACATGCGTTTTCCTTATTAAAACTTTTAATTCACTAGTTTTATTAAATTTACTGCAATATAACTCATACTAGAGAACTAATTAATCACATAATTAAATACTTCGAAGAACAACTGACAAATACGATCTGCGTGTTCAATGTTAGGTTCAATAGTTTATTTACACCTTTACAGTAATTAAAGTGTTTGAAAATAGTAATAATTAAGTATATAATATCTTATATGACAAATAAAAATGCATGTCTAATATTTTTTCATTACCTAACTGACGGACGAAATAGTTTATAAATTTTTGTACTCCCATCATCATTCCTATTGCATTTGTGAAGACAAGACTAACGACAACAAGACGGTCAGCATTGCCTACCTACAATTATTACACAACATATTATTATAACATAAAACATTACTATAACCAAATCTTTACCACTGGATTGTAACGTTTTTCCAATTACTTTCTTTCCAAATAAAAATCGAGTAAGTCTTGATATTCTGGAAACTTAGTCTTAGTAAAAAAACCTTGCACAATATTTCCCTTAAAATTCGAAATTAAAACGCGAGCATTAGATCTTTGGTCTTTTTACAAATATGTAAAAGACACTTATTAATATTGTAAATTTTATAAAATATTGCACAATACCGAAAAAAGAAAAAAAAAAAACTCGACTTTTGACCCTTTGTTCGACAATTGCATTTGTAACGACAACAACCCACAATTATTACAAAACATACTAAAAAAAAATACACAAAATGACGTAACCACAAAACTATCTCAAAACTTTAATCTGACACAAAAAAAGTCCACAGAAGTTTGAATTACATCACAAACGACAGTCCCAAGCTTATCATTATACACAAGTCCACATCAAGTTATACAAAACCAGTATAAACTGACCGTCGAATGTGCGAAAAGGTGATACAAAGCCAGACCATGATAAACTGGTGATGTATAGCTGATGTGTTCATATATTTACATACAGTGAGGTCAAACACCTGTTATCAGTTTAGTAGCTGAAGATAACAATGATTCATCATAATTGTATTCAGTAGCGCATTTTTATGTTATCTACAAACTGTTCTGGGTTAGTGCTAATATGAGAATTATCTTGTGTGAATTTCGGATTTTGTAGTTTTTAGTATCCATGCTAACTTTTTCGTATTTAAATTAACTTCATAAATATGTATTAAATTTATTTTTCATAACACTTTTTTAATGCGGAAATCCATCCAATGACTTCTTCCGCCTTGTTCGAGGCGAGAGGGAGTATCAGATTCTTACTGACTACTAAAAACCATTTCGAGCCGGAGCCCCGATAACCCGCTAGGCAGTCCGCAGCTCCGGGTCTTCATAATACCACTAGTTTGCTATAGTAACTAATGAACTATGAGTCAACATATTTGGAGGAAAATATTAGGAAAAAATACGGTACATACCTATTTATGTAGTACGATTACGTCATGGGCGTCAAGATTTGTCTGGAATTTTTAAGCAATTAGGTATTATTTTATTGTAACTTTCGTGAGACATACTAAATTAATTATTATGTGACGTGAGTAAGCCGATAACATAATAATCAATTAGGTATTTAATAATTCAATATTACAACAGTACCTAATTAACTTTTCGCTAATTTGCTTAATATTGATTTGCGTTTAAAAACGTATTATGTATGTAATTTTTATATAAACAACCATATCAGTAACTATAAACTATAAGGAACAAAATAGGATAACCTAGCCAAAAACGTGTTGGCAGTATTTTGGGCCGTAGTGCGTGTCAGTGTTAAGAGCTTTCGCGGTTTTACTGAACCACTGAACACGGCTGATATATTACTCGGGTGCAGTTATTTTACCAAATTGAGATTTAAAGCCTTTTCCATTAAAATCCAGCATGAAATATTACGACAGTAATTTTGATTGGAAATTTCATGGAAGCATATATTTTTAATTAAAAATGGATTAATAACATAATTTGATGCGGTTTTTAGCGAAATGTAAATGATTCACTTATCGTTAAAAGTTTTGTACAACATTTATTCAGATTTATTAAAATACTAATTAATAGTCGTGGTGGCCTTGAGGTTTAAGACCCCGCTTCTCATGCACGAGGTTCGAAACCTAACAACCTAGAGTTATATGTTCATTCTAAGATTATTTAAACACCACTGACAAATGTTGAAGGAAAACATCGTGAAGAAACCTTGAGACCTTATAATTTCGAATTTTGAATCTGCAATCGCCAACCCCCATTGAGCAAGCGTGGTGATTAACCCTTCGTATGTTTAGAACGTGGATCCACGCGAGACACAATGTGTTTTCTATTGTTGTCTTATATACAAACCTTTTCCGTGTGCGAAGAAGCCTTTGATCAGTAGTGACCACTTACGGCCATAAGCTCCATACAAAATGTGTCAAAATTCTATCTCTAGTAGGCAAATATACAGATAGATAGGTTATTGAAACTGGCCGTTATAGACTGTTGCTGATGATGATGATATAATGCTAACAGTATATTATAATTCTTCTATGTTGTTCTATATACATATATCCAGAAGCCAATAAGGATAACTCAAGTATAATATTCTTAATGGAATCTATTATAAGGTTTTCAAGCTTGATTACACTGAACATCTGCACACTATTGATTGATAAGAGGAAACCACGGCTAAATGCACACACGACGCAACATCTATAGAAATGGGGACCCGTAGATCATTGTTATACGTTTCTAAAGATCGTGAGACATAATAAAATTAAATATATTTCATGGCCTACTCAAGTAACTATTTACGAGATACCTTGACTAGTTTCAAGCCACAGTGAGGATTTATATTTATGCGCCTCCTCGCACCATAGTGGTTTGAAACTAGTCGATTTATCTCGTTAAACTGTTACGTTAGTAAGTAACCATAATAAATTAGTTCTTATATCATTATGGAAAATAACGTTAATTCAAAAACAACTGTGATACTAAACATAAGGAAAACAAATCGTAAATGTTTGTATCTACTTAAAATATGCATGTATCTACCTACCTATACCTACTTGTGATACCTGAATGACACACTGACATCCATTATATAACAAAGGTAACTACGGTATAGGTAATTAGTCAGACTATACGTTGTAACTACAATTAACCTACCTGCTTCTTACAACAAGTAAGAAATCTTAAAATAAACAAAGAATGCATAAGACTGCGTGATTTTCCAAACGATAATTTATGCTTACCTATATTATAACGTTCGTGTGTCATTCTAAATTAATTATTATGTTTTTCGGCTTACTCACGTAATTATTTGACGAGGAACTCGACTAGTTTCAAGGCATGCTAGAGGTTCATATTCATGAGAAGCATTCCGCGACACACGACGCGGCGACTGTCGCGCTGCTACGTAGCGTAGTGCAAGTATAATATTCTGAACGATATTTTCATATTTTTATAATACGCTGCGCGACGTCACTGCGTCTGCCCTGTTCATGATGAAGATTTCCTCTGTGACTCGAAACTAGTAGAGCTTTTCTCTAAAAACATTTACGTTAGTAAAACGTTGTTTTTGGTTAATTTGATATTTACATAGTTTTTTTAGATAGTACTTTAAAGGATTTTGTTTGTTTAGTTCATTCATTGGTTCATTTCTGCTATTTTATATTATGGCATCACATAATTCCCCATTCATACAACACCATTATAGTACACACTATTATATTTTTATATCTTTTATTCCTGTCCATATTGTTATAATCTTCCGCAAATCATAGTCCATTCAAACTCATTCGTCCGTTCATGCTCACGGACAAAATTGGTTTGACCTTCAGAAACTTTAATCCTATTAGTGTATCTATTTTTATATTATAATCCAAAAACAATACATGCAGCAACAATAGTTGAAGGTAAAATATTGAAGGAAAACTTTGTTTCCATTTATCATAACTAATTTGAACACTTCCCATTGTGAGAGCTATCGGATCTGCTGTTACAGCTACACAATGTGGCCTATACGGAATAACAACCTCTTCGATAGATCGACAAATGGTTGTTCAGGATTTAGTCTAGTGTCGCGTGTTGGAACACGCGACACCAGATGGATAAGAGCACGATATAAGAAAAAATCGCAACTAAACCAATGGCAAGGTTTGCTGATGAAATTCGCATCTTTTCCTTAACCTGAACCAGAAAATCTTTTAATTCTTGAAGAAAGAAGCCAGGGCATCGCACACATAAACGACAAGGACACGGCATGGCGTTTTTGCATTAAAAACAAGGGTTGTAAGCACGGTGCCACCGCGCTGACTGCGCGCTTACAGCCTTTTTATATTGACATTACGAAAAATTTAAATGGCAACTTTATCACTGTGTTGGAGCGGTGCCGTTAAAGTGTGATATGTCCTCAACTACGTCACTCAAAAACATGAGGGTGATACAAAATAATAATGATAAACCTCATCAAACAGATTCATAATAGAAACAACAGACTTTGGCAGAGTGTGGCCGAAACCCTTTTCCTGATAACGACCCTTTAATCCCATCAAATGGCCCCCAGGGGAAATTATTATATAGATTGAAGCGACCGGTGCAGAAGACATCAATAACGATAGAGTTAAATTTATTATTCATACATCGGATTTACGATAAGGTTAACTATTTCACTATTGATTGCCTCGTTGGTAGATTGGTCGCTAGTGCGACTGCCGGACAAGAGGTTTCGGGTTCGATTCCCGGGTCGGGCAAAGTTTACTGGGCTTTATTGGGTATTTCGAAAATTACTTAGTAGCACGGAGTCTGAAATTACATGGGACTTATACCACAAATGGTTAAAAGTTGGTGTACATTGTATAGCGGCATTATGTGTCGTAATATGCACCTCTGCTTACTCCTCCGGGGATAAATGTGTGACGTTGCCGTTAACTATTTCATACTAACTTCCTTAGATAAAGAATGTGACATTTCAATGGATATATTTGTACTCATAAGTTTGCTTTAAAAAGGTCAAGTTCAACATTCGACTTTAACCGGAAACTCCAAGGTCTAGTTTGTTTAACATTTATTTATTCTAGTGTTAGTTTTAATTCAAAGTTTTGACTAATAACTTGCTGTCATCACAATCTATCATATAAGACATTTACAAGATATCTAATAATGTTTATCAATTTTAATTTACACCACGTTTTATAATTTTTTCGCTTTTCCTATTACCATGTGAATGAACTGCAATATTCCTGCGATAGCGAACACAAATACTTTACACCCCTAGCCGCCATATTGATCCGATCGCCCCACGTTTTCTCTAACTTAGGGTAGTCAGTAACAACTTCTGTCTCCCTCTTTGCACTTGTTTGTCTCTTTCGCACCATGTGCTTCTATTTATTTGTTTACTTAATACGAGTAAGTAAACATACCTGTTTAATTTGATGTTTACTAAGTCTATAAGATTGACAACTAAAAAAAATAAAACATCTGTTTCCTTCGACTTCGATAAACAAAATCAAAGGCCAAGATAAAAAAAAAACTATGAAAATTAAAAATGTTTTTTAAGAATGCAAATAAAGATAGATTTAAAAATCACACAGAGTCAAGTCACCAAGAATTTTATGAATGCTAATTAGATCGACCTTTTAAATTAGGTTCACACCTAATGATCAATTAAGCTAATTACTATAAGCCAAGCAATGGCTTCGTAATTAATGAATTACATTTTGGACTAAGAACCCATGTTACAGAAATGAGTTTAAAAGTTTTGAGTAATTACATTAATGATAAATGCGAAAATGATATTGTTCATGTCCAAAATGTATACAAACTCAACATTTCACCTTTAAGTCAGAGTCGAAACGACATACAATAAAATCAAACGAAATTCCCCAGTTCGGATAAGATATCAATGTTATAAACATTTCCCCATTAGGAATTTTCCCAGAACCGCGCATATAAAATATAAACAATTAACTGTACCTATCAAACTTAAGTACATAAAGCCTAATAAAAGGTATCAAAACAGTCCAATCCAACCCTTTTGGGTGCTCAAAATGCTCAAAAGCTGAAGTAAATTGGTAGAAGATAATTATATGCGAAACTGTTGTTGACTGTCCACAGTCCAACAAAGGTTGAGGGTCAGATTGATACAAACAAACTTGGAATGGATGAAACCATTGCTTCCACAAATATTGACCCACTCGCTGTGAGGTTTAAAGGTGCACTTTACTTTGAACAAGACAAATAGCGCGTAAGAAGATAATAACGTGAATGTGTTTCTGGAACCTATTTTTCCTTTTAAGGCTATCTTTAGTAGATTGAATTTATTTACCGCCGTACACAGTTAGTTAATAGTTATTTAACCACTGGGTTAAGGAATGACCTAGCATTTGTTTTTGAAAAAAAAATTGTTAACGACTAATAAATATTTTAAATAAACATTAAATGTCTCAAAGTTATTTAGTGTTATTTTACATATAACTAGGTAAAACGAAAGTGAAAAGATAACTAATAAATGTTATTTTCGTAAACTCTAATTACAGATAATGGTAGCAAGGACAAATAATGAACACGAGGAGGTTTAGATACTAGCACACATATTACAATGAATGGGTAACAAGAAAAAATGGGTGAACAAAATCGCTTATGATTTTAGATATAAGTAAGCAAATGTATTTACGCAAACATTACCTCATGCGGTTAAACAGTTTGGTATCTTCAAAAGAATCTACGAAAGTGATTTGGCGAATAAACTTGAAAGCAAAACTCCAAAAATATTTAAAACTAAAATGATATCTAGTCAAATATATAACGATGTAATATTGTTTAGTAATGGACTTAGTATCAGAGCATGACCGTACGAAGATTGAAGTGATGATATCAAGTCGCGTGTAAACAAATCGACGCTATTGAAAGAAGTCCAAACTGTTTACTATTGAACGAACAACACGAGAGCAAGAATGTTGAATTTATAACTGCCGTCTGTCCTAACCCTAATGTGATAATTACTAGTTATGTAGTTTTTAAGATGAACAGATGGTAGAAAAGTTGTTGCAAAAGCGACACATGCGGTATAAAACATCGAATTAGGTGAGATATTGGTTCTTAAGTAAATCTGTAATTATAAATCTCAAAATGGAAGCAAAGATGCAATTTACTATTGCTCATATATAATATAATGTTTGTAAATATTTGGTAAGACCAAGTACACCTCCTTGAGGAACTCCAAGAATTTTTATCCGTAACAAGTACAACTTAAAGTAGAAATTGTGGTAAGCAAGTAAGTTATGCGAGTGGGAAAAATGCAGTTTAGGAAGTTACACATATGTACATCTATTTACGATTATGTGCGAACATTACTAACTTCCGTATGATCATAAAAGGCTAGTACACGATTAGTTTGTAAGCAGTTCCATATATCTAGATGTTAGAAATTAATGGACTGTTGAAAATGTATTAGTAGCTAGACTAGATAATTATGAGAAACTGCACAGTTTTCTTATTAATGATTTACTTTACATGAAGCTGGCATTTATGAGAAAAGTGGAACATTAAATCGAGAACTGAGATAAAAACTAAATTCCATACAACAATCAAGCGAACGGCTTAGCAAAAACTGAAAAGCAAACTCAGAAATTACTTTCTCATTTTAAAAATGAATTTAAAAGGATCGTTAGTTGTTTTTTTACCAAAAAAATGATAAGCATACAAGGTATGGACAAACCAAACTAGTATTGTAGTTACACAACGCCTGTATAATCCAAATAATTGACTACAAACTACAAATATTTATGATGGCGTTAAACAAATTTTAGAAGAACATATGTAACAGTTACCTAGATTATAGTAATTATAATTGTTATTTATAAAACGGACGCAGCTTACGTCATTGAGTTCACAGTGTTGTCTGTTTTTACTTTCATTTCATACAAACGTACCAAAACAAAATTAAAAGTGGTTCATGAGATAGCATCTGCTAAAGTGCTAATGTAATTGTAGGAAATGGAAAGTGTGACTTAAGAAATACATAATAGAGTTTAGTTTTTTCTGTTAAGTATAAATAAATTCGAGCTGAACTGAACTAGTCAGTTATTATTATTTACTTCAAGTCAAGCGTGCTTAAATACGACTTTTATGTATTTCATTTTCACTTTTTTTAAGATGGCTGATAAAAGATCGGCGTTTGCTGTCAGAGAAATTTAGACATAAAATAATCTCAGTAACAAAAATTAGGTATTAAATGAAATCGAATTTATTGCCAATTTTACATTACGTGGTAGGATTATACGACAAATTTGATTTTTGACAAAGAGCTCGTAAAAACAAATTAACACAACACCTATGCATACCTATTAGAGATTTCGTGTTTTAATAGATTAGGAACATTAACGACTTTTCAGATTTAACCAATCACACCAAATCGTCACTTAGATTCCCTTACTCAAAGGAAATATTTCTCAAAACCATTCATCTAGAACCATTTTATCTCAATATGGGTATTAATTACGATTAGTTAAAAACCCATCTAAAGGCTTGTTCAAAAACTACTGTTAATTAACTATATCACATAAAATATGATCCATTACTGTAATTGGATTAAAGACTTTAAAACACAACGAGGTTATGTCACGTCCATGTGACGCAACAGACATAATGGACGGAGAATAGCTTCCATGTTAGATATTTCGACGAATGTTTTGTGCCTGGTAAAATCATTGTTATAAAAACGTAAAATTGAATTATCTTTACTTGGCTTGTCTTGATTATAGATTTTGCTTTCTATGCTAGAGAATAATGGTTTTACGCAGATCCGGTTTATTTCACTTAGAGCGACCATTATCTCTCGTTGATAAGGCATTTAAAGCGGCTACCATCTTCATGGAAACTTGATATGTGATTATAGCTACTGCATGTGGTTTAGTTAGATTAATTTAATAGTACACCTAGTGTTTTATATTGTCACGTTTGCTGTCAGTAATACTCACACTATTACATTTAATAGCATTTTTTGGTGAAAAGATTTCGCTAACGATACGTATACAGCAAAAACTACAGTAAAATCTAAGATAAGATATTACGTATTGCACTTTCCTAATCGGTATACGATACACGAGTAATAAGTAGTAATAATCATATCGAACAACCAGTAATTTGAGCCCGATCAATGTGCAGATATCGAGACGTAAGCTGATGATGTTTTCACCTTTATACCGTATCATTAGATTATGTCAATTGGGCTCTGAACAGGAAACAATTAATACGCCAATGTCTTGCAACTATTGTTAGCCATGATGCTAAAAAACAAGAATTTATGAAAGTTGACCATGCAACATGCAAATTATTGACGGATGCTTTTAAAGAATAAGAAAATTTGTTATCAGGTTTTTTAGTCTCATGAAGGAGCGGTTAGGTTAGTTTAGAGTTACTATTTTTAGAGTCTTACGTTTATCACAATTAAGAAAGCAAATGTAGTCATAAGACGCGTAAACAACAACGATCATTTCTAGTCTATTCTACACGATATTATCGTCACCTCAGCTGTTACTGCGTGCGCGTACCCGTGCGTACGGTATTTAAACAGCGATCAAACCACCACAGATGAGGCCCAGAAGGGCCGGGGCTCCGGCTCTAAGAGCAGGAATAGGAACGGAGTGGTTTTTAGTCAGTATGAATCTGATACTCATCCCTCTCGCTTCGCCCAAAGCGGAAGAAGAAATTAGATAATTTACCCCCCTCAAAAAAAAAAGCTGTTAATACCCCTTCTCACAAAAATAATTCTAATTAGAAATGGGAAAATCTAATTAAAAAGGACAGCTTCAAAACAGCAGTTCCGAAAAAAGAAAAATGATCTTAAAGGTTTTGGCCACGATAACCTTTGTGATGTAATTGAAAGAACATCCAGTAACAAAAGACTGAAGATAGAAAAAAATACTAGTGCTCACTAGTTTTCTTAAAAAAAAGAAAGATCATTAAGATCCTTCGTCCACAGTGCTACTGAGTAACTAATGATAGCAGGGACCTTAGATTGTGTAAAAACATTCTTAAGAATAAAAAAAAATGCTTTCCAGCCAGTTCTTATTTTACCACTGTTCTCAATTTCTTGTTTACCTTCGATAATATTTTTATCTAAACTGGAAATGTGTATGTTAAAGGTGTGTTAATTGTGTCGAATTTTTATTAAAAGTAATTTTTGATGGTTAAATTCCGTTGAAAACAGTCAGTTGAAAAATGTTTTTTTATCATTTTTTAGCACATTTCCTTTGCTATTATTATTGTTTGCGAGGTTTTTATCTTTTATGTAATAACATGTTTTGATTCTTCCGTGTATAAATAAAAGGTCGATTTTCTCTTGGTCTAATTTTTCAAAAACTGGAATGAGTTGGAAAAATAATTTCATTTGAAAACAGAGATCAAAGATAAGATTGCTATGTTCGGATACTTAATTAGATTTTCTGTTACGATCTTATTTCAAAGCGTGACGTTTTAATTAACGGTTTTAGTTACTCCATATATCTACTGGCTTAAACAAGGAAAAAATTAAGAATAATAACTTTACCTATAAAATAAACGTTTAGAAAATACTACAAACTCTGTCTTTTTTATAGGTCTATTAATAATAACGTCTGTTAATGTCTCAAAACCTTCACTTATGTGTGACAAACACTTTTCTGAATACTTTAAAATCAGTTCCATCAATCGCGAGATTTATTTATTACAAAAAACATGCATAATTTTACAGCTTAAGCCAATACATAGATAACCGAGGATAAACACACATACATACCAAAACGTTAAACCTTCCTATTTTTTGCAGTCGGTTAAAAAAATCATCAGTTCTTATTCCAAGGAGGTACAGAATAATCAGGTTTTATTCTTAAAACAGTATAAATCGAGTCTGATCGAGTAAGTGGAGGATTCTCTGAAGGTTAACTGGTTTGTGACATTTATGTATAGGTGTATAAATAGATCGGCTTGTTTAGCCCAAGTGAAGGCGAAGTGAAAAGTGTATTGGTAGTTTTGGTCATGTTCTAATGAATATGGCCTTATTTGCATTGAAGAATCTTGGCAATCATGTGCCGTTGGCTTTTCATAGAAAATATGCTTGTATGACTTTGCTACTTTTGCTAGTATTAATATGTATAGGCTGTCTGTCTGTCTATTGCTTTTATTTTATGTAAAAATTACTAACTTAACTGAGCCGTTCTTAAAATGGCGTGATTTTAGAATACGGATATTTTTTATTTAAATATCATTTTGGTAGATGTTTTCGATCATACTTGATATCATAAATATTTCGAAAAAATCTTCAGATTTCTTCAAATATCCAGATCACAATAATGTTAGTCAAATATAAACCTTATGTGTTCCTCATTAAGAACGCAATACTTACGAGTGTCACGCAAAAAAAAGAAATCGAATTTCAAAATCTTGGAATTTTGAATAAGATACTATATGGGGGTACGGTAGTGGAAACCGCCAATACGACCCGAGCCGAGCGATAGTTAGTTACTATATCGCAAAATAATTTTATAAGTTTAGAAAAAATATTAGTTTCGTGTGAGTTAAGACTTTTACAACCTATAATAGATAAGTATATTAATAAAATCGATTTATTTTTAAATAATATACTCTCATAGTATTTATTCACCACAGTATACGATGCATATTGTAATGACCAAATTTTCCGGTAACAATTATCGATTAGTTAAACTTGTTTAAGTAATTATTTAGCCTTAGAGGTTTAATCAGTATGCATTAATTGATACGTTTGTTCGCTCGTATCATTTAATTAGGATTTTAGCTGTTATTAATCTTAACTGCAACGGGTTATCTCTGTTTATTACTGGCTGCTTGACTTGCATGGAATCTGATAGTTGATTAGAAATCTGCATATTTTAGTCGGGCTTTAATTTAGTTAAGTTGTTTATATAATCATCGACATTAATGATACTACAACACTTACCAATGGTAATAGTATTTTTTTTTTTTATTTAATTGTAAGTTTTGTATGCAGGAGATTAAAACTATTTCATTCACAAAATTCCTTTAGATTCCGAACTTCCAACGAAACAAACAAACTATACAGTGAAAATATTGTACAAAACACAATTTGTAACATTATTTTACACACTTTCACAGAGTAACCTCGATTTTTTATGTTAATTTCGTCCTGTAGGCTGCAGTTATCACGCCGCGGAGGCGGCACTAGTCATGCGCAGTGCAACCCCGGCGGAGGTTGCAACGATCCTCACCCGAGCTAACAGCTGATCACTGATAAACAACACTTCCCTACCAAACTGGCACAATTCCAGAATAAAACAAAAGATACAAGAATCACAAAACGTACCTTAGACTGCGTTGTGTCAGGCTGCATGTAGTAAAATAGGAAAAACATCCACACAGCTCCTACTAGGAACAGGATTTTGACGTTTCGCCGCATTATCGTAGATTTATTATTTGGAAACAGGATGAAAACAATAAAGCTGGTGTTGGTAATATAATAAATGAAATCACTGGTTGGTTCACACTGGTGTTTTTTACGTTCACGTTCGTTCGTTGCGTCGCGTTTGTTTTTATTTGTTGTCGGGACGCGGCGCGCGGCCGCGCTTGGTGGTGCGGCGTGCGGACTGACTCGACACAGAGTATACAAGATAGCTGCCGGTCATGCGCGTATCGGTCCTCGACACCGCGTACCAAAATAGAACTTGCACAGGCATCGACGTGCCTAGTACAGTGTGCAGCGTGAACGGTGGCCCTCTCACTGCATTGTTCTCCTTGGTCAGTGTCTCTAGTCTAGACACATGCCGTAGATACTGCCTAGTAACTAGACATAGGCCCACTGCGCCAACAACCGGTTCATTTACGAATTGTGAACGGATTTATTATGAAAGTTTCTGCCTTCCTAATTCAAGGATTTGTAAAGTTCTGGTTTGCTCCATCTTTGTGCTATAATTTATGTTTTGAAAGATTTATTGATAAGGTTCATTATTTCATTCTTATTAATTACAGATGTTTTCTCAATAATCCATTATTCGTCATCTTGTTTAACTTAACTGAAACGATCTCATCTGTTTCGAACTTTGCTCCTTAGACTTTCAGCAGATACAAGCAAGTTTTCTGCTATATTTTAGGTATTATCGTCGAATATTTTCATTTGCACAGCAAACTGTGAACATTTGCTTCGGTTGTCGGCGGTCGTGGCTTGAAACTGAGTGAGATTCAGTTTTACATGTAACCATGTTACGTGTCACGTGTTGTTTTACTTTTTAGACGTATGACTGATGAATCTACAGTTTTTCTTTTTTAAGAGGAAAAATCGTCCTATGACTTCACCTGCTCTGGGCGACTTTAGTTAAAGTTTCCTTAAGCGACGAGTATGCATGAGAAGACTGATGATTGTTGATGAAGCGAAAGAAGTATGTAAGATTCGTAGTAATTTGCCTCTAGATAAACTTAATCCCACTAAATTGTAACTTAGACAGTTATAATTTATATTTAGTTGGGCTGAAAGGGGTATGCTTCTGCTACCGTTTTTCTGTAAATCCTTTTAAAAATGCGATGATATTTTTTTACATTATTTTATGTTATAAATAGACCATTATTTTTCACACTCAGAATTATTTTAAAGGAAAATTCTAAATGAGTTTCTGGGAAAGTGTTTGGCAGACTTCCATATTTTCTTTTTTAAAGAAATTTACTTTCTTAAATTGTTTGTCATCTTAGTACAAATGTGAAAGAATAATGATTTTTGTAATAACTATCGTGACACATACTAAATAAATTAAAAAAGATAAGCTCTCATAGTTTCTAGTCACAGAGCACAGAGGGACCCTTCATCATGAACAGCGTGAGGGCGGACGCGTTGACGTCATGTCTGCGTACGTTTATTTTTATTTTATTTTTTTGACTTCCCCCACCTTTGGTGAGGCGGGAGGGAGTGTCAGACTCTTACTGACTAAAAACCACCCGTTCCTTCTCCTGCTTTGAGCCGGAGCCCCGGTAACCTTTTACGTTGTCCGCAGCTCCGGAATGTCTGCGTAGAGTAATAACGCATTTCCTAATACATGTATTTAGGTAAATAAATTGTTATTTTTAGTTAATGAATGATGATGTTTCAGTCATCACTATAGCCTTACTACTGTACATATACCTATTTACCTGATTATTAATTATACCTGCTTTGTTTGTTTTCTGTTATTTTGTATTTACATTTTCCTTATCTTTATGAGACCTTACTTCTGTTGTGTTACTACCTATTTGTATTGTTGTCCTTATCTAGTCTTACTAGATTACTAGATGTTTAGCAATGTTTCTTGTCTTTAGCAATTTTTCTTGTTTTTTTTTCATAATTTTACGTTACTCGATTACTTACCTTCATTAGAACTTAAGACGGGATATTTAAACCTCTCGCATGCCGTATATAAGACAACAATAGAAAACACATTGTGTCTCGCGTGGATTCGCGTTCCAAACATACCAAGGGAATATAAATATAATTAATTAAAAATCCCGTCTTAAGTTCTAATGTTCTAATGTTAGTGTTAGTGACCATGTCAGTTTAAAAACTTATGTTACTCGATTAGTTTCAAGGTATGGCCGGGACCCATCATAAATTACAAAAAATATTCCTTAGTATTTTTCTACTAATGGTACACCAAAGCATTATTATAACTCACTAATCTAACAGTCGCATTCTTAAAGATCATTCAAAATTTCAAATCTTGAACTCATCAATAGTTCAGTAGGCGTTTGAGCTATCGGTTGTAAGGCCATGCCCTCTTACAGATAGCGTGGGTGACCGACTATCAAACTGACAGATTAATATTTATAGTGCCCACTTGACACTGTCATATGACGTCATATGACAGGTCGATATGTGATTGGATCCGCTCCAAGCGCCGGATACAGGTTTCCGATTTGATTAAATTGTTTTTTTTTTTTTTTAAGTGTAGCGATGCATGTGCAGATGACCTAAGGAAATGGTATTGGTTTTTTACTTAGTATCTAAGTAGATATAATGGGTATAAAATAAATGTGGTTTAAAAAAGGATTAATTAATGTGTTTTTATTAAGTACTTAAAGTTGATATTTCGATTGCACGGTTGGTGCGGTGGCTGGGCAGCCGGCTGCCGCGCAGCGTGTAGCGGGTTCGATTCCCGCACGGAGCAACTTTAAATGTGAGAGAGTTTCGGCAGGAATGGGCCAGGTCGACCGCAGTGATACCACGACTTCACATACAACCGACGTGAAACAACGCTCGCGTTTATAAGTTTTTAAACTGACATGGTCACTAACACTAGAATTGAAATTTAAACCGAGTTAATTACCATTTTTTTTAATATTTATGAGTTTCCGATATTTCGGCACTGTTGCAAGCGCCATGATCACGGATAAAAAACGCTCGCGTTTTATCTTGTCGTGTGAGTGAACGTTACCAGAGCCTGAATACCCAATAAACTCTTGAGTTCCTAACCCCTAAAACGCCGGCAAGGCTCTTGTAACGCCTCAAGTGGTTTGGGTGTACATGGGCGGCGGTGATTGCTTACCATCAGGTGATCCGTCTGCTCGTTTACCGGCTAATCCCATAAAAAATGACAAGAAATACTGCTACTGATATTTTATACCTAAATATAAGTTATTGTATAAGTAACACTAAAGATTATAACACGACAGTAAAAGGATAAAATATCATCACTATAAAACTTGTCCAACCTACGCTACGTAAGCACTAAACATTATTATGTTCAATAAATATTTAAAAGGGTAATATTATTCAAAGCTTTATTGATAACTACAAAATCACTTTGATACTTTAATGGCTATAAAAATAATAAAATATTTCTATAATATTGAAGTGTCACTGGGCTAAATTGCCTTTATAGCATAATTATATAATACACTAAAAGTGATTATTCCTCCGTCGCAATATTACTTTAAGAAAATAGTAAATAATTTTTATTTCGGATCTTAAGACCAAAATAATGCATCAGTGTTTATTATTTTTATAACAACGCCATCTACCGGTTAACTTGTGCAATCAAATCGCTCGAATTCAACTTAGGTACGAACGCAATAGTTCTACATACATGTGATAGATGTCGCTTTTATAAAGTTGCGTAAAGTGACATGTTTTGGTACTTGTTTTGCCTCCTAATATTATAAGTAAAGTTTAAAAACGTTGATTCATCTCTCTTTGTAATTAGTGAGTTTTAATGATAAAAATAAATAAAGTCTAAAGTGTTATACTTATTGCACGTTGATTGAATTTATAACATTATATTGAAAAAGGTAGTAACTAGCTTTTTCAATATAGTGCCAACTGTTGGCAAGTGCAGAGAGGGTGGTAAGTAGTTCAAAATTAATTAGCAGCTACTTTACTTGATTTAACTACTTAAATGCTTAAAATAAAAATAGTCGACCCACGTTCATTTATCATACACTAGCTTCTGACGGCGGCTTCGCCCGTAATCCCGTGGGATGAAAAGTAGGTATCCTTTCACCCAAGTCAACTCCTATCCGGTCTGAATACCAAATTTTATGAAAATTTATTCAGTAGTTTCAGTGTGACTGACATCCGAACAAACAAACTTTCACATTTTCAATAGTAATTATTAGTATGTTTACATAGGTAAATTACAAACCCTACAATTTTACTACACTTAAAACAAAGTTAATTAAAAAAAAAAGAAAATGAAGTAATTTTAAGAATTTTTATGTATTTTTTCTATTAGACCTTCCTGAATTTGCGTCTACATTATAAAATACCAACACATAATATTAGAAATGCAGACATACAACAACACTTGAATACTCCTCATTCAAGGATTGCATCCACTGGTGAGCAGCTACGGAAATAGTATACCTCTAGATTCCGCATAGCATCAGACATCAGAGGAAACGTCACTTCAACGCCATCCTGCGATCGGGAAAACACAAGTAAACTTTTTATATTGTAAACTTTTTACTGTGATAATCCACTCTTGGACTATTATGGGCTTTTCTGTATTAAAATGGTTTACTATAATCTCCACGTTTGGCAGACAGGATAGATATAGCAGTTTAAAAGTTGAGATTTCTGTTAACGCATTGAACGCCACCAGTCACCGGTGACCGACGTTAGCGGAGGATTTGCCTTCAACAGTTTTCTATTGGCAGTCAAAGACTTAATAGGGATGGTGACAGGTTTTTTTTTATTTTGTCATAATTATACTTAGATAAAACAAATCAAAGTTTAGGTGGGGGATTGTTTGCACTTAGGTCATTTCTACGTATAAAACGTACTTAGAAGTGACGTCACGCGGCATTTCAAATCAATATGAATCTTCTTACAATCTTCAATACTATATTTGTTTCTGTAACAAATAAAAAATAATGTCAAAGACTGACATTTACAATAGAAATTAGTCGTCTACTTTATTATAGACCCCTAGTCGGTTCTTCAAACCCCCACCGAAAGATTAGGGGTGTCAGCAAAGTATTCTAGCCTGTCGCCACTCGCCACTACATGGAAATATTTTCAATTAAAAATATCCAAAAAAACAAAAAAAAAAAAAGAGAAAACAGTCCACAGTGCAGTCCAGTCCAGTGACAAAAAACAACATTTTAATCTGCGTAAAATGGCATCGCTATCGAAATTAAAAATAGTAAAAAAAAGTAGTAGAGACAGGCATAATGGCGCTTTTTTCCCGCTTTTCGCCGTCCCGTGTTCCCGATTCCCGCCAGAGTCGGTGCGGTGTCCGACGGGAGCGCGCGTCCCTTCGCGCCGGTGATCGATTGCCGACGTTCGAAACTTACATTCGAAGTTTTGAATTTTTCAAATATACGTTCGATTTTGATTCGAACCGTTACGTTTGATTGTTTTGTTTTTCTGTGAGTGATGTTTTTTGTTCCTTTTATTTTGTTGGACGTAAACTTTTAGGTAAGTTTGATAAAAATAATAGAGGATTAGTATATACCAACTTTTTATATATTTTTTTTCTTTATTGCACACATACATAAATCACATTTACATTTTAATAGTAATTTGAGTACAATGGGCGGTGTTATCACACACATATCACATATATTTTTTTATTTAATTTTTATAACAGAAACAACTATTCATAGGTACAGGTTCTGCAAGCAACTTTTTTCTACATTACTTCAAAAACAAATAAAGTACCGTACCAATCCTAATGAGAAATCTTATCAAGAAGAATTCCTATATTATCAACTTTGATAAATCGTCTTACCTTGGGATGAGTCCAGAAATAATAAATGTCTACTAAGGACAAAGCTTACTTTTGTCACAAGAAGCTTATTACACGCAACTATGTTTATGAAAGATAAAGAAACTAACTGCCACACTCAAAGACATTGAATGATTACTTAAACTATTCCTTAGTAACGATTTTGTTCCGAGAACGATTGCGAAGGATTATGTTAAGTAATCATTAAATGACTCTGAGTACGCCAGTAAGTAATGAAAGGCGGAAAGATATCATTATTAAAGCCTTTCCCAAAAGTATATAATAATGAGGTAAAAAATATTATTTACGACTCAATCCGGTTATTTTAAGGTTCTTTAATTATTTCATTAAAGTATCCCCGAAGGTAAAAACGTTAATGTATTCGGCGAACGGTTTTCATTACCATAGATTAAAATCTTGTCAGTTGTCGATTGCGGAATGCGATTTACGATGCAAATTATGACAATTAAGTTCGTAAGAAGAAATTTTGGCATACGATGCATAATTAATTAATCATTTTATTTGTTTCTGTGTTCTTCTTTATTCGTATCGTCGTGCCTTTTATCCCAGAAGAGGTAGGTAGAGGTGCACATTGGGTAAAGCACGTAATGCCACTATGCAATAAGTGAGTCCCATGTAATTAATAGGGGTGAGCCTATTGCTTTCTTTACATCTTCTATAAAGATACCTGTCCACGTTGCGTCATTTGACAATCAATGACATCCTTCAAAACAATAGGCGATCTACGAATTATAAATGCTTGTATCTTGCTTAGGAACAATAAAAACTGGCCACGAAACCGCAACGTTAAATCCGCCTATCGTTTTTGACAAATGATGCAATGTGGACAATTGACCTAAAATATTTTGTTGATTGACTGACAGACTACACTTTTGGTTAATCCTTAAATCCTGCATTCTAAGAAGTAAGTACAGAAGAATTAAAAGTCCAACCGCATCTTAACTGCAGTACTCAGATATATTTAATGATTACTTAAACTATTCCTTAGTAACGATTTTGTTTTGAAAACAATTACTGGGGACTGGGTTAAGTAACGTCTCTGAGTACGGCAGTAAGAGAACAAGATAAACAGAGTTCCTATGCATATAGACTTAAGGGCGAAAGCTAATTCCATACAAATAACTTACTATAACAACTGTTAAATATTTCCCTTACTCTAGTTAAGATGGTGTTAAGATCCGCTCTCAAATCATCACTTGATTGCTCCTAATGACATCCATAAATCTTCATATGACCACCAAAACGGACAGTTTAATGACGAAAAACCCGAAACTAATTTTTGTTCGTATCGGGAATCGTACCCAAGACTGTCAGCTGTTTCGCTAATTACATATCGTCGTCAGATCTCCCCCTCACAAGAGTTCAAGGTACTTGACATTGAAGAGTAATTTAGGCAAACAATATTGGTGAATATATTGTTATTACATCAGGTACTGAAACATCGCAATCAACCCTTGTTAATATCGACCTTGTGTACATACTAATAAAGGTCTAATTAATAATATCCCACCCAAAACATAAATGTGAAAGGATGCCAAGTTCGATAATATTGGAATGCTTCGCCTATAAAAGAAGTGAGATCTAAATAAGTACCAAGTTCCATACACAGACCTCAGTTAAAAATGATATAACAAGTTGGCAAGTTTTCACACACTTTGTTATAAACCTACTAAACGCAAAGAGTCAAGTATATAATTTTCTATTAAAACTTGCCAAGTTATATCATTTTTAACTGAGGTCTGTGTATGGAACTTGGTACTTATTTAGATCTCACTTCTTTTATAGGCGAAGCATTCCAATATTATCGAACTTGGCATCCTTTCACATTTATGTTTTGGGTGGGATTTCATTTATTTTTGTAAGGTTTATTTTCTTTTTTTCTTATTTTACTTTACTTTGACTAAATACAAACCTTCGTAACGAATTTTAGGTCGGTACGACCATTGGAAGATATAATATAAATTTTTTGTTTTAGTTCCTTAGGGGTATGAATTTACACCTTCATTATTTTTAAAACCGACTCACACTTGGCCATTTTCAGATTTTTTCCTTTACCTTGACCTAAAGACCTACCTCCATGCCAAATTTCAAGTCAATACGACCATTGGAAGTGGTCTAGGTTTTTGATGAGTGAGTCAGTCAGTGAGTGTATAGTAAAAATAGCGATTTTCTGACGTCAATATCTCAAGACCTACAATAGGTACATTAATGAAATTTTGTATTTTAGATAAGTAAGTAGATCTCGACAGATACTAGAAATTTCATATGCGTAGATAAAATAGATTTTGAGTTATAGGTGGGTCGAACTTGGCCCGAAATGGTTCGTGTAATATAACCCACGGCCGGTGTGTCGGTTTTTTTGCTCGAACTTGGCGGACACACTGCCGTGTGTCTAGATATGAAAAATATTTACAATGCAATAGAGCTTTGGATCCGAGATCTTTCATTTAGTCCGCGAAGGACGAAGAAATCGAGTAAAGTATTTTGTACATTGTATACTTTATATTATTAAAGAGGTCACATTATTAATTAAAAGCTAGATCTTTTTACATTATATTAGTCTTCATTAGTGTTCCAATCAGTCAAAATAGGTATTACCTAATAATTTTGATACTGTAATTTTCAACAATAGCTAAGAGCCTAGAATCCTTTTTTGGGACAACCTCGCCGCTAGTTCCCATACCGCTGCAACTCCTATAATCTAGGATCTGCAGTAGATACAACTATCAAAACACCGAAACACTGAAGTCGGCGCTGCCTGCAGTGAAACAGTTGACTGTTTTGGATCCCGCAAGGAAATAAAAGATCAGAAGATATATAGAGTCCTGATAAAAGCGACTAAACATCTTTCTTTAGTACATAATATGTATCACACGACATAATGTGATGTAGAAACGCTTTAATTAAACTAAACATTCCCAGTTAAGTTACGATATTGTATTCTATCAATCAGTCTCCTACATATTGGATTGTACAACTACATTGAATTTAATCCAGAATCCAGACAGACCGACAAAGTGCTTCCAATGATGTGTGATAATCAAATTCCAGGGAAACTGTACAGTCGGTAGTCGAATGCCTAGGCATCCTAGGTGGCAAGCTAGGTGTAATTTATTCATAGTCTAGTGTTAGACTTTAAATACTATTTACAGAATTTACATAATTTTTCAGGGTTTATGTGTCTATCGTAACTAATCTCTAGGTTTTAGTAGTAACATGGGTGTTTTTAGTTTTCACATAAAATTTATTTAATTTGAAATTATCGTCACGCCTTTTTATCCCCGAAGGGGTAGACAGAGGTACACGTTAAGGCACGTTAAGCCAATGTACAATGTTAAAATTATTTCAGCAATATTTTCGTTTGGTTCGATAGAAAAGAAAAAAATATAAATACCAATTAAGCAAGTTCCTAACCAACATTTAGTAAAAAAAATATACTCTCTCAGGTACCTAATTCGAAAACCAAAATGGCACATAAGGTCTGCTGTTTTGTTAATAGGATCGAGACACGATGGGGTTGAACTAACCTCCCCCAATTTAGCATTATTTAAACATAATTATCTACAGCCATTATTGCTTTTGCCTCCATTAGGGTAATGTTAATACTCACTAGCTTTACCTAAGTAGCTTATAAGAAAATGAGATCCCACCCAAAACATAAATGTGAAAGGCTGCCAAGTTCGATAATATTGGAATGCTTCGCCTATAAAAGAAGTGAGATCTAAATAAGTACCAAGTTCCATACACAGACTTCAGTTAAAAATGATATAACAAGTTGGCAAGTTTTCACACACTTTGTTATAAACCTACTAAACGCAATGAGTCAAGTATATATAATTTTCTATTAAAACTTGCCAAGTTATATCATTTTTAACTGAGGTCTGTGTATGGAACTTGGTACTTATTTAGATCTCACTTCTTTTATAGGCGAAGCATTCCAATATTATCGAACTTGGCAGCCTTTCACATTTATGTTTTGGGTGGGATTTCATTTATTTTTGTAAGGTTTATTATTTTCTTTTTTTCTTATTTTACTTTACTTTGACTAAATACAAACCTTCGTAACGAATTTTAGGTCGGTACGACCATTGGAAGACATAGATATTTTTTTTTGTTTTAGTTCCTTAGGGGTATGAATTTACACCTTCATTATTTTTAAAACCGACTCACACTTGGCCATTTTCAGATTTTTTCCTTTACTTTGACCTAAAGACCTATCTCCATTCCAAATTTCAAGTCAATACGACCATTGGAAGTGGTCTAGGTTTTTGATGAGTGAGTCAGTCAGTGAGTGTATAGTAAAAATAGCGATTTTCTGACGTCGATATCTCAAGACCTACAATAGGTACATTTATGAAATTTTGTATTTTAGATAAGTAAGTAGATCTCGACAGATACTAGAAATTTCATATGCGTAGATAAAATAGATTTTGAGTTATAGGTGGGTCGAACTTGGCCCGAAATGGTTCGTGTAATATAACCCACGGCCGGTGTGTCGGTTTTTTGCTCGAACTTGGCGGACACACTGCCGTGTGTCTAGATTTGACAAAAAGTTGAACATCTTGTTAGATCCTATTAGACCTCTAAAACTTTGACATCATGTCTGGCAAAAAATGTCTTGAACTGACCCCGTTCCTACTCCTGCTTTTCGAGCCGAAGCCTCTGTAAACTCGCTAGGTAGTCCGCAGCTCCAGATCAAGCTAGTATCTAGATAAATACTGACAATATCATCAAAAACGCATTCTTCATCTTCATATTTAACTCAACTAAATATTTCACAAGGTCAGCTGGTGCGCTATTAGCGTCGAGACGCACTCGTCTCCCCCTCAGTGCAGGGTTCGGTTTGCACCCCACCCGAGTGCAATATAAACAATATTAGCGAGCCATGTTAATATATTATGTATTGACATTTTGGCGATTGAATTTGGTATAATGTGGAGGAGATGAATGCTAGTGATTACTTTTTCTTGGTTTTTGTTGCCTTTAAAATGTGATTGATTAGTATTTTTGTGAGGATGTCATTGAAGCGCATTTTTTTGTGGAAAATAGGGTTAATTATTTAAAAATTTAAATCAATTTGACAAAAAGACACCTCTATGACACATCAGCAATTCCATTAAATGATAAATGATATTTATTTTTGCTAAATTATATTTATTTGAGATGAGGTACTTTGATCAGACGCCTGGCATTTTTTATCAGACTGTTCTAAAAATAAATGCCGAAACAAACTCAGAGGTCTCTTTTAAAGTCCAGACAAATAATAATGCATGATGTAAGAGAACTAATGTCATATTCTGATAAGTACCATCAATAATGTTAATCTTGATACCATTGATCACATTATAATCTAAAACCTTTAACTAAAATCAACGTCAAACTCCTCAAACAAAAAATATGCGCATTTGTGTCACAACAACTTTCCTTCCTATGTTTCCTATGTTCAATTAAACTTACATCTCAACAAGGTCATATCTACGGGGTGGTAAGTTGATAACGAGCGTGGAACTCCCCCACCACGACTTGATGCATCTCATGCACCCTCCTCGAACGTAATGTAAACATTCCACTCGTAACGTAATGTAAAAATATCTGTATACTAATTTTAATGTATAAAAAAGTACCAAGTTTGATAGGAGGTTATGGTGCACTTTGAGATTCGTCAACTCTTTGAATTAGATGATCTCCTCTGCCTACCCTTCGGGTATAAAAAGATGTGACGATTTTAATTTCACCCAATTCCTTTAAACATACCTATGGAAAAGTTCTAATGTGAAATATAAACTTTATTTGTCATCTGTGAAACTACTCGTACTATGTGTGGGAGAGCCATGCTTAATTATGAATGGGCCGGCTCGATCAGTTGATACCACGGCCTCACCCAAAACCGACGTGAAACAACGCTTGTGTTGTGTTTCGTGGTGTCAGTGAGGTTATCAGATGCATAAATTATCCCCCTTCCCAATCTTCCTAATTCCCGATGCCCCAACAACCTTTAAATTCCTAACCTTGAAACGGCCGGCAACGCACTTGCAACGCCTCTGGTGTTTCGGGTGTTCATTGGCGGCAGTGATTGCTTACCATCAGGTGATCTGTCAACTCGTTTACCGGCTTATACCATAAAAAATACTAAGTATGTTTTGTCATATTTTTCAATTCTAAGTATTTGAAAAGATAGTCGTAAAAGTAAATAGCAACTATTCTTTATCATTTTCTTAGTGGCACTAAATCAAAAGAAAGTATGAATGATGAAACTAGGTAACATGTTCTATCTACCGCATAATATTTTTACAAGACCTAGTGCTAGGTGTTAAACTTTCGTCATAAACAAGTTTGAGTGAAATATTTATGTAAGTAGCTGATACCTAAAAACTGACACTTTATTTAATGACGCCTCTAGTGTAGCGAGTGTCAAGGAGTGGTGCTAATTACTATCAGCAATTACAAAAAGAAAAATGTAGCAATTATTGATTATCCACTTTCAAAAGACAATTACAATTGACTGAACAGCTGGTGCGGTGGTTACAGTGCAAAATATAGCGGGTTCGATTTCCGCACGAAGCAACTCTTTGTGTGATCCACAAATTGTTGTTTCGGGTCTGGGCGTAATGTGTATGTGAACTTGTATGTTTGTAAACGCACCCACGACACAGGAGAAAATCCTAAAGTGGCCCAACGTTTATCTATAAAAAAAGAAACTATCCAAAAGCATTAATATCTGCTTTAAATATGTATGCAGGATTTGTAACGACTGGCAATAAAAGATAAGGTACCATAAATAATTAATTTGAATATTCAATGGTCGTCTTTAGAAGCTGCGGTCCAGTAATAATCCAACGATATTGGAGTGCATCCCCCCTTCCTTTGTGGTAACCACCTCGCCACGTGCCCCGGCTACATATAAACAATTTGGAATTTTCGACTCAGACACGTTCGTATCGATCTCATGTTTTACGATGAGCTTAGAAAAGTAATGGATGGTGTATTAAAATTATTAATTTAAAACCCACTTAAATATCTACTTACCCCAAAAGTACAAGTAGTAACATTTTATGACGTAACTAGTAAATAGCACGCCGATTAGTTTTTTTGAGAGGCGAAAATCATCCAATTGTCTTAGATGGGGCGAGGGAGAGTGTCAGACTCTTACTGACTAAAAACCATCCCGTTCCTACTCCTGCTTCGGGCCGGAGTCCCGGTAACCCGCTAGGTTGTTCGCAGCTCCGGACTTATACGACACTTGAGTTGGAAAATATTCTATTTAGATTTAGATTTCAGCCATGATCGTTCCACTGCAGGGCAAAGGCCGCCCTACTGTCCTTCCACTCATCTCTTTTTAAAGCTTTCCGCGGCCAATCCTTGTCATAGATGTCGAGTTCATCCTGACATCTCCTTTTGGGCTTGCCGGGACGTCTGTGGACATCGCAACAAAATCTTCTACATAACTGATTGGGATAAAATAATAAAAAAGTGAGTAACCTCGAGTATAATTTTATAATCAAGTTGTTTGTGTTTCAAGAGTTAAAAATGAATACTAGTGGCACTAGAAGGTACCTAAATCCGATTCCTTAATCCTTTAAGAATTGGTTTCGTTATATCTTTCCGAACAGTTTCACAGACATTAAATCTAGACCGGGATAAAGTGATTTAGCGTGTAGCGCTTCTCCCACTTATTCTTTGATAAGAGCTAGTTGGTTTTACTATTTTTAGAACCACTTTTAGTTAAATAAACTATATTTTAGTATCAAGTAGAGTTATGAGACTCTTCAATTTAGAAATAACTAAATCTATTTTCGTCATTTAATACGCAAACTTTTAGGATTAAGTTTCAAGACAATCTGAGGGCTTTTTAGGTGAGTGTTATTATAATAAGCGTCCTCAATAAATAACATTTATAAAGAAAATTTTAATTCACTTACAACATAAAAAACAGACAGAACATCAATTAATGTATTCCGAAACGACAAAACGCGACCCTCTATTCGCAACAAATAAAGCTTAAAACACACACGCGGGTACATACCATTCAGATCATACTCTGTACAGATTAACGTCAGTACAGATGTGCCAAGTCGAACCAGTCGAACCATAGCCCAATGTTGTATTATTACTGCACCCCATACCGCGATCCACGCCGTCCGTCATGTGCACTCGCCCTTACCTAATCTAAAACAATTTAGAGCTGGGTATTAAATGGAATACTACGCTGCGAGCGCCATCTATACTATAATTTGCTTTGAGGATTTCTGTTTTGATTTGAATTCGGAATTTGAATGAGAGGGTTTGTTTTCGTAGTGCTATGTTTTTCAAAGTTTTTGTAGACGCATGTTTAACTAATTATAAAATTACTTGGGGATGAGGCCAAACTTTCCATTATCAATACATTCTTAAATATATTAAATTCAGTGCGCGACGTCGTCGCGTTTGCGCACGCTGCTCATGATGAGAGTCCCTCTGTGACTCAAAACTATCTTTTCTCCATTCATTTAAGTGAGTAAACCGTGACTTTTTATTACGATTAAAATGCCTTTGCAGCTCACCCTTATAATGGGAAAAGATAATGTTATTTGATTTGCTCTCAATGTTGTGATTTATTTTTTCTACTAACACAAAATCTGGTCACGATCTCCCCAGAACAATAAATCACAGTTTTCTTTAAACTTCGATAACATTCAACAAAATGTTTGAAGCACCAAGTTTCAGTTTAAAATGTTCAGCAAATAACATTGTAAGGAGCAAACTGTTACCGACCACCGTCGCGTCGTACTAACCGATATTCTCAGCTAGATTTATGACTTCCGTGCAAACGAGAGCTCCGCTTCTTATTCTTTGATTTTTCATTCATTTCCAAAATACCATAACAGTGTAACAGTCATTACTTTAATTTGTATAGTGGTTGGTTTAAGCTATTTCTAATTATTAAGGGAGACGTTTACTGTTTTCCATATTTATTTTATCCTCATTTGCTGTGTTGTTGATTGAAGTATCTTCAATGGAACTTACTGCCATATCTAAGTAAGATGTATTAGGTTCATTCGGTCAAGTAGGTATATCATTATATCATATCATTATTGTAAGTACTAACATACTCGTAGTAACCTTGAATTGTATCTTTTTTTTTTGAGGGGGAAAGTCATCCAATGACTTCTCCCGCCATGGGCGAGAGGGATACTTACTGACTAAAAACCTCCTTGTTCCTTCTCCTGCTTTGAGCCGGAGCCCAGGTAACCTTTTACGTTGTCCGCAGCTCCGGATCTTGAATTGTATCAAGAGCGTCTTACTCGACGGGTGATTTAGATTAACTTTGTGTGTCTCTAGAAACAATCTTCTGGCCTGCAGTAAACTTATATCTTTTTTTGCATTATTAAGCATCTTTTTTTTATTATAAAACATTTATTGTTTTATAACTAATGATCACTATACATTCGTATCTCATCATGACACGTGCTAAGTCACCGACATGATGCACCCTACCACTCAACGCACTCCGCAACAATCCTGCCTGTGACTTGTTTGCGGGCTGGTTGAACATATTGTTGGAGTGCTTGCGGTTCCATGGCTATCTATACAATCAGATGATGTCTGGTATTGATTAATTCCATTGTTGCATTTTTTTGCTACTGAGTTAAGTGTTTCATAAAACAGAAGTCTAGTGTTGAGTTTGGTGGGAGTGACATTATCACAGTTAAAATAAGATTAGATGAAATTAAATAAATTAACATTTTTAACAGTATTATAAACCAATGAGTTTCCTTACACAATAGATATGACCATCAACTTAAAACCAAAGAAGAGCCAAACGATGAAACAAAAGAAGTATATAAGATTCGTAGAAATTAGCGGTTAATTGTCTCTGCCTAACTCCATGGGAGACAGGCAGTTATGTATATGATTTATGAAGATCCATATATGCTAACTTAACACTACCTAAAACTATAATAATATCTGCTAATAACTACGCCAATGACTAGCAAATTCAGTAGGAAGGTATTACCGATCTATCTTAAATGGATGACGCATAATTTTCGCAGCGTGCACATGACGGCAGTCGAGGGTACAGTGAGTGCAGTCTGCTAACTGCCTCTAGCATTATTGCGGCCAGTCGACCTTGATGAGATAATAATTATAGCTCGCTATGTCACCATACCAGAGAAATGTCCAGAAGGTATAGATGAAAGACGAATTTTAATATGTATAATGTAGGAAATGGAAATGACGTTAAAGAATAAGATGTGAAACGTTAAAAAAAGCTATCAAAGTGAAATTACAGAGTGATTTGTAATGAAACCTATAAACGAAATCTTTGCAAATATGGAAGTCCCATTGAGTGTATTTAATACCATATAAATAACTTTAATCGATTGGATTCAGACTATGTAATCAAAAGTGTGTTCTACATCAGTTTTATGAGAGACAAATGGAAGGAGGGTGAAAGGACTTCCTTCCTTTCTCCTACAGTGGGACGACCATGGCTGATAATAATAATACCTAGTAAAGGAGATTACTATTTAGCTAATTTTTTATTCTTTAATAGACAAAGATACCCAATAGTTATTTTGTTTAAATTCGCATTTGCACATGTTTTAGTTAATTTTCTACTATTACATTTTTCATGTGGTATCACAGTCTGCATTTCTTCTGCGCTACTTTCTTTAAAATAGAGGTTTATTGGCTATAATATTAACTTGTTTTACCTCTTTACCGATGACTATAATTAGCTTAGTTATATTCTCGTTTATTTTTAAAACAGATATTTCTATATTGCAATTAACTTACCGGTTTATCAAGTGACTGTGTCGACTTGTGCTTGACTTGATACGGCTATTGTGGGAAGTGCAATACATGTATAGAGCTAGGAATAATGTCTGGTGTTTACAATAGGGTCTCCCTTAATTACAATTGGTTATGCGACTATTATATATGGCAGTGGAATGATATACATATATGTTTGTCAGTGCCTACCTACATTATAGATGTATGAATAGGTGCAGAACTATGTAGAGCTACTTCTGTCATTATATACAAGTTTAATTGATGTGACTGCACGGTTGGCGCGGTGGTTGGTCAACTGGCTGCCGCAATGTGTAGCGGGTTCTGTTCCCGCACGGAGCAATTTTTTCTGTGATCCACATATTATTATTTCGTGTCTGGTTGTATTACGTATGTGAACCTGTATGTTTGTAAACGCACCCACGACACAGTAGAAAATGTTTGGACCGTTTTATTTAAAAAAAATATCTTTCCAAACTTTATCTTGTAACAAAAAGCTGAATTACTAATGATGATGAATTGGTCACATATCCATTGTATCACTAACGGCTTGAGTCAGTACTGAACTTAAAACTAAACTTAGTATCGTTAGGAGAAACAGTAAAAAAATATTTGGCGCCTATGTCCAATTAAAATCCACAAACCTTGCCACGGCAGATTGAATACGTCACGCGAGAACTAATTAAACAATTTGTAACGTCTGGCTTCTCAATTTGTGAACGTTTACGCATTTTTATTGCGCTTTTTTACTTTTTTTTTTTCTGTTTTGTACTAAGTTATAGATTACAGGCGTTGTTGGGGTTACGTTTGTAGCGGTTATTCTGTGGTAGTGGAACTTTGTGGTACTTTCGAACTTGTTTTTTTTTTTATTATTTCTATTTATATTTGTTCTCCGCGGACTCTTCATCCGTGCCCTAGTCATACATTTTTTTTTTTTTTTTGAACTTGTTGAAAACGGCATCATTGGTAGGCTGGTTGCAAGCGAACTGCGGAGTAAGAGGGTTCGTTCCATTACCGGATTTTATCAGGGATTTTTGGTGTTTTTTTTTTTTTTTTCAGTAATGTTCTTACTGGAGTCTAGCATTAGCACCGTATACCATGCACTAAGGTGCATGGTATAAGGCGCTCTCATATTTTACAAAAGATTCAACTTATAACTGGAAAAAATGGGTATTTATTACCGTGCATATGCTAATAAATACCCATCTATCTCTTTGTGGGATTACGTTAATGTCCATAGATGATTCTCGAACGTTTCGCTTAATTCTCTTTTTGTGTCAGTCGGGTAATGCCGGCAGCTCAGAGCATTAGGGGTTCTGTCCAAAAAAACAATAAAAACACTGCACTGGCCGCTCATTGGGGTTCCAGAAACAATAATTCGCAAAACGGTCCTTTTTTAGGAACCCTCTTAATTAGTCTGGACTTGTGTACTTTGATATGATTCATTTAATAAATACAGACATGAGTACAAATAAGGCAGTTGGGTTTCTTTCATTTATTTAATCTTTTCCTTTGTTCCTTACTTATTAGTTATCGACATCATTTTGAGTGAATGTTTATAAATAACGTGCATCAGAGAGCCTGCATTGTTATTCATTACTTATTGCACTTTACTTCTTTCGGTAATCACCTCTTCATTCCATCAATCGCCCAAAACACTCGTTAAGTTTATACTATTACCTATGGGCCTGTTTTGCCTACATAGAGTCCTACATCATGTATCATTCTAAATGTGGAGTAATTCATCGGAATACATAACTTTTTTTGAGGGGGTAAATCATCCAATGACTTCTTCCGCCCTGGATGTGGCGAGAGAAAACCACCCTGTTCCTACTCCTGCTTTTCGAGCCGGAACCCGGGTATTCCGATAGGCAGTCACGCAGCAGAGTAAATATCTGGGAGTAAAAAACAGTTGAGGTGCAGTTGGATAAGAGAGGAGAGTTTGTCCCGATAAAAATGACACCACAATTACCAATCCTACTTTCACCACATCACTCAACAAACTCAAAACAATACAATATAGCAAACATGTAACAAAAGTCCACGACCGAATATAAACTACGCCTATATCCAGCACTAACTAACCCTAGGTGTAACGAATACCCACAAGTTGGAACGAATCGCCTTTACAACCTCATGGCGACAGGAATATACAGGATCTTTCTGGATAGTCTGGATACTAAAACACCATTTCACGCTGCCCAGTAAATTCTCTTTTGCCTAGCCTTAAGATGCTTCGCCCACGGTGCATGACGGTTTTACTACCTAAATATATCGTTTGTAAACTTTTTCCAACTTTAGTTTTTGAATTATGTGGGAAGTATGGTGGAAATTATTATTTTCAGGGATTTTTTGTGTATAAAATCCGACTTTGAATAGAGATATCGATAAATATTTTTGATTATTCTGATTAAATGGCAGATGAATTTAGTTATAAGATTTGTTTACCACTAAAAATTAAAGAAATAATATATCTCTGTGTATGTTCACTATCATAGGTAGGTCGTACCTAATTCTTTATCGAAACTGTTCCTTTTTAAAGACAACTTAAAAGGACTTATCACAAGAGCTATTAAAACAGTTTTCATTATTTATTACTACGAAGCTCTATTACGCGAATACCTTTATATGCACTCGCAGACAGAACAAAAGTTTTGAGGAAACTAACAAAGCAAGCGTATAATTTGTAAATTATGCGTTCTTCCAAATTGGGAGAAGTTCGTTTGAAAACATTGGCATTGAGCCAGAAGACCGTACAGAAGATAAACTAGATAAGAATGCTCTTCATCATTTTAAACTGTATTTACATAAATTATTGTGTCTAATTTACCATTTGGCCTTTTAGATCCTGAAGGAAAGAAGTTAAATGCACATATTGCATTTATTGTAAGCGACTTCCGTACTTTTTGTCACTTATATAATGTGTGCTATCTTTGTAATAGAGGGTAATCCTATTGCCATACACAGGCCCCAATTATCTGATCCGGAGCTGCAGACTACGTAGCGGGTTTACCGGGGCTCCGGCTCGAAAAGCAGGAATAGGAACGGGGTGGTTTTTAAGCAGTAAGAGTCTGACACTCCCTCTCGGCTCACCCAAGGCGGGAGAAGTCATTGGATGAGGCCCCAATAATTATAGGCTTCGTGTTGCAATAAAAAAAAAAAAAAAAAAACTTTGTCTAATCTGTGAATCTTTACGACGACAGTAGCCGCACTTGCAACCACTCGACCAACGATCATCATCGCAAAATATAAGTTTAATGTACCGTATAAAAGAACGAACACGCGATTAATAGTCGTCCATTAAGTAGCAAAGACGACCAAACTTTGCGACATTTTCCCCTTCAAACGTGGTGGTAGGAACGAATTGTTGGCGCACAATAGTTGGACCAGCACGCACCATTACTGCCGACAGTGCTACTCCACTACGCTGTGTCGGCGTCCACAATGGAGCTATTGAAAGTGGGAACAATAGTTAGGCTGTGTTTACATTCGGATTTTTTGGTAGCAAGCAACGACAGTTTGCTATCGGGAGTTGAGATCGGTTGCACTAGTTTTGTGATGTGGCTCTGTCTATTTTTTTAACTATGATGGTTTTATTTTGAAAGGAAAAGCTTTTATTTTATTGTATAATATTCTACCTATAAGGGCGAATCTAAAAGCGATGTTTTTCATTTCAGATAATTTATGGTAGTTGTAGTGGCACAAGTGTAATTTAGGGCTTTGCTAATTGCAATTGTTTGACGATCGCTGTATTTGTTATTTATTTTTCTTTAATTAACTTTCGTTGTGATGAAAAAAAGGGAAATAAAATTTAATTTTTCAGATATTCTTCTCATTTCATCCACTACAACGTAGGTAAATTGAAAAAATGCCCCACTTATAAATTGCCAAGAATAACAATATCGGAAAGCCGCCTCGGTGCCGGTGGTAATTTGAATAATGAAAGAGGTACGACAGGGTATTCCAGGAAGAAATAAAGGTGCAATTTTATCAAATAGCATTCCGATCTCCGATGTATTTTCTTATCAAAATGAAAATCTGTAATGAGAGATCAAATTCCAATTAGGATAAAATTACAACGTGATTTAGGCCTTAATGCGTTGACATCTAGTAATGAGGTAGGTCTATCTAATCAATTCTTTAGAAAATAAATAATTATCGTGACGCTTTTTATCCCCGAAGGGGTAGGTCAGGTGTCAATTATTTAATGATCCTTTTAATGTAGGTAATATTCACTAGTAAATGGGTTATTAGAAGGATGTAGCAAAAAAATCAAATAAATATAAAATGCAATTTAAGAATTTTTATGCAAGTAGATACAATTAAAATTGGCGATAATAAAAAATAAATAAAAGAAATTGATGACAAAAACGATGCGGTTCTAGTTCGACTTATAAGACTTACGTGATAGTTTGTAACTATGATGTGTTAACTAGTGATTTAACTATCCATACCAGCTGTTCATTAACTTCTAGACTGAATGAAGTAACAAACATCCAAACACACAAACATTCAAAATGCGAGAAAAATCTATCGATAAGCTCCCTTTTCGAATTACATAGTGCCTACAGCTACTTGAAAACAACTCGACAGCCCCACACTATACCTCAAGAGACTGACTACCACAGCACGTGAAGCTACCCCAAAACTGTCGAAAAACTTCAATAGATTTACATCCTTATGGCCAATGAATAAGGGTGAAATTCGATTAAATTGTTTGATAGATCAGAGTACTTTGATGTGACGCTGTCTGAACAAATACAGACATTTTATAATGCCTTAAAAGCCTGTACGTTTCAAAAAAGATTTTCGGAGTTTGACAAGGCGGGAGGCGTTGAGGGGTATTGAGAGTACTCTCTTGGCTGCCCTCTTTAGTTTCGATAGTGGTAACTAGACTCCCATGTTATATTTTTAATGGTGTTTTAGTTAAGGACAAAAATAATAATTATATATTATGAGATGAAAAATAAAACTACAAATAAAAAGTTTCTTTAGATTTAACCAAAATCGTATTGGTTAAAAATTTATAAAATATGTGTATAGGTAAGTATAATAAAAAAGAAGAATTCCGTTTAAAAAAATCATCGTCATTATCATCAGCCAGAAGACGTCCACTGTTGAATAAAGGCCTCCTCCTTAGCCTTCCTATTGTTTACTTTACACTAAATACCCTTTAACAACCTAAGCAATATTGAAACTTCTATGTCCAACAAAAATAAACCTTCCCAAAAAAATGAGCGCAATTTTTTCACACCATGTAAACCGAAACTAATTTACGCACGCGACCGAGTTAACACGTCAATCATCAAGTGGGGTGCGTAATACCCGCGGTGCTCCGAACTCCAGTAAAAACTCCTACCCTACATAGCAAACAAAGAAACTTAAATTGGATCCAACTTATTGTTGTACAAATCGAACTTTGAATTTTTTATTAGTCCCACTCACTGTACAAACTGAAGGGAACCGATTGAATATTAGTCCTTTAGTGAATAGGGTTAATTGAATTTAGTTTTGTTAAAACTAAATATTAAATTGAAAGGAGATCGATGAATGAGGCGAATGAAAGGTGTCAGGTTGAATTGAAGGGTTGTTCGAAATGAGAATTTTTGGTTTTTAATACGGAGTCTATAATTATATCTTGTAAATATTACAATGGACTCGACCCCTTTGAAAAGTAGGACTATCTGCCTATCTTTTGGAGAACGAATTTGTATTACCTATGTTATGAAATGTAGTGCTAAGTGTGGTAACAGAATTTTTATTTACAGCGTCAAATTAAAACGTCGGTAAAATATTATAATTTACCCTGATTGAAACAAAGTATGGTGGCGCTGGAGGCGTAGTATTAACATTCGGCTCCCTGAGGCCCTAGTTAACGAGTCGCACTACCACGCTCCACAACACTTGCCAAAAGCCAACGAGTGAGGGAGAAAGCAATACTTTTCTTACATAAATAAATACGACCGTCTCACTTGCACAGCACAAGAATTAAGTTTCCAAGCATTCCCGTGCAGGGTAACAGCAACATTCGCTCGTTAGGACACATTTGCTTCAGCTCGTATTTTATGTTTTTCCTCTCCTACTGAATTTCAGAACATACATATTTAAATACATCGTGATTCCCGTACAGAACACATTTTTATTTGGACCAGGGAATGTTCATTAGTAACCGACGCGCGTTGTGTTCCTCTATTATAGTTATTTGTGGGTTTTAATCTTCAAAGTGTTTTGGTCTTCCCTTTTTTGACCAGGCCTTGCTTAATGTTTGATGGAATAATAATACTATGTTAGGTGCCTATGTATGTGCAAAACTTTATCATTTTCATAATGGTCTTTTTATCAAATTTTGTCTTAAGAGAGTTAAATTACTGACAATACTGTTTTAAGAGATCTCAATGATAACTAATTGATTCAGTGATCAAACTCTCTTTTTCTATTTGTTATATTATAATGAGATTTTCAATAATGATTTGGATAGATACCTTATTTATTTTTTTTGAGGGCGGAAAATCATCCAATGACTTCTCCCGCCTTGAGGCGGGAGGGAGTGTCAGACTCTTACTGACTAAAAACCACCCCGTTCCTTCTCCTGCTTTGAGCCGGAGCCTCGGTAACCTTGGATAGATACCTAATTCCCTAAAAGGCAGTTCAGAATCGGGTTATGTCATTTCTCCCAATTGTTTCTTCTCTTCTTTTCTCTCCAGCAAAAAAGGGGCATGCAGGCATACGTGCAGTATTATGAATAAAATCAGGTAAGAGTAATAAAAAAGATTTCAAATATGATTTTAAATTGATAATGAAAGTGCAGCGGCGACCACAAAGTGATATGTTATGACTCTCCCGAGTTCACTTTTACGATTGTCGTTAAATGTCACTTCATAGATCTTTCGAGATGTTTCATTGTTTTAATCTGATTGGATATTTGAAACAGATGTGAAAGTTTAATACGGTACTGATTTTTTTTTTTCAAGGGGGAAAATCATCCAATGACTTCTCTCGCCAGGGCAAAGCGAGAGGGAGTGTCAGACTCTTACTGACTAAAAACCACCCCGTTCCTACTCCTGCTTGTCGAGCCGGAGCCCCGGTAAACCCGCTAGGTAGTCCGCAGCTCCGGATTAAGCATCAGCCCTACTGGGCCCCATCTGTGGTGGTCTGATGGCTCTTTGAGGCGCGCACGGAACGCAACGCGCCGCACGCACGGGTCTGGTTCTGGTCGGGCGGCGAGCTACCCTTGCTCGCCGTCCGCAGACCCGCACTTACGGTGGCCGGAGATCGTCACGCGATCCCCGACGCCCGGAGTGTCTTTCGCGTCGGCTAGGGCGTGAGGAAGTTCGTTCCCTCACGCGTCCCGCCTCCTCCTTAGCTAGCATAACTGCTTCGCAGAAGGAGGAGACGGCATCCCAGTCCCCCTCGCTCCGCACCATGGTCTGAACCAAAGCCGGACGCGAGAGGTCGCCGTCGCCGATCACTTCCCTGAGGGCACGGCGGTGCTCAGCCCACGCAGGGCAGACCGCAACCGTGTGTTCCACCGTGTCCTCCGGGCGGTCTTCGCAGTAATGACACCCGGGCGTTTCCTCCCGCCCAATCAAAAACAGGAACCTACCGAAACTCCCATGTCCGGTAAGCACCTGCGTCAGGCGGTAGGTGAGGACGCCATGGCGCCTCTCTAGCCACTCCTCAAAGAGGGGACTTACCGCTGCAATGACAGCGAGCCCAAATACGGTACTGATGCTGCCATCTTTTTAACCGACTTCCCAAAAAGGAGGAGGTTCTCAATTCGGTCGGTATGTTTTTTTTTTTCTATTTTATTAAGACGTTCGTATGTTTAGGGTGTACTTTCATCTTTTTTTTTTGTGTAAATTATATACATAGGAATAGGAATAGGAAAAACATATAGGAAAATATTACGTAAGTTATTGTTTTTTTATACACTGTACAGGATTAAAAACCAACGACTGCGGGGTAGACAGCATTTTCTTCTGAATTTTCGGTGAACTATCTGAGACCCCTAAATTATTTCCCAAACATGGGGATTACCATCTTCTTCTAATATTCGTTACCAAACATTTACCACTCATAAGTTACAATATTAATAGCATTTTTTCCTTCACATAGCTGTGGATAATAGAAAAAACTACAATGACAATCCAACTCTTGCTTGCCCACTTTTTTGTTTTCCAACATTTCGGGGCTAAATTCGAAAATTTGCCAACCTCTATATTCCGTCTGTCGTATCCATGAAATTTTAAACAGCCATTGTGATGTGAGAACTATGCTTTTTGCACTTTTATCCCATGAAAGGGTTTATTTTAAAATTCTGTTGATGGAAAAATGATTTTTCCAATCTATCTACTAAAATATTTTTTTTTTTGCTTTCAAACTTCCATTTCCACTTTTTGCGATCACTATTGCACTTTAATGGGATTTATTTTTGAAAGGCTACGCTTACATTAATGGAGTTCTGAATAATGTGATTTTTAGGTTTGAAAATTTAGTAGAGTCGTTAATACTACACACAGTAAAACAGTGGAATGAGCCGTCGTTGGCGGTATTTCTGAACCGAGACGACCTTCAAACCTTCAAGAAAAGAGCGTATTCTTTTTTAACGCACCCATGACTCCTCTGGTGTTGCGGGTGTCCATGGGAGGCGCTGACCGCTTATCATTAGGTGACCCGTCTGATAATATTATTAGGAAGTAGGCTATTTTTAATTAATGGGTTAATATTATTAGTTAATGAGGCTAGGATTATCTTCTACTTTTCTGCATTCAACTGTGTAATGCTTTGGAGGAACAAAAGATTCAATGACTTGTGGGGGCGCAAAGTGGGATTAGCTGCAGTTCGGTACTTATCATACATCGGTACATCGGTTAATAATTAAAGGTAAAAATTTACAGAGTTTAGGGCGTTTTACAAGTTTTTGTAGTCAGTCCCAAATAATAAGTAATCAGTTCATTACAAAACGTCCGTACAGATAAACTATGACTATTTTTCATCTCAATACCAATCCCAACCTAGTTGGAAAAGTTAGAAGAAAGGAATTGCTTATGGAACGCGGAAGTATTTCAATATAAAAAACGAGAAAAAATATGCATTAGAATGATGGCTACTCAAGATCTTTTCATTTGCAATTTCAACTTTATCTTTTTCGAAATAAGGTCTGCTTTAGGTACTGGAGGGTTGTAGTTTGTCTCGCTAGCACTACGTTATGTGTTTGCTCGGCGACTGTCAAGTTGTTTTCAAAATAATTCACGCAGAAAATACCTAAAAGAAAATCTCTAGAGAAATATGAGTACGTAACGCGCCTGGCTATGTACATTTTTTTATGGTATAAGCCGGTAAACGAGCTTACAGATCACCTGATAGTAAGCAATCACCGTCGCCCATCGCCCACACCAGAAACACCCCATAGGCGTTACAAGTGCGTTGCCGGCCTTTTGGGGTTTATGAATTTAAGAGTTGTTGAGGAATCGAGGATTAGAAAGATTGGAAACGGGGGAAACCAATGATTATGTGTGAAAAGTTTTGTAAATTCTTTATGGCATTGCATGTGCATCGGTTAAAGGTACTACTATAAATTTTTGCTTCTTTAATATATCGACTACAGTGCCATTGATTTCTCTATTTTTTTTGCGTCAACTGTACCGTGGTATGTGTATAGTTATAGATATACGTATGTATATAAAGTAGGCTTCCTCGTTTTCACAATTTTACTCAGCATTTTGATGTCAGTTCACTTAGGAAGATTGAATTCTTAGTTCGTCATACTCTTCATTACATCGCCTAAGAAATTACTGAGTGCGGTCGGCACTTCAGTCTTAAGAAACACACCTTATCGTGTTAAAAGTAAAGTTGATTTTTGAGTAACATGTGTTTTCTGTGATGAGTTTTTGACCGTCTTGCAAATGTATTAACAAAAATGATATACTTGTAACGTGGCTACTAAATCTAATTTTATTCCATTTTAAATTAGGTTTATTTTACAAAACAGCTCCAATATCTTAGTTTACCTAGAATAGAATCGAAATTAGTTGTTTGCGTTTGAAATTACTTTCAATGCAAATGGTAAGTAATGAGACTTAAATGAAACTACTGAACGAATTTTGATGAAATTTGGAATACACACAGGGTATGAGCTGACTTGGATGATAGGATACTTTTTACCCACGGGGACGCAGGCGAAGCTAGTTGAACGTAAAAAAACTCGGATTAGGCCCTACGGCCACAAAATTACTAAAAAACTGTAATTTCTAGTATGGAATAGTAGTATGTAGGTACGTATATCGTTTTTGTTTAAAACTTTATTTACCTCAATAGGTACATCTGTTCCACATTTCTCTAAATCCACACCTTCACTGCACGTTACAAAATCCATTCACAATAATTCCTTCAAAGGCAAAGACTGTTACATCAAACAGGCGATTTCATTTCGACTGTGGATCAATCGCCATGCGCAGGCTCAAGCGTAAACAAACGGATCTCCCCATGTTTATATAGTCTAACTCTATCAAGGTAAGCATAACACGTAAGTCAATGAACCACGGCTGCACAGGTTTCTTTATGAACACCGCTTTATATTCGGCCGCACATCGAGCTATACATTTCCAGTTTATCATGGTCTCGCTTTGTATGACCTGTCCGTACTTTCGACGGTCAGTTTATACTGGTTATGTGTAGCTGTGTGTATAAACAAAAGTGTAAAAAAGGTCTGTTTATTATAAATTTTGACTTTTTTTTTCTAACGTATTTTTTCTTTGGCCTGATTGGTATATTGCTTTTCGTGGTATGTTTGTTTCGTACACCGTTTTGCTTTGGCTGAAGATGACGAAGATGTAGATCTTTAGATCCATTGGCATTCAGACATATTTTTGCCATTGAATGAGCGTTTGCAATAATTGTACTACATAGATAGATTGGACGTGAAGCTGATTAAAAAAAAACAACAAATAAAAAACAAAAAATTATGTATTTAAATACTGAATGATTTAATTAAAACTGGCAAAATAGAGATCACATGCTTATCTTTTTAGCCCAAATAAGTGTTCATGCTTACTATGTGTGAATTTAGTCCCCAGTCGCATTGTAAAGGCAAAAATTGCATTTCACATTGTAAAGCATTTTAACTTTTGCGTACAACGTTACGGGTTATCCGGGTTCCAGCTCAAAGCAGGTGTAAAAACGGGGTGGATTTTATTCAGTAAGAGTCTGATACTCTCGCCTCAACCACGGCAGCAGAATTCATTGGATGATTATCCCAATTAAAAACAAGGGAACCTACTTACAAACTGCAATGATAGCTTACAATTATTACATAGAGTTCGGCTGGCGAACATAATTTAAGTTCTTTACGACTATGCATATATTTAGATGAAGAAAATTATGATCATGAACATTTAATTATTGTTGAGAGTGCAGCCATAACTCTAAAACATGCTTAGAAGAAAGCGTAGTAAATTAACCAGTCTAAATAACAATGCTTAGAACAGAATAGACTATTACTTCTTCACTACATATAGGTAGTTCGAAGAAAATTACTTGGCATTATTCATGACTAGTTTTTCACAGCAGTTATAAATCATTAAGAATTATAAATTGACGAATCACTTTATTTATCAATTGCGGAATACTCCAAGATAACATTCATTTCATTTGAGTTTATGTCTAACCATGAAGCAAGTACAAAGAGGAAATGTGATTACGCATTGTGACACAAAAAAAACAGCACTACCTAATGATATTATAAGTAAAAAGTTGTAGATAGGTTATAACCGATCAGAAAGTAGCAAACTAAAATTTAGACAGTTGGCAACGCTTTTGTGGGTGTAGTTTGTAACAAACCGCGCTCCCCGTAAAAAGTGTCACGCATTATGTTAAAGTTTTGACATCTTCTCTTTGCATTTGCTTCATGTGTCCAACAGATTACTTCAAGCGAACTTGATTGAAACTTTAATAAAATGGCACACGGCATTAAAAATAGAAAAAAAAACTAAATTCAAAAAGTTTAAACAAACCGAACATCAAACATTAATATCGGGCCACAAATACAAATAAACAATTGAGCAGCCAAACAATTTTTTTTACACAAATATTATTCGAATAGCAAAATAAAAGTGCGTCAACACGCGCATTTGCGAACACACATAGAAATTCCTCTTTGCGCTGATTTTTAAACAAACATGGAACAAAATGGCCGGCTTATTGATGTGCCTATGTAAATAGAGGGTGATTTATTTGCTAGCAATAATATGAATATGTACTAAATGCTTTTTGTTACAAATAGGGTGCTTACGGAGGTTGGAGTATCGATTAATGAGGTTTGGGGATTCATATTGTCGTGATGGATGATAAGTGATTAAAACCTTCATCTTGCAACTAGACTAGAATTTAGCCATGTTTTCTTAGTATAGTTACCCTGATGTGAGAAAGACTAAACTAACTAAATGTAGACGGAATATTTCTCGTCTTAAATTCTAATGTTAGTGATAGTGACCATGTCAGTTTAAAAACACACTAAACTAATTATTATGATATCGACGTTCTCTCAAGGAACTCGACTAGTTTCAAGCCAAGCTAGAGGCCCATATTCATGAGCAGCATTCCGCAACACACGACGCGTCGTCAGTCGCGCTGCTACTGGCAACATAACAATTTGTTTTTATACGATTTTTCTACTTCTTACTAATTATATCTCTTTTTACTTTATTACCAATCAACATAGAGCAATCAAAACATTTCAATTCTCATGAACCTTTAAATTACACGTCTGTATGTCTGTTCTTAAGCTATAAACTACTGAGTGTCGTGATGGTACACTCGTGTATGGCCTACCGAGTGCCGATCTTTGATCTGACTTGTAATTGTAATCGTTAAAACAGGAACCGCTATAGCAATTAGTTAGTTTTACTGCTCCCTGGTCGTGGCTACGCATTTAGGTAGACATGGGATTTTATGTCCTTTAATTATTTTGCAAAAATATCTATACGGATGCGACCTTCAAACCTTTAAGAAAAGAGCGTATTTCTTTTAAAAGGCCGACAACGCACCTGTGACTCCTCTGGTGTTGCGGGTGTCCATGTGCGACGCTGATCGCTTACCATCAGGTGACCAGTCTGCTCGTTTGCCTCCTATTCTAAGCCTTAAACACAGGCGCAAGGTCGCAAGCCTTTCCGTTTTTTACCGGATACATTTCGGAGAGTGTGCGGGGGAACTGCACAACTTGATTCCTCCTATCGAACCACAAGACAATGGGCGAGGCGTCACCGCTTCATGGTGGATATCCCACCCACTCGCACGAAGCGCTTCGCTTCAAGCTTCCTTGTGCGAACTGCTAGGGAGTGGAACTCCTTGCCGGAGTCTGTGTTTTCTGATGGGTATAACCTGGGTGTCTTCAAAGCCCGAGTGAATAGGTTGCTTATGGGCAGACGTGCTCCATCGTAGGCCGCATTATCACTTACATTTAACATAAAAAATATTCCATAAAAAAAACTATGTTTAGTTTAAGATGTTGAGTTTTTTCTTTTTCACAAATATGTAGAAAGACCTAGTTTGTAGAAACACGGGAATAATGTTAATCCTATTTAGTTAATAGTTGCATTGAATGTGGTCAGAATAGATACCTACAAAGTGTGAAATTGCGACAAGATAGTTTAGATTTAACATCTAGTGAGAAATATACCTCGAGCAGTCTACAGTCTGATCAGCTTGTTTACCTCAACAAAGAATTGCAATTTCCATTCACTAGTATACCTCGGTATTGTACAGACTGCTGTTAACTTTCTACTATAGATTTTGAACCTTACCCTCTTGCAAATAGAGTTGACATTCTATCAAAATGTAGTGTACCTTGATCTGCTGGTCTTCACAAAAAAGGAAGTGAAAATCTCATAGCACGTTTTTCCCGACACGTAGATTGAAGACGGGACCTCACGATCGCGCCTACCGACTACCGACAAATACGGACAGTCAATTCGACAAATTAGTATTGTACTGCAAAATTATTTTCACGGAAGTCCACGTATAATATTATGTAGTTAACTAAAGGAAGGTGGGTAACCTTACATAATATACAGTCTGTATTTTTTATCATCAGTAAATTTTTTCTTAGTGTTAGGTATCTTTCAAATATTCCATTTTGAATAAAAAAATCATTAAAAAAATATTACTGACTTCACTGAAGAAAATTGGTTAAAAAGAACACTAAAATGGTCAAAATAACTGTTATTTCGGAGGTCGATATTAAATAAGAATAAAACAATAATAAGAAACATCGACTTTCGAAATCAAAGTCAATTTGATCCTTTTAATGTTTTTTAACCGTCTTTCTTCAGTGAAGTCGGTTAATATTATATTTTTATATATATTTTTTTTTATTTAAAAATTGAATGTTTGAATGATACCTAACTTTCAGAAAAAAATTGGCTGGTTATAAAAAAAAATCATGCTGTATATACCTATGTACCTACCTACATATTACCTGCGACACACATTCTGCGAATTCCCTGTAATGCAATCAATGAATGACATTTGATTTAAGTGTTTTTATTTACTTCGACAAGGAATTTGAGGCGTCGCTTGGCCAAATGCCAGTCTACCTCACTGATTAAATCATGAGGTGGTAGAAACTTAATTTAAGTTCGAAAATAGCCTTTATTTAAAGGTTTTAAAGTTTAATTTGTCATTAACATGGACAGTAACGGATACCTTTAAACTTTCCAACTTTGTGCGAGGTTTTTTAAGTTGGCTTTATTTGTGATAGGAGTACCTTAACTAGTATTATTGCTAATTAAAATTATTTACACAACAATGTCTTATCCTATGATTAACCTTACACGGTTTGTAATCAGTTGGGGCTGCGGACTACCTAGCGGGTTTACCGGGGCTCCGGCTTTTTAGTCAGTAAGAGTCTGACTCTCCCTTTCGCCTCGCTCAACGTGCGAGAAGTAATTGGCCGATATTCCCCCCTTAAAAAAGACGGTTTGTGATCAGTTTATAGAACAATTTACGCTTTCCATTTTTAAATAAGTACGACACGATTGACTTTCCGCCGTGGAACAAAACTGATTATAAATATGGCGATTTAGTATTCTATGAAAAATAAAAACCCTGAATCATTGGCTAAATCAAAAAATGATATAATTCTTCTACTAAGCCAGCCTCACAAAATGTAAAAATTTTGACACCCCAGGTTGGTCTATACAGTAATTTATGTTTCTGAAAATGATAAATGGACCTAAATATTTAGAGTGCTAGGGACTTTGCGATCCTCGGTGGCTTTAGCTAGTGAATGATAGATTTCATTAATTGATTGATCGATGGATGGGGAACATGGTTTTCTAATATTGGAAAATATTGAACTTGAAATGTGAATCTGGTGAGCATTAAGTAGCTGTATTTAAAATATCCTTGTCACCACCATTAATCAAGGAAAAGCTAACTAAACAACTACATGATGTTGGTAGAGATCAGGACAGTAGAGCGTCAGCGTTCTCTGATCATCCTGAATATATACTGACTGTGATGTCTAACTCATCTACCAATTGTAGAGATGTGAAAAAGTATAGATACAGAAACACACTTTTACATTTTACAATCTAATAGCTGGAACAGGAACGCAGGTGAAGCAGTTGGCAGACCAACTGCTTCGCCTGCCTTCCCGTGGGATAAAAAGTATCCTATCGCAAAAGTCAACTCATACCCTATCTCCATACCATATTTCATCAAAATCCGTTCAGTAGTTTCAGCATGTTTGACGGCCAAGTATCCAAACACCCAAACATATGAGATAGAAGAATCGATAATTGAACTAATATTATTACACTAATATAAAACCTATTTAAAAAACATAAACTAAATAATATTCGAAAAGGTGATCCCACAAAAACATTTCATGTTAAATGTTGCCAAGACGAGACCATATAGCTCGCACTGTCAAAAAGTAATCAGATCCCGTGTAGAGCCAAGTTTCTAACCCTACATGCCCAGACCTAAATCGATAAGCACGGACTTTTTGCTATTCGTCATATGGGCTTGAGCTTAAAAATCTATTCAATCTTCTAAACTCTTTCCGTGCGGCCAACTCGCCAGTTACGTCCAAGGTTTGCACGCCTACGAGATTATAGCGTAAAAACTCTGCTACGCGCTACGAACTACGCAGTACGAGCTATGGCTGTAGAATTTCCCCGTAACTTGAGTGTGAAATTAGGGCTTATCGATTTAGGTCTGGGCATGTAGGGTTAGAAACTTGGCTCTACACGGGATCTGATTACTTTTTGACAGTGCGAGCTATATGGTCTCGTCTTGGCAACATTTAACATGAAATGTTTTTGTGGGATTTCATTTCTTTTTGTAGGTTGCTTATGATAGAAAGATAAAATGAGCGACAAAAAAATACTTGTATTTGTCGCTCATTTTTTCTTTCTTTTTTTGGGGTATACAATATTCAAACCGTACGTAATCCTAAACTACTTAAGTTAAACCTATTAACAATGAAAATTAAACAATGACCTACGTATCAAATTATTCTCACTAAGTCGTACCTACATAAACAACTATAAACATATTATACCTACTAACCTATACTACTTAATTGCAAATACCTACTTATTCAATCTTTGAATATCTTAATTAAATTTGTGAGAAAATTGCAAACGTAATGCTAATACTTTTTATCAATGAAAATTAAAACACTAGTACCTAACTAAACCTTCACCTACTAAACTACTAAATTTATAAGAAAATTGCAAACGTAATCCTAATACTTTTTATCAATGAAAATTAAAACACTAGTATCTAAACCTTTACCTACTAAACTACTAACAATTAAATATTAGGCAAATGGTTTTTTTCTCCGCGATAGCAAACTTTTAAATCACCGAAATATTCCGAAAATTTTTCATTCAACGAGACAACCGTCAACGACGTCTGCCCTCGCGCGTCTGCCCGCGTTCGGGTGCCGCGCTCGCTGACGGGCCGATTATTTTTTGCTAATGCGCGGGGACGAGGGGGCAGGCGGCGGGCGTTGGCGCATACTATACTTACGATGCTTATGTTCAAAAGTATAGGTTGATTAATAAACACTTACCGAAGTGAAGTGTAGTAATATTATTCATATCTAAGTACTTATGGGTAGGATAATGTTTTGATTTGATGAAAAGTTTGTGTTCTATGTACTTGTGTATAATTTTCAGATCTCAAGCAGGAAATAGGGAATTAAGTTTCGCTATTTCAGATTTTTACCCCTCCGCGGCCGCATTCAGACCTCTAGCGTCAAAAGTTGCGGAAGTCTCGAACAAACTTTCACCCCCTAGTTTAAGGGGTTGGGGGTAAAAGTTTCAAGTTTTAGGATTTTTTTGTTGTTTGGGTACTAATACTAGCTTACATACCAAATTTCAGTTTTCTAGGACTTCAGGAAGTACCTTAAGAATTTTGATGATCATCAGTGAGTGAGTGAGTGAGTGACGAAATCGGGGTATTTTAGATATCAATAAAATCTAAAGTATAAGAGCTATGCAATTGAAACTTTAGAGGTTTATTAAGTCTACCACTGACATTATATCCTGAAATTTTTGTTTATCTGGTATAACCCAAACTCAAGTTATGAAGGTTCAAAAATACGACGAAGCGCTTCGAGAAAAGGTAGGTAGTGCCCTTGCGCTTGCGCTTCGCTTGGCTCGTCTTGGCGGGGGCACTACCGTGCCCCCAGATAAATACCATCACACCCAGGATCAGCTAAACGGATGTTTTATTTACTTGTGTTCATGTTTAAGTTCTATGAAACGCAACTTTGTATAGTTTCCTGTGGTTTAGGACTCATCGTGTCGGAGCACATCGTATAAAACATACAAATACTCCTTTGTTTCAACTAGGAAGTTTGGATGTACCTAAGTTTTCTTAGTTATGAGCGAAAGTCGGTAAAGTCTAAGTTTAGACAACATTGATAACACACGTGTCATTTGTAACACACGCTTCTTTTTGAGGGGCGAATGTCATTAACTGCCGTATTCAGCCTTGGGCATTTAATTGTTAATTCTAAAAAACCACAGACCTAGCAATTATTTTCTATAAAATCGTTAACTAAGGACTATTCCAGTAACGGATTAGTTTGTAGGTCAGAGACATTTAATAATTAAAATTAGATATACTGACAGTAATTATTAAGCATGTCTTGAGTGTGGCCTTAAGGCTGGAAGAGCCATGCTTCGGCAAGAATGAGCCGGCTCGACCGGAGTGATACCACGGCCTTCCAAAAAATCGACGTGAAACAATTAACGCTTGTGTTTGTTTGTGTTTCGTTGTGTGAGTGAAGTTACCGGAGACCCAATTACCCCTCTTCCCAATCTTCCCAAGTCCCCAACAATAACTAACTACAAATAACTGAGTACCTACCAATCTACCAACAATCCAATACATCAAGCCACTTCAATACCACAGACAGACAGACTTTATTCATACGAATAAATTATCACACTCATTTGGTTTCATTTGCGAGAAATTCTTATCACAAAATTACTTTGACTTTCAAACGAGTGCATGTGTCACATAGTATGTACATTGTGCACACGGGTTCACATGGAGCTATACAAAACCAGTTTAACATGGTCTTGTTTCGTATGATCTTTCAACACATTCGACGGTCAACTTATATTGGTTTTGCATAGGTGATGTGTAGCGTTGTGTGCATAAATACTGACTAAATGAACAGTGTCTCGCACGATCAATGTTTCTGAGATAAATTATTCATAAACATTGCAGGTTTGTAGACAGTAAATAAGGGAAGACTCGATTAATGGCTCTTAGGCAGTTGTCCCACCACTTAGCGAGTGAACGTAACTATGGCTTTTTCTCGCTCAAGAAACGTACAATAGATATACTTTCCGTGTAAACTAAAAGACATGCCATACAAATAGTTGATCGCTGACTGTTCACACTGCCGGCGAGTTCGCTTCATTGTTTGGTTTTCACTCGTTACTCGTTTCAGTCTAGCTCTTCGTTGATCCACAAATTGTAGTTTCTGGTTTGGGTGTCATGTGTACGTGAAATTGTATGTTTGTAAACGCAGCCACGGCATTGGAATGGGCAAAACTTCAAATCATACATTTTAAAAACCTATGTTCTAAACTATGAAAGTTGTCTAAACCGACAGTTTCAATTTCAAAACCGTCTGTTTAAATTTTCAAATTACTTTTACTTTAACATCAGCTATCGGCAGCGTCTACTGACAGCCAGTCCACAGATACGGTCCCCGTAACATTTTTATCGAGTTCGCAACGGAAAATTGGAAAATATCTCAAATAGCTCGTATTTCAAAGCATTTTCAATATGGCCACTTAAAAACCAATTCATTCTACATTAAATCAGCCCATAAAGTGAGACAAAGCTTCTAATATGAGAAAAAGACTTAATCAATCTGGAGGGTAAAGCTCTTTACTATAAAATTTCAATATCCCCAGTTATCGGACTAGACTAGGAAAGCGGTATTCTCATTTCTAGTCAATGAAATTGCATATAATTCCCTCGCAATCGACCCTCTCTTTTGTGTTGGGAATGAGTAAAAAGGACGGGTAATGAGCTCGATATTCAAAGGTAATGATGGCCGGAGATGAATAGTTCGAATAATATGAAACAGACGAATGTCTGTATATGTATGTATGTATGTTTGAGTGTATGTATGTATGTTTGCATGCTAGATTGTCTAACTGTAAATGCTCCGTTGTTTTATTGATTTTGAATTGCGAACGGGATTGACTTCACAAATAGGATATTTCAAGACTGTGACTATTTTGGGAATATAGCTTCGAAACCAGGTACTTCTAGATTAAATAGATTCGGCATGAAGTTTAGAGACAAAGTATTCTAATATTATGATTTATGGAAACTAATCAATCTATTTCCAGTTTAATAAGTATTTATTTACTTATGAAGTAGAAGTTAATATCCCCAGTTCAATAAAGACTAGAAAGCAATCATAATTCTATGCTTCTAGGCAGTTTGGTCATCGTAGTATGTTTTGGTCCCTCGGATACCGACCCTTTTTTTTTTTTTTTTGGGAAAGCCCGCCAAACCTCCCATAGCTCGCTGCAAAGGTCCTGATGCCAGGATCTACAGTTCGATACAAACATGAAAACAGGAACACTGAAGTGGCGCGTCCCATGTATGGAAATGAATGACTGTCTTGGAGTCCCGTAACGAAACAAATGTTTATTAGATTGGAGAAGACTGAAAACGATAGTTTCCACTTCCCTCGGTGAATTTAATGCAGGAACGGATGACTTAAGCCTTAAGGCAAAAAGGACTGGACAACTGAGAAGCCCAGTCGCCAAGCACCACGGAAATTTTACTTAAAACAAAATATTAAATGCTAATACTAAATGGGTTTGCGTGACTGTTATACGTATACATAGGGCGCAAGCCCACCAGGTTATTGAAGAAAAGCCTAGCTTAGCCTAGTATAGCTTATTCGACAATAACCTGGTCGGAGAAGCCTATCCGCATCAACCTATTTCCAGCTTTGATAAGTATTTAGTAACTTATGAAGTAGAAGTTAGGTTGTTTTAAAGATAATCATAATTTCTACCCTGTGTAGCAGAGTTGAAAAAGTTTTGGTTTATCGGATACCACTACTGCAGGATCTCCATCAAATACATTATAATGTAATGTAGTTCGTTAGTCAGCCCTTGCGACACCCACGGTAAGAGAAGCAATGGTGCTCCGCAGTGACCTATCACACTGCAAACAACGTATCTTAGCAATGTCTTAGCGTTTCTTCAAAATATGTTACTTGAAGGTAACTCATATACAACTTAAAACTCTTCCCCGCCAGCTTACATCTAAACCAGAAAAGCCGAGGCTAGTAAAAGTTTGGAAGGTAGCTACGCTTCTTGTAACATAATTTTAGACAAACGATAGTTTAGTTGACTCATGCAGTCCAAAACTTTGCAAGTTTCCTACTTATTCTTCGTATATCAGCTTCTGTGGGATGGAATAAATTAACTTTTATCCACGTCTCGGTGAAAAGTATTGTATCGTCACGCCTTTTTATGCTCGAAGGGGTAGGCAGAGGTGAACATTACCGCACGTAAAGTGTACCCATTGTTTACCATTTATGTTATAAGTCCCATGTGGACACAATTCCAGACTCCGTGCCACAACTGCGAAATTTTTGATAACCGATTTTTTTTATTTTGTCCAATCTGGGAATCGAACCAGAGACCGCTTGCCCGGCAGTCGCACTTGCGAAACTCGACCAACGGCAGTCGGCCTCGTTGGTCGAGTGTCAAGTTAAACGTATTCTCTACTTTAGAAATATTTATTTTAAGTACAATTACTATTTTTTATTTCCTACACTTTTCAGGAAAATTGTATGTATCGACGTAGAGGCCTGTTTCTACGTCGACCATAAGTTCTAGCTGTGCGTTATTTGCAAGTAAATCCTTAACGTTACACGTTGCACGTTAACCCTATTTTACATCAGATTTTGATTCTACCTAAAGTTAGCAGATAAAAATAAAATACAATAATTATCCGTCTAATTCTTAACATGACACGTTACAGTCAATTAACCAGAAATGTCCAATCAAAACATCGATAAAATAATAGTAATCACAGCGATTAATCGAGTAACCGACTCGATAGATGTTCGATATCGATAGTCGTGTGTCATTAATTATCTGACGTGCACTACATAGGTCCATCATTAACGCAACTTGACACGTTAGTGACGACATAATGACAAGTATGGCGGTTCAATATCCGGTGGCTTTAGAGATATTGTGCGAATAGAGATATGGCCTTTGAGAGTGATAGTTGAGATGAAGGTATGGATTATGGGTTTGGAAGTGGAAGCATATGTATTGGTATGGGCATATCGGTGATATTATGTCAATAACCTTAAAACATCTTAACCTTACAGCATCAACTGCCAAAGGAAAACTGTTGAAGGCAACACCTCCGCCAAGCGTTGGTAACCAGTGACTGATATGAAAAAGAAAGAACCGTGACCGACATGCCGATTAACTTGTAACGTCTCTGGTGTTTCGGGTGTCCACGGGCGACGGCGATTGCTTCCCATCAATGGATTCGTCAGCTTGTTTACCGGCTTATACCATTAAAAAAACGATAATAATAAAAGTGAACTTCAACCAGGAAAAAGCTGTGAACGCCTGATGTAATTAGTTAAAATAATACTTTCACACACAAACACAAACTTCATAATTCACACAATTTCAAGGTTACAACCACAACCACAACTAGATAAGAATGTCCTAATTATATTCAGTTCATGTGCCATCTTTATTACGGATTCACGGGGAGGCCGTATTAATTTATTTAAATGATAATATCTAATTAAGTCTAAACTGTGGAATAGGCGGAACTATGCCAAGTCACGTTCGTCTCGGTGACATTTAAGCCTCTTGTACACTACGCAACAATTCGACAATATTGCACAACATTCGTAAAATAGGTTTAAATCATCCAATGACTTCTCCCGTCTTGGGTGAGGCGAGAGGGAGTGTCAGACTCTTACTGACTAAAACCACCCCGTTTCTTTTTGAGCTAGAGCCCCAGTAACCTGTTACGCTGTTCGCAGCTCCGGACACCAACCATGCAATTTGACACGTGGCAGTATCTGAGTTGAGAAACATTTTGCTGTGCGTCAAATTTTGCCCAGCAGATACGAGGCTTTCATGTCATCAATCATTATGTAGATCTGTAGATGGACAACGTTGTTAAACAAAATATTTCCATTCAACATATTGAGCAAAGTAAAATATATTTTTTTAACAGGGCAAATCATCTTATGACTTCTCCCGCCTTGGATGAGGCGAGAGGGAGTGTCAGATTGTATTGTTTTCTTAAACGACTAAATAAAAAATACGTGCCTGATAATTTTAATTTATTTATTTAACTGACGGATTAAATAGATTTTTAATTTTCATACACCGTCATCATCCCTATTGCGGGTCAAATGTTGCTCAGTCTATACAAGACTTAAACTGTGATTAAAGTAACTGTTGAAAGCAACAGTGTAATATTATGAGTAACAGCTCTTTACTTTTAATGACGAGGGGATTAAAATTATGCTGAGCCGAGAACTTTTGTTGTGATATAAACCGTGGCGGAATTTTTATTACTACTTTACTGGTTTGTAATTTTATTGTTCTATAGGAGTGTTAGACTCATTGAGGGTACATAACCCTTCTAAAACTGTGATTATCGTATAAAAATTAAAAGTTATACAAATGTTTCGTATAAAATTTTATAATATCTATAATTTACATAATTTTTCAAGAGCACGTAGCTTAGAGTTGCCCCCGATATATGGCAATAGGCTCTCATTACTTGGGACAATATAACTGCCGAAAAGCGGGTGTTATATCCATACTTTTAAATACATAAAGCTGAAGAGTGTGTTTGTTTGGACGCGCTAATTTCCGGAACTACTGGTTCAATTTGAATAATAATTATTGTGTTGGATAGAGCATTTATCGAGGAAGGTTTTAGGTTATTTATAAACATCATGCTACGATCAAAAGGAGCCGAGTATAGCGGGTTAAACCGCGCGTAAGTAGCTAGTTGTTACATATTTATGCACCTCTTCGAAGATGATAAGGCGTGACATTACGTTTGTCACCATTCAACTCCTGTCACACAGAAAATATTTAAAAAAAAACCTCACATTTCCTCGAAAATTCGTTTCCTTTCATAAAATATTTTCCAGCATTCCATTTTTTTTTCTTATGTTTAAACTCCCGTTAAGAAGTCGGTCAGTCAGCCGCAGCGTCGTTTGGATGGGAATGATAAGATCTGCCACATTCCCATCCTTTCATGGTTGCTGAATGAGCCACTGAATCAAGCGTCTCTTGTTTTCATTCCGCATTTAAACTTAGAATGTGACTTTTTAGTTTTTACTGTGGACTGTGGAATAGTTATTTAGGTTATTATAGTCTTTGATGATTTATAGTTTTAAAGCTATAATCTGGTGGACTGATTGACAGTTTATAGTGGTTTTTTTTATTTTTCTTAATGAGCACATTATGTAAATTGTTGCAAGTAAACTGACTGCACGGTTGATGCGGTGGGTGGGTAACCGGCTGCCGTGCAACGTGTAGCTGGTTCGATTTCCGCACGGAGCAACTCTTTGTGTGATCCACAAATTGTATGTTTGTAAACGCACTCTGCGTAGAAGAAGAAAATCCAAAAGTGGCTTAACGTCATTTTTTTAAAGAACTATATCAATTAAGGAAATTGCTAAATATTAGTGGTACATCAACTTAAATCTAAATCTTTAAAACCTAAACCATCAAATACTGCATCCGTCAAACAGTAAAATTTTCTGCCTGCAATGTCCTCTTGAAATTTTTACGATGTCAATTTAACTGCATCGATTCCCGGCCCATATGCCCGCTGGCCGGTTAACATAATTAACACAATGTCCAGACAGCCCACCGTGTACCCATTTTGGAAATTGATACGCTAATATACACAAAATAATTCATTCTGTTGATTTAATGCAAATCCAAATTGCTTGTGGCAAATTAATATTTGTATTTGAATTTATTTGTTTTGTTTATAATGGTTGGTTTAGTTGTCTATAGTCTGCAATGTACGGCTGTATAGTAATTACCGTATAAATTCGCCAATGAGAGAATAGATTTGCTAATTTCTTACCACCGAGACATTCGCTAATTTTCTTACCGAAGTTCCGTTGTCGGCAAAATAATGGTAGCCGTGCAGATGCTATTAATATCGCAACAATTTGCATTTTAAATCTTTCCTGAATGCGCAAACAATCTTCTTGTTCAAAAATATCCATCTCCGTACATTTCCATCGAGAGACAAAACTATCATGTTCAATGTTCATCTCGTCCTATAGAAAAACTAAACCATGGAAAACAAAAACGTTGCCTATCACAGTATCACCGTTGAATCTAGGTTCCTTGTTACCGGGAACAAACCTCACGACTCCAATGGAGGCTTTGAGAGACGTCACAATGCTCCAGTCAGGCTTTGACTGATGTATCCTAGGACATTGCAAAAATACACAAAAAAACACGCAAACTTCAACCTTATACCCTCTACGTAAGCACACGTCCTTTTAGCATTCATCCCGCGAACAACAATTAGACGAGCGATGAGGCTGGAAGATATGAAAATAGGCGTTATTGTCATAACATTAGGTATTGATGTAGGATGGCTTTGTCTTCCAACTATTTTGGTACGTGAGCGAAATTTGAGTTACCTATCAATAGATTTGACTACAATGACCGTCTATAGTTGGTACTTGGCATACAAATGCCCATATCGGAATTCAATAAAGGATCATATTTTAATCTTAGATCTCCGAAACATGGAAGGCGAGAAACGTCTATTGTAGTTATAATGATTAATTATGTTGTATAGAAGTTTTGATTTAATTTTTATGTTATCGGCTTACTCACGTAACTGTTTAACGAGGAACTCGACTAGTTTCCAGCCACGCTAGAGGCTCATATTCATGAGCAGCATTCCGCGACACGCGACGCGGCGATTGTCGCGCTGCTACTGGTCGATTATGTAATAATTAATTTACTATGTCTCACGAAAGTTATAATAAAATTATAGTAAAGCGTTTTCATTGTCGTAACGTAACAAAATCTCGTAAAAATATAAAAATCACTTCTAAACCGCGACAAAACAATCCAAGAAAGTACAAAGCAAAGATAGTATCTTTGAAGGCTAGAATGTTCATCTAATAAAAAATCCATTGAGACGTCTCTGAGGCAACATTTCTAACAAAGCCTATCTCCCTCCGTCCTCTCATTACAGCATATTTAATTGACAAAATAAAAACGCGGAAAACACAAAAGGGATCGTGATGAAAAAACTAAAACATGTTTCGCGACAGGATTTCAATAAAACCGACCCCTTGTCTCATTCGTTAGAGTGTTCTGAAGAATGAAGAATTATATTTTTTTTTGCAGTTCCGCCGTAGGACAATCGGAGGATTGGAGACCAAGATGAGTGGCAGCGGGATGAGGGGCGGCCGCAGGATCCCCACTCCAATGCCTCCCCCCAAGGAAACTATACATCAGCCCAGGTAAAATGTTGGTCGTGAATTCCCGAAAGGTGTCAAGTGAACGTGTAGGCAAATTGTAATATAAATTCGGTGAAATAATTGTGTGGGTGCGGTTTATGCTTTCCTTGCTATTCTTACTTTGAAATTATTATGAGGTCACATTTTTAGAGACATTTAGTGGCAGGATAAAAAGTAGATCTTGAGAATTTTTAAGGCCATTGCAGCCTTTTGCATGCATCACTGAGAATGCCGATATATCTTTATATGTATTTGAAGTCCTATTGATATATTTGTGTCGGCGTAACAGAATAATATGTATAATCTAGTAAAAATTTTAGTTTTATACGACACCACGTAACCTTCTACGGGCTTCTCTATATAGTTCCTACTCGAAATAGTACGCATCTACTTATAAAATATATTCATTTTATTCAGTTACCTTTCCTCCCATTCGCGTGTTGCCCAAAATTATTTACGATTTAATCGGTTTTGGAAAGTTACCTTCCTCAGTCCCTATTACGGGCCATTTCCACAAAACAAAATGCTTATACCTTTTCATAATTCAAATTGAAAACAACGGTTGATAACAAAGGTTTGTTTCAAAGGCTCCTTGAACCATCTTTCCTCGTTCAGATACTGTAATGACACTTAGGAAGGCCCGGCCGGAGATTGGGAGCTGCCCTATAAAGCTGTGAACTTTGGCCCTTACTTCGTAAATTGAGTCCTTATTACAATTCTCAGATTTTGTGAATCTAATCTACATTAATATAATGAAAGGGAAGTCCGTTTGTCAGATTTTGTTTGTTTGTTAATTTAATTATTGAATTAGTTTTGTTGTTTCGTTTGATTGGATTTTCATCGGGTTTCTGTCTAGCTTCGTGTGTAGGTACAAAGGATTTAATTAAATTGGAAAATAGATATCGTTTTTGAGATAACTTTTTGATCAAGTTTATGATTTGGTCTATAAATATCGGACACTTCAGACGTTAAGCCGCTTTTCCACCTGAGATGTGCTATGCTACGTTGCTGTAGATGCGTTTGGCTTCTACCAATGAATATAATTGGCAGAAGCTGAGTCCAGCTAAGCTATGTTTTTATATGGAAAGATGCGTGCTATTGATGGCTTCCCTACTATCGATACATCGTATACTCAAGCTGCGCATCTTCCTTGCACAGATGGACTAGACTAATATTTGATCAAACTAACAATCGAACTTACGAAACTTTTTTAAAGCCACCTAATTACCTACAAGTAACAAAAAACAGATGGTAAAGACTACAATAATTAATCTTAGATACGAAACTATTTTGACATCACATTCACACCATTTACTCACTACAAGTAGAGACATAGAAAGCAATTTATAATAGTTATGTCATCTCGATGACATTGTAACCGATACGCTTGTGTCGGTTCAAGACAACAATATCATATGACTTGTGAACCCACTTCTCCAAGTGTTGTGTAGGCAGAATACACGCAATGTCACAACTGCGTGACCTTCTTTATATTTTAATCTGTGAACTGTTTTGTGACAAATGTCATCTTAACTGTAATGTTTGTCTTTTTGTAGCAAATTGGGTTTTTCTTTTGGTTGCGGTTCTTTTGTTTTGTTGTTTGTTTGTTTGATTGATTGCCTTGTTGGTATCTTCATAGTATGATAAACTTTAATGCTGTAATAGAGCGAGATCCCAGACCCGTCAGACATATAATATTTTTACAAGCATATAACCTTCGGCTTACTTGCCTTCGTCTTGTAATATTACAATTTTGTAAGGCGCACTATTTTTTAGAGCTTTAAAGTGTCTGATAAAAGTTTTGGTCCATGGAAAGTGTCTGATTTTTTTTAATATGATTTCAGAGTAATATTCTACAAAACATAATTTATATATTATATAAAAATCAGACATAAAAATTTACGTTAAGTGAGTCTAATTTTTAGTTTCTCACCTGCGCAGGTACCAACCTGCGCTGGTGTCACTCGGCAAGCTCTACAAACATTCAGACATTAAAAAGTATATACAAGACTACTGTAATACGAAGGTTATATGCTTGTAAAAATGTTATATTATGTCTGACAGCTCTGGGATCTCGGACCATAATTTCAGTTACTGTATCTCAATCAAAACAGTTCTCTTTACGTTAATATAATCATAATTTCTTGTAAACCATCACTAAGAAATACACATATTTATGATTGTCTGTCTGTCATTGACAAAGTCTATGAAAGTTCAAAGTCAAAATCAAATCATTTACTCCAATTAAACCATATAATTAGGTACTTTTAAAACGACAACGACGATACATCTGTTGGTAGTGGATCATAGCTCCACCCTTCTACCGGTTTGTGACCCAAATGCTACATGAGATGTCTTGAATGTGGTTGCCGAATCGAAGTACAATTCAAGTAGTTTACCTAAGTATGTAATAGATTCACCTTTAGTAGATTTAGAAGGTTGATGTTATGTTAATACAGAACACGTAAATCCATCCTTTTCGAACCAGATTCGACAATTTCAACCTGAAAAAATATAAGAAATCTTTTTGATCTCGAAATGAACAAAATGTTAAGTTGGGTTACCTGAATGGGAATGGATCATCCTTTGCAAAAGGTTCCACAGTATTACCATAGGAAATGGTTGAGTAAAGTATGGTTACATTTACCGGCCTACTGTTACATAACTTAGGTACACAAGGATAGGTATCTTATCTAGTCTGAAATTTGAGTGATTTTTCTAAATAATTTGGTTGGTCCTATAAATACAGAATGGAAAATAAGATTGATTTTCATAATACTATGTAGCTTATCTTTTATCACGTCTTCACAGTGTTTGTTCTTCTTCATTCAAAGCGACTTTTAGAATGAACATCTAGGTTAAATGAAGGACAATTCAATTTGACGTTTCAAAAGTGCCTAATTAAGAATTAATTGTAATAAATGCTTTGTATGGAAATAGGCTCACCTCCAGCCATGGGACTTGCGATAAAAACTTATAAATTTTAGAACAATTAAGTCCAACTGCCATACTCAGAGACATTTAATGATTACTTAGTAACGATTTTGTGCCGAAAACAATTGCTAAGGACTGGGTTAAGTAACCATTAAATTACTCTGGGTACGGCGGTAAGACAATTTGTATAAACCACTCTGACCGTTAAATACTTGTAATAGTTATGCCATCGATACATTAAAGTATTGCGTAATGGATACTCCCTCAGTACATTTCGAAACAAGTGTAGCTTGTAACAATATCCTGTTTAGTTATTAACTGCAGTCGTATAAGTGCACCGTTTGGATTTCAAAGAATTCGGTGGAAGTAAACTCTGCATGTAAGTATTTTTCTTGTTCGTTGAGGGTGAAAAGAAAGTACGTACTTAAGTAATATTATTGTTTTTTCATCAACGTACTTTTTATACAACGTTGTTAAGTTACATTATGTTAAAATTTAATTAAATCCTATTAATGTATTATGAAGTCAAACCTATTTCCAAACAAAAGCTTCTTCATGAAATATTTTACCAAACAAAAAAAAACTATTAAACTCGTTAAAACTGTCGATTCACGCCCCCGTGATTAGATAAACCAATATAAACATGAAACAAGCAAAGATGAATCTTACCAAAAATAGGATAAGATTCAAAATTCCTTTCCAAAATAAACAACCCCTGTTCAGTAGTAAATTATACTGGCACCCTTTTTAAACCAGATGTGCATAGATGCCATAGACCAACCCTTTTACCGGGCTCTTTAAAAATAAATATTTTACTCGGACGGTGGTAATATGGGTAAAAAATTAATGGCCACATGAGCTGTGAGGTTATAGTCTGTGCATTTTCGATGACAGTTACACACAAACATATGCACGTGTGCTTGACGTGGAATGGTCTAAGGGAAAAGAAAATAGATTTTTAAAAGCAAATGTCTGTTTTCATCGTCGCGACCCTGTTTTTAATAGTTTTAAAATGCGAAAGAAGAAGAAATGGATAAAAAAAAATGATAAATCCTACATAACCATCAATAATACAGAGTATTCATTTGGAACAGCTGACAAGCAACACGTTTGTAACTCCTTCAATGTTGCTTTTGTGCATGGGCGGAGCTAATTAACTATCTACAGGTAATCCGTTTATCATTCAATGGAGTTCATTTATTTCTATCTATTTGAATTAAAAGAATCTATACTAAAAGGCGAACGTAGTGTAGGTGGCTTGCTAGGTGCTAGGTGGCTAGGTGTATTGACGATATCCGCAAGGTAGTGGTAGTGGTCGGATACATAGAGCTGAAGGACAAGCTCAGTGGCGTGTTACTGGAGAGGCCTATCCTTGTCCAGCAGGACGAGAACAAGCTGATGATGATAATGATGGTATTAAAACGAAAACTTAAATATGAAACGCTATCGCTCACACCATACACCATCCAAAACCGTCACTGTACAACATTACCCGTGTCGTCGGTGTAAACCGTAAATAAATCTCATAAACAGTCGGGTAACAAGGTATTCATATTTCGACGCGTTTCATCGTACACATTCAAATACTTGGCTTTTTCAACTGCAGTGCAGTTGCTACGCTTTTTAACTTTGAGGTGACATGTGATGCGTGTGAATGGTCAAAGCAATGAAGGGATGCTGCGGTTGCTTGAATGGCTGATGTGGTGTTAATTAATGTGATACATTTTGAAAATGGAAAAGCATGAGTAGAGTATGAAACTTAAATGAATCCCATTTAACTTTTGGTCTGTAAACTCGTCTGTTTATTCCATATTTTAATGAATGACTGTATTTTGTTGAATATATTATGAACAAACTCTTTTTTTTTTGAGTGGGCAAATTCATCTAATGACTTCTCCCGCTTTGGGCGATGTGAGAGGAAGTGTCAGACTCTTACTGACTAAAAACCACCCCGTTCCTACTCCTGCTTTTCGAGTCAAAGCCCCGGTAATTCGCTAGGCAGTCTGCAGCTGTGGGGACGAATGAACTCTATAAGATCATTATCAGTTAGTTCAGTAACATATCTTACAATATTAAAAATAATACTCTTGCTGCAAACATACAGTCAATTTATTTACACAGTAAGCACACTGAAAACGATCATAACAAAACACTCCAAAAAACATCCCCCCCTTCCTTAATAAAAAAACACAACTTACCCAAAACAAACTTAAAAAAGTTACCCACAGTCCGGTCACCAATACATCCCTCATTAACTTCCAGATCCAATGCCTTGCAAAGATCCTCTCATTCCTCTCAGGACAAGAGGCTAAGGATCCTCAAGTAGCCATGCCGTGGCATTGTTAGTTGGTTTCTCGTAAAAAATGCACGTGGCTCCCGGCCAGTATTCAAGTGCCATCAGCAGACTCACGCAGACTCATGCGGTGACGTAGATGTAGTG